>NC_052166.1:49295420-49651873 GCF_902713615.1 Scyliorhinus canicula
ACACTGACAACATGGACATTACTGACAATACAAACATACACTGACCACAGGGACATACACTGACAATACAAACATACACTGACCACAGGGACATATACTGACAATACAAACATACACTGAGACAAAGGATATAAACTGACAACGCAAACATACACTGAAAACACAGACATACACTGACAACACAGACATACACTGAGACTAAGGATATAAACAGACAACACAGACATACACTGAGACTAAGGATATAAACTGACAACGCAAACATACACTGAAAACACAGACATACACTGACAACACAGACATACACTGACAACACAGACATACACTGACAACACAGACATACACTGACAACACAGACATACACTGACAGCACAGACAGACACTGACAGCACAGACATACACTGACAGCACAGACATACACTGACAACACAGACATACACTGACAACACAGACATACACTGACAACACAGACATACACTGACAACACAGACATACACTGACAACGCAAACATACACTGAAAACGCAGATATACACTGCCAACACAGACACACACTGACAACATGGATATACACTGACAACACAGACATACACTGACAGCACAGACATCACTGACAACACAGACATACACTGCCAACACGGATATACACTGACAACACAGACATCACTGACAGCACAGACATCACTGACAGCACAGACATACACTGACAACACGGATATACACTGACAACATAGACATACACTGAGAACACAGACATACACTGAGAACAAGGATATACACCGCGAACACAAAGATACACTGACAACGCAAACATACACTGAAAACGCAGATATACACTGCCAACACAGACACACACTGATAACACAGACATACACAGAGAACACGGATATACACTGACAACACAGACATAGGCTGACAACACGGACATACACTGACAGCACAGACATACACTGACAACACAGACATCACTGACAGCACAGACATACACTGATAGCTCAGAAATACACTGACAGCACAGACATACACTGACAACACAGACATACACTGACAACACAGACATACACTGACAACACAGACATACACTGACAGCACAGACATACACTGACAACACAGACTTTCACTGACAACACAGACATACACTGACAACACAGACATACACTGACAGGACAGACATACACTGACAGCACAGACATACACTGACAGCACAGACATCACTGACAGCACAGACATCACTAACAGCACAGACATAAACTGACAGCTCAGACATACACTGACAACGCAAACATACACTGAAAACACGGACATAGACTGACAACACAGACATCACTGACAGCACAGACATACACTGACAATATGCATATGCACTGAAAACATACACATACACTGACAACACGTACATTACTGACAATACGGACATACACTGACCATAGGGACATACACTGACAACACAGACATACACTGACAACATGGATATACACTGGCAACACAGACATACACTGAGACTAAGGATATAAACAGACAACACAGACATACACTGACACCACAGACATACACTGATAACACAGACATACACTGACAACACGGATCTACACTGTAAACACAGACATACACTGACAACACAGACATACACTGACAACACAGACAACACTGAAAGCACAGACATACACTGAGACTAAGGATATAAACTGACAACGCAAACATACACTGAAAACACAGAAATACACTGACAACACAGACATACACTGACAACACAGACATACAGTGACAGCACAGACATACACTGACAACACAGACATACACTGACAACACAGACATACACTGACAGCACAGACATACACTGACAACACAGACATACACTGACAACGCAAACATACACTGAAAACGCAGATATACACTGCCAACACAGACACACACTGATAACACAGACATACACAGAAAGCACAGACATACACTGAGACTAAGGATATAAACTGACAACGCAAACATACACTGAAAACACAGACATACACTGACAACACAGACATACACTGACAACACAGACATACACTGACAGCACAGACATACACTGACAACACAGACATACACTGACAACACAGACATACGCTGAAAACGCAGACATACACAGACAACACACACACACACTGACAACACAGACAATCACTGACAAGAAAGACATACACTGACAGCACAGACATACACTGACAGCACAGACATACACTGACAGCACAGACATACACTGACAACACAGACATACACTGTCAACACGGATATACACTGACAGCACAGACATACACTGACCACAGGGACATACACTGACAACACAGACATACACTGACAACATGGATATACACTGGCAACACAGACATACACTGAGACTAAGGAGATAAACAGACAACACAGACATACACTGACACCACAGACATACACTGATAACACAGACATACACTGACAACACGGATCTACACTGTAAACACAGACATACACTGACAACACAGACATACACTGACAACACAGACATACACTGAAAGCACAGACATACACTGAGACTAAGGATATAAACTGACAACGCAAACATACACTGAAAACACAGACATACACTGACAACACAGACATACACTGACAACACAGACATACACTGACAACACAGACATACACTGACAACACGGATATACACTGAAAACACTGACATACACTGACAAACAGAAGTACACTGACAACACAGACATACACTGAAAACAAGGATATACACGGAGAACACAGACATAAACTGACAACGCAAACATACACTGAAACGCAGACATACGCTGCCAACACAGACATACACTGACAACATAGATATACTGACAGCACAGACATCACTGACAGCACAGACATCACTGACAGCACAGACATACACTGACAACACAGACAGCACTGACAGCACAGACATCACTGACAGCACAGACATCACTGACAGCACAGACATCACTGACAGCACAGACATACACTGACAGCACAGACATCACTGACAGCACAGACATACACTGACAACATAGACATACACTGACAGCACAGACATACACTGACAACATAGACATACACTGACAGCACAGACATACACTGACAGCACAGACATACACTGACAGCACAGACATCACTGACAGCACAGACATACACTGGCAACACAGACATACACTGACAGCACAGACATACACTGACAGCACAGAAATCACTGACAGCACAGACATCACTGACAGCACAGACATTACTGACAGCACAGACATCACTGACAGCACAGACATACACTGACAGCACAGACATCACTGACAGCACAGACATACACTGACAACACAGACATCACTAACAACACAGACATACACTGACAGCACAGATATCACTGACAGCACAGACATCACTGACAGCACAGACATACACTGACAGCACAGACATCACTGACAGCACAGACATCACTGACAGCACAGACAATCACTGACAGCACAGACATACACTGACAGCACAGACATCACTGACAGCACAGACATACACTGACAGCACAGACATCACTGACAGCACAGACATACACTGACAGCACAGACATACACTGACAGCACAGACATACACTGACAACACAGACATACACTGGCAACACAGACATACACTGACAACACAGACACACTGACAACACAGACATACACTGACAGCACAGACATCACTGACAGCACAGACACACTGACAACACAGACATACACTGACAGCACAGACATCACTGACAGCACAGACATCACTGACAGCACAGACATACACTGACAGCACAGACATCACTGACAGCACAGACATCACTAACAACACAGACATACACTGAGAGCACAGACATACACTGACAACACGGATATACACTGACAGCACGGATATACACTGAAACGCAGACATACACTGCCAACACAGACATACACTGCCAACACAGACATACACTGGCAACACAGACATACACTGACAGCACAGACATACACTGACAACACGAACATACACTGACAACACAGATATACACGGACAACCCGGATATACACTGACACCACAGGCATACAATGACATAACGGACATACACTGACAACATGCATATGAACTGAAAACAGACACATACACTGACAACACAGACACGCACTGACAACACGGACATACACTGACAACACAGATGTACAATGACAACACAGACATGCACTGACAACACGGACATACACTGACAACACCGACATACACTGACAACACATACATACACTGACAACACAGACATACACTGACAACACGGACATACACTGACAACACCGACATACACTGACAACACATACATACACTGACAACACAGACATACACTGACAACACAGACATACACTGACAACACGGATATACACTGAAAACACAGACATGCACTGACAGCACAGACATCACTGACAGCACAGACATACACTGACAGCACAGACATCACTGACAGCACAGACACACTGACAACACAGACATACACTGACAGCACAGACATCACTGACAGCACAGACATCACTGACAGCACAGACATACACTGACAGCACAGACATCACTGACAGCACAGACATACACTGACAACACAGACATCACTGACAGCACAGACATCACTGACAGCACAGACATCACTGACAGCACAGACATCACTGACAGCACAGACATACACTGACAGCACAGACATCACTGACAGCACAGACATACACTGACAACATAGACATACACTGACAGCACAGACATACACTGACAACACAGACATACACTGACAACACAGACATACACTGACAACACGGATATACACTGACAACACGGATATACACTGAAACGCAGACATACACTGCCAACACAGACATCACTGACAGCACAGACATCACTGACAACACAGACATACACTGAAACGCAGACATACACTGCCAACACAGACATACACTGACAACATAGATATATACTGACAACACGGATATACACTGACAACACAGACATACACTGACAGCACAGACATCACTGACAACGCAGACATCCACTGACAGCACAGACATACACTGACAACACAGACATACACTGACAACACGGATATACACTGACAACACGGATATACACGGTCAACACGGATGTACACTGATAACACGGATAAACACTGACAACACAGACATACACTGAGAACATAGATATATACTGACAACACAGACATACACTGACAACACAGACATACACTGAGAACAAGGATATACACCGCGAACACAAAGATACACTGACAACGCAAACATACACTGAAAACGCAGACATACACTGCCAACACAGACACACACTGACAACATGGATATACACTGACAACACAGACATACACTGAGAACACGGATATACACTGACAACACAGACATACACTGACAGCACAGACATACACTGACAACACGGATATACACTGTAAACACAGACATACACTGACAACACGGACATACACTGACAACACAGACATACACTGAGACGAAGGATATAAACTGGCAACGCAAACATACACTGAAAACACAGACATACACTGACAACACAGACATACACGGACAACACGGACATACACTGACAACACAGACATACACTGACAACACAGACATACACTGACAACACCGACATACACTGACAACACAGACATACACTGACAACACAGACATACACTGACAACACAGACATACACAGACAACACAGACATACACTGACAACACGGATATACACTGATAACACGGATAAACACTGACAACACAGACATACACTGAGAACAAGGATATACACCGCGAACACAAAGATACACTGACAACGCAAACATACACTGAAAACGCAGACATACACTGCCAACACAGACACACACTGACAACATGGATATACACTGACAACACAGACATACACTGACAACACGGATATACACTGACAACACAGACATACACTGAGAACACGGATATACACTGACAACACAGACATACACTGACAGCACAGACATCACTGACAACACAGACATACACTGACAACACAGACATACACTGACAGGACAGACATACACTGACAACTCAGACATACACTGACAACACAGACATACACTGACAACACAGACATACACTGAGAACAAGGATATACACCGCGAACACAAAGATACACTGACAACGCAAACATACACTGAAAACGCAGACATACACTGCCAACACAGACACACACTGACAACATGGATATACACTGACAACACAGACATACACTGAGAACACGGATATACACTGACAACACAGACATACACTGAGAACACGGATATACACTGACAACACAGACATACACTGACAGCACAGACATCACTGACAACACAGACATACACTGACAACACAGACATACACTGACAGGACAGACATACACTGACAACTCAGACATACACTGACAACACAGACATACACTGACAACACAGACATACACTGACAACACAGACATACACTGACAACACAGACATCACTGACAGCACAGACATACACTGACAGCACAGACATCACTGACAGCACAGACATCACTGACAGCACAGACATCACTGACAGCTCAGACATACACTGACAGCACAGACATACACTGACAGCACAGACATCACTGACAGCACAGACATCACTGACAGCTCAGACATACACTGACAGCACAGACATACACTGACAGCACAGACATACACTGACAATGCAGACATCACTGACACACAGACATCACTGACAGCACAGACATACACTGACAACACTGACATACACTGACAACACAGACATACACTGACAACACAGACATACACTGACAACACAGACATACACAGACAGCACAGACATCACTGACAGCACAGACATAAACTGACAACGCAAACATACACTGAAAACACGGACATAGACTGACAACACAGACATACAATGACATCATGGACATACACTGACTATATGCATATGCACTGAAAACATACACATACACTGACAACACGGACATGCACTGACAACATGGACATTACTGACAATACGAACATACACTGACCATAGGGACATACACTGGCAACACAGACATACACTGAGACTAAGGATATAAACAGACAACACAGACATACAATGACATCATGGACATACACTGACTATATGCATATGCACTGAAAACATACACATACACTGACAACACGGACATGCACTGACAACATGGACATTACTGACAATACGAACATACACTGACGATAGGGACATACACTGACAACACAGACATACACTGACACCACAGACATACACTGATAACACAGACATACACTTACAACACGGATATACACTGTAAACACAGACATACACTGACAACACAGACATACACTGACAACACAGACATACACTGACAACACAGACATACACTGAGACTAAGGATATAAACTGGCAACGCAAACATACACTGAAAACACAGACATACACTGACAACACAGACATACACGGACAACACGGATATACACTGTCAACACGGATATACACTGACACACAGACATGCACTGAGAACAAGGATATACACCAAGAACACAAACATACACTACCAACACAGACATACACTGACAGCACAGACATACACTGACAACACAGACAATCACTGACAACACAGACATCACTGACAGCACAGACATACAATGACAACACGGATGTACAATGACAACACGGATATATACACTGACAACACAGACATAGACTTAAAACGCAGCCACACACTGACAACATGGACATACACTGACAACGTGGACATTACTGACAATACAGACATACACTAACAACAGAGACATACACTGACAACACAGACATACACAGACAACACACACACACACTGACAACACAGACAATCACTGACAAGACAGACATACACTGACAGCACAGACATACACTGACAGCACAGACATCACTGACCGCACAGACATACACTGACAGCTAAGACATACACTTACAGCACAGACATCACTGACAGCACAGACATCACTGACAGCACAGACATCACTGACAACACAGACATCACTGACAGCACAGACATACACTGACAGCACAGACATACACTGACAGCACAGACATCACTGACAACACAGACATACACTTACAGCATAGACATCACTGACAGCACAGACATACACTTACAGCACAGACATACACTGACAACACAGGCATTCACTGTCAAAAAAGACATATACTGAAGACGCAGACATACACTGACAACATGGATATACAATGACAACACGGACATACTCTGACAACACCGACATACATTGACAGCACAGACATACACTGACAGCACAGACATACACTGACAACACAGACATAAACTGACAGCACAGACATACACTGACAACTCGGACATACACTGACAACACAGACATACACTGACAACACGGACATACACTGACAACACAGATATAGACTGACAGCACAGACATAGAGTGAAAACACAGATATAGACTGACAACACAGATATACACTGACAACACAGATATACACGGACAACCCGGATATACATTGACACCACAGACATACAATGACATCACGGACATACACTGACAACATGCATATGAACTGAAAACAGACACATACACTGACAACACAGACATACACTGACAGCACGGACATACACTGACAACACAGATGTACAATGACAACACAGACATGCACTGACAACACAGACATACACTGACAACACGGACATACACTGACAACACCGACATACACTGACAACACAGATGTACAATGACAACACAGACATGCACTGACAACACAGACATACACTGACAACACAGACATACACTGACAACACAGACATACACTGACAACATGCATATGAACTGAAAACAGACACATACACTGACAACACGGACATATACTGACAACACAGATGTACAATGACAACACAGACATGCACTGACAACACAGACATACACTGACAACACGGACATGCACTGACAACACAGACATGCACTGACAACACAGACATACACTGACAACACGGACATACACTGACAACACCGACATACACTGACACACGGATATACACTGAAAACACTGACATGCACTGACAACACAGACATACACTGACAACACAGACATACATTGACAACATAGACATACAATGACAACACGGACATACACTGACAACACGGATCTACACTGACAACACAGACGTACACTGACAACACGGACATACACTGAGAACATAGACATACAATGACAACACGGACATACACTGACAACACGGATCTACACTGACAACACAGACGTACACTGACAACACGGACATACACTGAGAACATAGACATACAATGACAACACGGACATACACTGACAACACGGATCTGCACTGCCAACACAGACATACACTGACAGCACAAACATATTCTGGCAACACAAAGATACATTGACAGCACAGACATACACTGACAACACAGACATACACTGACAACACAGACATACACTGACAACACAGACATACATTGACAACACAGACATGTACTGACAACATAGACAGACAATGACAACACGGACATACACTGACAACACGGATCTACACTGACAACACAGACATACACTGACAACACAGGCATAGACTGACAACATGGACATACACTGACAACACTGACATACACTGACAACATGGACATACACTGACAACACTGACATACACCGACAACAGAAACATATACTGAGAACACAAACATACATTCACAACACAGACATACATTGACAACACGACAGACGCTGACAACACGGATATACTCTGACAACACAGACATACACTGACAACACGGATATACATTGACAACACAGACATACACTGACACCACAGACAGACACCGACAACACGGACATCCACAGACAAAGACAACACAGACATACACTGACAGCACAGAAATACACTGAGAACACAGACATACACTGACAGCACAGACATACACTGACAGCACAGACATACACTGACAGCACAGAAATACACTGAGAACACAGACATCACTGACAGCACAGACATACACTGACAGCACAGAAATACACTGAGAACACAGACATACACTGACAACGCAGACATATACTGATAACACAAACATACACTGACAACACAGACACTGACAACACAAACATACATTGACAACACAGACATACATTGACAACACAGACAGACACTGACAACAAATTCTACTTCTTGCCGTGTGGGCTGACTGGGGGATGTGTTGGAAGGTGAAAGTCTTCCAGGGAGCTTGCCTCAGGAACGTGAGAATCATAGAATCCCTACAGTGCAGAAGGCCATTCAACCCATCGGGCAGAAGGAGGCCATTCATCCCATCTGTTCTGCACCAACCCTCTGAAAGAGCGCCCTACCGAGGGTCAGGCCCCGTCCCATCCACATAACCCAGTAGCCCCACGTAACCTTTTAGACACTAAGGGAAAATTTAACATGGCCAATCCATCTCACCTACACATCTGTGTTTTATTGGTTAAGGTTTAAATACTCCAAAGTGTATTATGGAGTTCACCCGACCTATAACGTTTTATGTTGAATTTGTCTGGGGTGAGCAGAAGAGCCTACCCTTTAGGTGTGATTCAAGTCTTCCTTTAATCAAACTTTAATCAAAATAAGCTTTAGTCTAAGAACTTATTTAACATTTATTTATACCCAAGCAGCAATAATTTCTATCAATAACAAACATAAAGATACCCCACAGCTCCCGAAATCTATGTATAACACTTAATGAATTCCCTCTTAACTGTTCCAATTCAAAAGCAAAATCCCATAAACCAAAACCTCTTTTCAAGGGCGTGGCCCAGCACTCTGCATTCTCACTTGAATAAGGCCGGCTTTTCCTGAGATTCTGACCCCGTCTCACCAGCAGGTTTAAACCCTCCCGGAAAGCAAACTGTATCTTAAAAGCCACCACCAAGGTGATTTTTACTGGAACAGATATTTAAAATGAAACTGGAGAGACAGGCCAAAACAGATCTTTCACCTGTTTGAGTCCACAGCAGTACAAAACCTGAAAGCGAAAGTAAAACTCAGAGCCTCAGCTCAGCTCCACCCACAAAAATGACATCACTGAAGCCATGTGATAAGACAAAAACCTTTCTTAAAGGAACACTCCCATGACATTTGGACTGTGGGAGGAAACCGGAGCACCCGGAGGAAACCCAGGCAGACGCGGGGAGAACGTGCAGACTCCGCATAGACAGTGACCCGAGGGCGGAATTGAACCCTGATCTCTGGCGCTGTGAGGTAGCAGTGCTAGCCGCTGTGCCACCTTGCCACACTAAGCAATGGATACCCACAATTGTTTAGTCTCTGGTGATGTAGCAGTGAGTTGAGTTTCCTCCCCGCTTCCAGAATCTTCGCCTTGTTCAATGGCTCTATCTTTTCCATCAGAGGTGAGGATACAGGTGTGCTGGCACTAATGCTGACACAGAAGGTGTATTTCTCTGGTGGATACAAAGACGAGGATGTCAAACTTTTTGGTCATCTTGCAGCAACCGATTACAAATTCCCCAGTAACTTTCCTCAGCAGATCACAGTTGTAAGATAGTCACGGTTTTCTGTGAGACATTGAAGAGTACGTCTCCCTCTCTTCAGAAACTATCTGGGAATTTGAAGCCAGCGTGTGTGCCAGAGAGCCAGCCAGTGATGCTGTGCTCAAGCACAAGTAAAGCTGCACCTCTTGTGCACCCAGCCCTCCTCCCGCCTCCTGTTACCTGTCACCAGCTGAGTCAGGGCTGCCATGACCGCTGAATCCACCTCCTCCTCCTCCTCCCAAGGCACCCAACAGTAGCTCATGAGAACCAATAACAGCTGATCAAATCCTGCAAAGCATTGCTGTCAGATTCTGTCTGTGACATGCAGTGAAAGAACCAACGCGAACGAAAAGTCTGCTTGATCTCGTTCCCACCAGTCCTTCTGTGACAAGTGCATCTGTCCATGAGAGTGTTTGCAGGAATGATGACTACAAGGCTCTGGTGGAGTCAGTCCTGGCTTCAAGCTGACGAAACCCTTCCACTGTGTTGTGTGGTACTGTCACTGTGCCAAACGGGACAGATTCAGACCAGATCCAGCAGCTCAGAAGTGGACATCTGGGAGACATGGTGAGTAATCAGCAGCACTGAGTTGTATTCAACCGCAATCTATAACCTCATGGCTCACTCTACCAATACCATCAAACCAGAAGGTCACCCCTAGTCCGGGGAAGAGTGCAGGAGGGCGTGCCAAGCGTAACACCAGGCACACCCAAAAACAAAGTGCTTTGCTGGTGATGCTACAACACAGTGCTACACGCATGCTCAGTAGGATATTGTAGTGATTGCACAACCAACAAAACAGATCAAAGCTTCGCAGTCCTGCTACATTCAAGCATGAATTACGATGGACAAATAAACAACCAATGGGAAGATGATGCTCCTTCAATGATGGCAGAGCATGTGGATGCCAAAGACAAAGCTGCAGCCAGAAATGGCAAGTGGATGATCCATGAGCGGGCGGCAGGGTGCTACAATAGTTAGCACGGTTGCTTCACAGTGATATCAAGAACAGCCGACAAAATCCCTGCTGGAGTGCTGAAGGCTTGTGTTCCCGGACTAGTGCTGCCCCTATGCAAGCTGTTCCAGTATAAATACAATACAGGCATTTACCTGACAAAGTGAAATAAAATGCCCATGGAAAGTAGGACAAATCCAATCCAGTTACTCTCAACAACCAGCAAAATTGTGGGCAGTGCAATCAAGCAGCACTTATTCACTAACACTCAGTTTGAGTTCTGCCATTATTCGGCTCCAAAGTACAAGTTACTCCAAACAGTGACAAAAAAAGCTGAACGCCAGGGTTGATCTGAGAGTGACTGCCCTTGACAGCATGGCAGCATTTAACCGAGTGCGGCATCAAAGATCCCAAGAAAAATTGAAGTCAGTGGGAATGAGGGGAAATGCTCTCCACTGGCTGGTGTCATACATAGCACAAAAGGAGAAAGATGGTAGTAGTTGTTGGAAGCCAATCACCTTATTCCCAGCATATCATTGCTGGTGTTCCTCAGACTAGTGTTACAGGACCAATCTTCAGAATTTGGAAACTTTGTTGATGATTCGACAGAGTTCAGGTCCATCGTAGCACATCAGGTAATGGAGCAGTTTGTGCCTGTATGGAACAAGACCTGGGCAACATCGAGGCTTGGGTTGATAAGTGGCAACAAAGGTTTGTGCCCTGCAAATGGCAGGCAATGACCATTACCAACAAGAGACAATCAAACTATCGGGAGGAGGAGGCCGTGGTCCTCGTGGGGAAGGTGGAGATGCACGAGGCACTTCACAAAAAGTGGCAAGACCGCTTGGAGGAGCTGGACTTTCGCACGAGGCGAAAGAATTTGAGGATCCTGGGCCTGGCGGAGGGGCTGGAGGGGTCGGATCTCCCGTCCTATGTGGCCACGATGCTGAATTCGTTGATGGGGGCGGGGTCCTTCCATTTGCCCCTGGAGCTTGAGGGAGCCCACAGAGTGCCAGGAGGCCCAAGACGAATGAACCCACGCGGGCGGTGCTGGTGCGGTTCCATCGGTTCAGTATCCGGGAGTGTGTGCTGCGCTGGGCAAAGAAGGAGAGGAGCAGCAAGTGGGAGAATTCGGTAGTGCGAATCTACCAGGACTGGAGTGCGGAGGTGGCTAAGCGGCGGGTTGCTGCTGGAATGGCCAGGAAGGAGCTGGCATGGGCCGTGGAGGTAGAGGAGAGGCGGTATCGTCATGGGGAACGGGTCGGGTGGGGTGTGCTGGCCTGGGGCGAGCAGTCGATGAGCTATGGCTAGTTGGCGGGGGCGGGGTGCCCTCTGGTCCGGCTGATCACCTGGAACGTGAGGGGGCTGAATGGGCCGGTTAAGCCGGCTCTGGTATTTTCTCATTTGAAGGGGCTGAAGGCGGACGTGGCTATGCTCCAGAAGACCCACCTGAAGGTGGCGGACCAGGTTCGTCTGAGGAAGGGGTGGGTGGGGCAGGTTTTCCACTCCGGATTAGACGTGAAGAACCGGGGGGGTGGCGATTCTGGTGGGGAAGAGGATGGCGTTCGAGGCGGCTGAGGTGGTGTCGGACAAGGAGGGCAGATATATTATGGTGAAGGATAGGCTGCAGGGAGAGAAGGTGGTGCTGGTTAATGTGCCCCAAATTGGGATGATGCTGGCTTCATGAGGCGTATGCTGAGCCGCATTCCGGACCTGGAGGCAGGGGGCCTGATCATGGGGGGAGACTTTAACACGGTGCTGGATCCCCACTGGACCAGTCCAGTTCAAGGACAGGTAGGAGGCCGGCGGCGGTCAAGGTGCTGAGGGGGTTTATGGACCAGATGGGAGGGGTGAATCCCTGGAGGTTTGGGAAGCCGAGAGCGCGGGAGTATTCCTTTTTCTCCCATGTGCATAGGGTTTACTCCCGAATAGATTTTTTCGTCCTGAGCAGGGGATTGATCCCGAGGGTGCAGGATGCCGAGTATTCGGCCATAGCAATTTCAGACCATGATCCGCACTGGGTCGATCTGGAGATGGGGGAGGCGCGGGACCAGCACCCGCTGTGGCGCCTCGATGTGGGGTTGTTGGCTGATGAGGAGGTGTGTAGGAGGGTCCGGGGAAGTATTGAGGGGTATCTTGAGACCAACGACACGGGGGAGGTCCGGGTGGGGATGGTTTGGGAGGCTCTGAAGGAAGTGATCCGGGGGGAGCTGATTTCCATCTGGGCCCATAGGGAAAGGAGGGAGAGGAGGGAGAGGGAGAGACTGGTGGGGGAGCTCCTGGATGTGGATAGGAGGTACGCGGAGGCCCTGGAGGAGGGATTGCTGAGGGAATGGCGTAGCTTGCAGGCTAAGTTCGACTTGCTGACCACCAGAAAGGCGGAGACACAGTGGAGGAGGGCGCAAGGCGCGGTTTATGAGTATGGGAAGAAGGCGAGCAGGATGCTGGCGCATCAGCTCCGCAGGCGATATGCGGCTAGGGAAATTGGTGGAGTGATGGGTAAGGGTGGGAATGTGGTGCAGAAGGGGACAGAAGTAAATGGGGTCTTTAGGGACTTCTACGAGGAACTGTACCGGTCAGAACCTCCGATGGGGAGAGGGGGGATGGAGAGCTTCATGAACAGGCTACGTTTCCCAAAGGTGCAGGAGGAGCTGGTGGAGGGGCTGGGGGCGCCGATAGAGTTGGAGGAGCTAGTCAAGGGGATTGGTCAAATGCAGTCAGGAAAGGTGCCGGGGCCGGATGGGTTCCCGGTGGAATTTTATAAAAAGTATGTGGACCTGGTGGGTCCCCTGTTGGTGCGAGCCTTCAATGAGGCGTGGGAGGGGGGGGATTTGCCCCCGACGATGTCACGGGCGCTGATTTCTTCGATCCCGAAGCGGGATAAGGACCCCTTGCAGTGTGGATTATACAGGCCAATCTCGCTCCTCAATGTAGATGCTAAGTTGCTGGCGAATATCCTGGCCACCAGGATAGAGGACTGTGTGCCAGGGGTGATACACAAGGATCAGACAGGATTTGTCAAAGGAAGACAGCTTAATACGAATGTGCGGAGATTGCTAAATGTTATTATGATGCCGGCGGTGGAGGGGGAGGCGGAGATAGTGGTGGCGCTGGATGCAGAGAAGGCGTTTGATAGAGTTGAGTGGGGGTACCTGTGGGAGGTGCTGGAGCGGTTCGGATTTGGGGAGGGGTTCATCAAATGGGTGAGGTTGCTGTATGAGGCCCCGATGGCGAGTGTAGTTACTAATCAAAGGAGATCAGAGTACTTCAGGCTCTACCGTGGGACCAGGCAAGGGTGCCCCTTGTCCCCCTTGCTTTTTGCACTGGCGATTGAACCTCTGGCTTTGGCGTTGAGGGAGTCGGGGAGGTGGAGGGGTCTGATGCGGGGTGGGGAAGAACATAGGGTATCGCTGTATGCGGACGACTTGCTGCTGTATGTGGCGGACCCAGAGGGGGGAATGCCGGGGGTGAAGGAGCTGTTGGCTGAGTTTTGGAGCTTTTCAGGCTATAAGCTGAATCTGGGCAAGAGCGAGGTATTTGTGGTGCACCCGGGTGATCAGGAGGAGGGAATTGGGAGGCTCCCGTTTAAGAGGGCAGTGAAGAGTTTCAGATACCTGGGGGTGCAGGTGGCCAGGAGTTGGGGGACTCTCCACAAGCTTAATTTTACCAGACTGGTGGAGCAGATGGAGGAGGAATTTAAAAGGTGGGACATGGTGCCGCTATTGCTGGCGGGTAGAGTGCAGTCCGTCAAAATGACGGTGCTCCCGAGGTTCTTGTTCCTTTTTCAGTATTTGCCCATCTTTATCCCTAGGGCCTTTTTCAGGAGGGTGACTAGCAGCATCATGAACTTTGTTTGGGCGCATGGGACCCCGAGGGTGAAGAGAGTCTTCTTGGAGCGGAGTAGAGATGGGGGGGGGCTGGCGCTACCCAATCTCTCTGGGTATTATTGGGCGGCCAATGTGTCGATGGTGCGCCATTGGGTGATGGAGGGGGAGGGGGCAGCATGGAAAAGGTTGGAGATGGCGTCCTGTGGAGGCACAAGCCTGGGGGCCCTGGTAATGGCGCCGTTGCCGCTCCCTCCTACGAGGTATACACGAGTCCGGTGGTGGCGGCTACCCTCAAGATTTGGGGGCAGTGGAGGCGACATAGGGGGGAAGTGGGGGGGCTCAATGGAGGCTCCGCTAAGGGGGAACCATCGGTTCGTCCCGGGGAACATTGATGGGGGGTTCCAGGGTTGGAACAGAGCGGGCATTAGACAGCTGAGGGACCTGTTCATTGATGGGAGGTTTGCGAGCCTGGGGGAGCTGGAGGAGAAATTTGAGCTCCCCTCGGGGAACATGTTCAGGTACCTGCAGGTAAAGGCGTTTGCCAGGCAGCAGGTGGAGGGATTCCCTGTGCTTCCCGCGAGGAGGGTGAGTGACAGGGTGCTGTCGGGGGTCTGGGTCGGGGATGGGAAGACATCTGATATCTACAAGGTAATGCAGGAGGTGGTGGAGGTGTCAGTAGAGGAGCTAAAGGCTAAGTGGGAGGGGGAACTGGGGGAACAGATCGAAGATGGGACATGGGCTAATGCCCTGGAAAGGGTTAACTCTTCCTCCTCATGTGCGCGGCTCAGCCTCATCCAATTCAAGGTGCTGCACCGGGCCCACATGTCCGGGTCTAGGATGAGTAGGTTCTTTGGGGGCGAAGACAGGTGTATCAGGTGTTCAGTGAGTCCAGTGAACCATGCCCATATGTTCTGGGCATGCCCGGCAGGGGGTGGCGAGAACGGTGTCGAGGGTGGTAGGATCCAGGGTCAAGCCAGGCTGGGGACTCGCGGTATTTGGTGTTGCGGTGGAGCCGGGAGTGCAGGAGGCGAGAGAGACCGGTGTTTTGGCCTTTGCATCCCTAGTAGCCCGGCGGATGATCTTGCTACAGTGGAAGGATAGAACATAGAACAGTACAGCACAGAACAGGCCCTTCGGCCCTCGATGTTGTGCCGAGCAATGATCACCCTACTTAAACCCACGTAACCCGTATCCCAACAATCCCCCCATTAACCTTACACTATAGGCAATTTAGCATGGCCAATCCACCTAACCCGCACATCTTTGGACTGTGGGAGGAAACCGGAGCACCCGGAGGAAACCCACGCACACACAGGGAGGACGTGCAGACTCCACACAGACAGTGACCCAGCCGGGAATCGAACCTGGGACCCTGGAGCTGTGAAGCATTGATGCTAACCACCATGCTACCGTGAGGCCCCCTAAGCGTGGAGACCTGGATCAATGACATGGCGGGATTTATTAAGCTGGAGAAGGTCAAATTCGCCCTGAGAGGATCGGTACAAGGGTTCTTTAGGCGGTGGCAGCCTTTCCTCGACTTTCTGGCTCAGCGATAGGGTACTGGGACAGTAGCAGCAGCAACCCGGGGGGGGAGGGGGGAGGGGGTTGACTATGCGTATTTAATTTAAATTTAGTTTTAAGTTATCTTATTGTTTACTGGGTTTGGGGGGTTTGTGATACATGCGTTGTTACGGTCTTGGGGGTGTTATACTTTTTATGTTGTTTTATTGTTGCTTGTTATTGTTTGGTGTTATATTTTCTGTAAAAAATTTCAATAAAAATTATTTTTTAAAAAAGAGACAAATCAAACTACCTCTTTGTGACATTCAACAGAATGACCATTGCTGAAATGCCATCATCATCAAGCAAGCTACTATTGATCAGAAACTTAATTGGTTATAAATATCTATTGCTACAGGAGAAGCTGGGAGTCCAGAATCCCCAAAACCTGTCCACCATTTACAAGGCAGTGTGATGGCGTACTCTCCACTTGCCTGGCTGGAGTACAGACCCAAAGGAACTTGAGAAACCATCCAAGACAAACCAGCTCATTTGATTGGCAACCCATCCACCAACTCAAACACTCACTCTCTCTACCACCGCCGCACACTGGCAGCAGTGTATAGCATCTACAAGATGCACTGCAGCAATCGAGGCTCCTTTGGCAGCACCTTCCAAAATCACTTCTACCACTGGAAGAGCAAGGGCTGTGGCTGCAAGTTCCCCTCCAAGTTTCGCACCATCCTGGCTTAGAGCTAAATTGTCATTCTTTCACTGCCGCTGTTTAAAACGCACCAAGAAGATACTGAGTTATAAAAACAATTGGTATAGAAGCTCCAGCACTATCTTTAGGGTTGCATTAAATGAAGTATTGCAGCATTGCCCATGAGCAGCAAACAAATGCTAACCAAATGTTGGTGTGTTTTGGATCAAGTAGTGCATGACCTTGCCATGTATCTCAAAGTAGGGGAAGGCTTGTGTCATCAATGTGGGGTAATGTTTGTCAGAGGATTGTAGGGGTGAGGAAGGCTTCTGAACAAGTGGAAGACAAAGGAAGTGCTTCAAAGACACCCTGGTTTACCTCAGAAACGCAACATAGACGTCAATGCCTGGGAGACCCTCGCTCAGACGGGACTTTCTTGGAGGAACCTCCCGATTTAAAGGACAGAATTCTTCAAGGACACCCAAGGGGTTGGTTTAGCACAGTGAGCTAAACAGCTGGCTTGCAATGCAGAACAATGCCAGCAGCGCGGGTTCATTTCCCGTACCGGCCTCCCCGAACAGGCGCCAGAATGTGGCAACTAGGGGCTTTTCACAGTAACTTCATTGAGGCCTACTTGTGACAATAAGCGATTATTATTATTTATTATTAAGAGCAACAGGAGGCCTGGAAAAGCAGCCTGAGAAAGGAACCAGCAACCGAGAGTCCAAGGACCAATCCCACCTCCTGGAAACACCTGCCAAGTGTGCGGTTGAAGATGCAACTCTAGGATAGGGAACATCAGCCATGCAAGAACCATCAGAACACATTGTCATACTGTATTACCTTTTGCGGTAATATGTCGTTATAGATGCCTCTTGATCCAGAATGCTCCATTGTGTTTTTTTTAAAAAAAGTTTTTATTGGAATTTTTGGAAAATATATATCAACAAAACAATAATAACAATAACGATAATAATAATAAACACCCCCCGGCACCCGTAACAACGCATATAGCAAACCCCTCCAGCCCCCCCAACCCCAATAAACAACAGAATAAATTAACAATAAGCAAATTAACTTAAACACTGTCCCCCTAAACCCCCCCCCCCTTTCCCCCCCTCCCCCCCGGGTTGCTGCTGCTGCTGACCTAGTACCTTATCGTTGAGCCAGAAAGTCAAGGAAAGGCTGCCACCTCCTAAAGAACCCTTGTACCGACCCCCTCAGGGTGAATTTGACCCTCTCCAGCTGAATGAATCCCGCCATGTCGTTAATCCAGGTATCCACGCTCGGAGGTCTCGCATCTTTCCACTGCAGCAAGATCCTCCGCCGGGCTACTAGGGACGCAAAGGCCAAGACATCGGCCTCTTTCGCCTCCTGCACTCCCGGCTCCACCCCAACCCCAAATATCGCGAGTCCCCAGCCTGGTTTGACCCTGGATCCCACCACCCTCGACACCGTCCTCGCCACCCCCTTCCAGAACTCCTCCAGTGCCGGGCATGCCCAGAACATATGGGCATGGTTCGCTGGACTCCCCGAACACCTGACACACCTGTCGTCGCCCCCAAAGAACCTACTCATCCTAGATCCGGACATGTGGGCCCGGTGCAGCACCTTGAACTGGATGAGACTAAGCCTCACACATGAAGAGGAGGAGTTCACCCTCTCCAGGGCGTCCGCCGATGTCCCCTCCTCAATCTGCTCCCCCAGTTCCACCTCCCACTTAACCTTCAGCTCCTCTACCGACGCCTCCCCCACCTCCTGCATTACCTGGTAGATGTCAGACACCTTCCCATCCCTGACCCATGCTCCATTGTGTTGATGATAAAGAAATCATCAATCTTTGTATTAAAGCAAAACTAATTTATTGAATAACGATTAATTAAACAGAGTTCGAACACTCTACTGAGCTATATCTATTAAGAATGTAAGGTTGCATCTGATTAACAAGAATACCTTTATATAATCTCGTATCTCTCTCTAATCTAAACTACTCCTCGTGCTGGTTGGTACTAATCTTCTTCTACCCAGCAGTCCCTGAGTTCTGATATTTATACTGGGAACTGGTGGTGCCCTCTAGTATTTGAATTACACCGAGATGTAATAATTAACCCTTCACTGGCGTACCAATATACATATCGTTACACCCATAACCAGCAACACGGAGTTTCTTAGGTGGACAATCACACCCATTAGCGAATGATCGCCAAAGATCGTTTTAGATTTTCTCAATTCTGACACTGAATTATCCTGCATAATTTTGACATAGTAATTTTTAAAAAAAGCCAAAATCCTTCAGTTAAGCATCATTCAGTTTTCAGTAGCAATTTTGATCGCAATCTGAAAAAGCCAACATATATTTCTGTTGAATTTCGACACCCAATTAGTGCACGGGGTTGAATAATGAGCTTACCGAATGTATTGGCATGTGAACATGGGCTGAATGTTCAATTAAATAGGTATGTTTCTAAATAGATCTGCCATTAGTTTTTGAATAAGATGCCTCAGTCAGAGAGTGGAAGAAATGTCCGTGTATAATAAAAGGACAACACCATTCATTGAAGTTCATCCCTTGAGTATCAAACTCTTCCCAGTAAAGTACCAACAGCACTTTGAATGTCCCTAATATTCACCTCAGGACCTTTAGCAATACTTGAATACAATTTCCCCATCTCAGTCACCAGAATTGAACAGTGGGTTATCTGACTATAGCATTGTTGGGTTCAGATGCCCCCGCCCCGGAGACCTTGTGCTGTAACCTGTAACCAGGCCAGCAAACGACTTGCTTTTTCAAATGCTCCACCACATTGAACAGGCATTGAACGTGAAGAAAATACCCTCACTCCTGAGAATTCGTTAAAGTCTCCATCTGCCAATTTAATTCATTTTATATTTACGAGGCATATTTTTGATCAATGAGAACGTGCTTTGGATCAATGCATCGTGCTTCACATTTATCAATATTACATTTAATAATGTTATTTATCTTACCAATTGCTCAACTAATCTAGGTCTGTTGCTACATTCTCTGCTTGCACTAATCTCCCTATTTCTGTGTCATTAGAGAATTTTCCACCTTTACGTTTGGTTTGGATACACGGGGTCATAATCATAGATTGAAAACAAACCAAGCACTGATCCCTTCAACCCTCCAATCAATACCTCCCACCAAAATGAAATCGCGTGCAAACATTCACTGCTTCATATCATTTCACCGTCTTGCCTCATGTTCTACCTGTTCTGTTCTGAAGCTTTATTAACAGTCTTCCATCCACGACTTAGTCAGAAGTCTATTTTGGTAGTCAAGGAGGAGTCCGAGTCAAAAGAGTGATTTATTACCAAATGTAAAGTATTTACAAGTAACAGTCCCAGTCCCAGTTGGGACTACTCTGCAGCACGGCTTCGACCTGGGCTGACTTTTAAGGAACTGACCTAACTCCTCCCTTCAACATGGGAGCTCATACTACACAAGGCTCATGGGGAGATTAATCAGTTCATTCCCCATGGGTATTGTGGGGGTTCTGAAAGCTCACAGAAAACTGCGGGCCACAACTGCGGGGGTGGGGCGGAAGGAGTGGATATTTTTCTACACACTTTGGCTCAAATCTTTGGTGCTGCAAGATGTTAACTGGCACTGGAGCGTGTCCAGCGGAGATTCACACGGATGATCCCTGGAATGGCGGGTCTAACATATGATGAACGGCTGAGGATCCTGGGATTGTATTCATTGGAGTTTAGAAGGTTAAGGGGAGATCTAATAGAAACTTACAAGATAATACATGGCTTAGAAAGGGTGGACGCAAAGAAACTGTTTCCGTTAGGCGAGGAGACGAAGACCCGTGGGCACAGCCTTAGAATTAGAGGGGGTAAATTCAGAACAGAAATGCGGAGACATTTCTTCAGCCAGAGAGTGGTGGGCCTGTGGAATTCATTGCCGCGGAGTGCAGTGGAGGCCGGGACGCTAAATGGCTTCAAGGCAGAGATAGATAAATTCTTGATGTCGCGAGGAATTAAGGGCTACGGGGAGAATGCTGGTAGGTGGAGTTGAAATGCCCATCAGCCATGATTGAATGGCGGAGTGGACTCGATGGGCCGAATGGCCTTACTTCCACTCCTATGTCTTATGGTCTTATGGTCTTATGTTCCTTTTGAGTCCTTTTGATAAAATGAATTAAATTGGCAGATGGAGACTTTTTTAAAAATTCTCAGGAGTGAGGGTATTTTCTTCACGTTCAATGCCTGTTCAATGTGGTGAAGCATGAGGCCAATGGGTCATCTGGGAGTTTAGACACAGAAACATAGAAAATAGAAGCAGGAGGAGGCCATTCGGCCCTTGGAGCCTGCTACACTATTCATTATGATCATGGCTCACCATTTAGTTCAACACCCTGATCCCGCCTTCCCCCAGTTTGGCAAACTACCGATGAAGATTAAGGATAGAGAAATAAGCCAAGGAAATTGTTATGACACCATGAGCTCTCATACTTTTATTCATGAAGTCTCCTCCCTCTCAACCTTGCCCCTCGCCTGAGGTGTGGTGATCCCCAGGTTAAATCACCATCAGTCCGCTCTCCCCCTCAAAGGGGAAAGCAGCCTACGGTCATCTGGGACTCTGGCGACTTTACATACTTTTACATGATGGATTCAAGTCCAATGAAATGTAGAGAGATAAATAGGGAGGGAGAGAAAAAGAGAAAAAAAGGAAAAGTAAGAAAAACATTTAATTGTAAAAACCTCAGAGTGAATTTGCCACTGACAGGAGTGTTCGACTGGACCCTGCACTTTTCAGTTCAAAAGACTATTACCTGCAATTTTCTGAAAGTTCGAGCTGACAACAACGTAGCAAGGAAAATGGGACATCTGGGACCGTGAGTGCACAGAACAACCGACACAGTACCTCTTTAATCAGTGAGATATACAGATTGGAAAATAAACACAGAAAGGGCTGAAAAGGTGGATAAATTAAAGGGGGTGAATTCAATGTGTGTGCATCGGTTTCCTCCAGATGCTTCGGTTTCCTCCCACAGTCCAAAGATGTGCAGGTTAGGTGGATTGGCGATGATAAATTGCCCTTAGTGTCCAAAATTGCCCTTAGTGTTGGGTGGGGTTACTGGATTATGGGGATAGGGTGGAGGTGTTGACCTTGGGTAGGGTGCTCTTTCCAAGAGCCGGTGCAGACTTAATGGGCCGAATGGCCTCCTTCTACACTGTAAATTCAATGATAATCTATCATTAATCGAGGACAAAGGTTCAGCACAACATCGTGGGCCGAAGGGCCTGTTCTGTGCTGTATTTTTCGATGTTCTATGTTTTTCTAAATATAGAACTTGTCTTATTGAGAAAAGGGATGTGATATTCACATCTGTGAACAGTGACCAGGGCAGCTATGTTGACATCAGTGAATAGATTGTTAGGGCTGAATTCCCCCTAGCCCCCGCAGCGGCTTCGATGGTGGGTCGGGAGGATTCAGCGTGAGGCCTTAAATTTGATTTTCTGCAGTGTTAATTTACAGCAGGATCTTCAGCTGGTTCCCACTGGTGGAGAATCAAGGAACCCATTGTAAGCCGGAGCGAAGCTCATTTGCGCCCCCTAATGGGATGCAGATGAAAGCCTGGCCGCCCACGCCAGGTTCTCCACAGCGGCCAGTGGGAAAACATGCCGGTGTGAGACACGTTTGGAACAATGTGGTGAGCAGATGTCAGGACTCACCTGAACAATGCATTGGGCTCCCTCCAAAGTTCAGTATGGAGGTTGTTAGCAACCCTGGGCTCCAGAACATCACAATAGTGGGGGTGGGGAGCACCTGCAGGTGGGCATACCAGATTTTGTATCCTGAAAAGGGTCGATACTCCAGCCCCGGAATGTTCCTGGAGATCCATTCTTTTCCTCAGGAGGGCATCTTCCAGCATCAGAGCACTCCCGGAGATGCATTTTCATTTTCTTCAATGGTGGGTCAGTAGTGTTGGGCGCCTTTTCAATATGGTACTCGGATAGAATGGCGGACTACTACCTGCCCTGCCATGGAATATGGCTCAAAACACCTGATTGCATAATTAATGATGTTGGGGGCCAGAAGATTTGTTGGTGTTTTCTGTCCAGCTTACACAGCGGGAAACACTCCATGTTCCCATCCCTGCCATAGAACTTCCTTCCCAGGTGGGAGAATTCTGCCCTTAGTCTCCAACTCACAGGGAGATGTTCGGAATGTAAAGTTTTATAAATTACTTTAAACTGTTTATTTCATTCCTAGATAATCCAGCAGTGGGTGTTTAGAAGATAGTTAATCAGCATTTTTGCCTGGATACAAGACCCATGTAATTCATATTGCCAAGGAGATGGGCTTTAAGAAGGGAGCAGACCATCGAACGTCATTATAGTGTCGACTTACAGGATTTTCCTAAAATATTCTGAACTTCCCAGTTGGGTATTCTGCAGAAATATTACAGAATAGCAGAGAGAGATAGAAGCAGAGATAGAAGCAGAGAAAACGCTGGCTCCGTCAGTCAGCACAGGAAATGTAGGTGGGAGTTTGTACTTGAGTTGAACATGCTGAATTTATGAGGATTCCAAAGAGATTGGAAGATTCATCCAGGTTAAAGAGGGAAGAATCTACCATTCATCATTCACTGTGAAAGTCCATATTTGGGATTAAGAGTTACTGGCTGGAAATATAAAGGAAAAGGAAGCAAGTCTGTTGAGTCTAGGAATCACTTTGGATTGGTTCCTGGAAAATGAAGTAGCCACTGTGGGGTGGGGGAGGGGGAGCCAATTTCCTGTTGTTTCAAAGGTTAATGCAAAATCTTTCTGTAATTCAGAGTAGAGGTTTTGTACTAAAATAGTGTTTAGTCATTGCTAATTTTAATTTGTTTGTTACAGTAAAAGTCTTAAAACTAGAAATCTCATCGTGTAATCCTTTCAGTCACTCTATGTTGGAATTTATTTTTTTTAAAGTTCCTGTGGGGATCGTAACAAAAGTCAAATCAGTTACAGAAAGAGGAATAAAGATTGGGCAAGAAAATTAGATAAAGAAGGAATGAAAAAAGAGACAGAACGGGAAAGTAAGGAACAAATATGGAAAGGAAAAATGTTAAAGCCTCCTGGAACAATTTGCTACCTGCGGGAATGTTCATTGGTTCAGTTCACTTTCTGGATGGAAGACGTTGTGTGGCTTTGCAGGGACATAAGAAATCTGGGGCGACACGGGTGCACAGTGGTTAGCACTGCTGCCTCACAGCACCAGAGACCCCGGTCAATTCCCACCTTGCGTGACTGTGGATGTGGACTTTGCACTTTCTCCCGTATCTGCACGGATTTCCTCCGGGTGCTCCGGTTTCCTCCTACAGTCCAAAGATGTGCAGGTTAGGTGGATTGGCCATGATCAATTGCCCCTTAGTGTCCAGAAGGTTAGAGTTAGGTGGGGTTACCAGGTTAGGGGGTAGGGTGGGTACATCTTTGGACTGTAGGAGGAAATCGGAGCACCCGGAGGAAACCCACCCTGATACGGGTGAAAGGGGTAGGGTGGGGGCCTGACCCTTGGTAGGGTACCCTTTCAGTGGGTCGGTGTAGACTTGATGGGCTGAATGGCCTCCTTCTGCACTGTAATGTTTAAATTATGTGCTTTATGTGCTGCAGTACCAACCCTAAGGGCTGGATTCTTCCTCCTCGCCCGCCGGAAGATAGCCATAGGTGGGAAGCGGACAATGGAAAAGTCCATTGATCTTGGGTGGGATTCTCCGGTCGCCGGGCAGGCGCGGCTGGAGAATCCCATTTCTGTGGTGAGTTTACTTTGTTTTAACAGTGCAACATAGTAATTTCTTGCAACTTCTGATGAGGTTAAGGATGGATTTTGATTTTGGAAAGATTAATGGCAGTGAGATGGGGAGGGTTTAAACTAATGTGGCAGGGGGATGGGAACCGATGCAGGAAGTTGGAAGGTAGTAAAACAGGGACAGAAGCAAAAGGAAGTAAGGGGAAAAGTGCAAAGCAGAGAAGACAGTCAAAAATCAAAAAGGGCGACAGTACAGGGTACAGTGACTGAGGGGAGCTCAGTGAATAGGCCCAGTAATACTAAAAGGAATAAAACTGGAGATGTTAAGATTCAAAACAGAGGTAAAAAAACCAACATAAGTGTACTTTACCTGAATGCTCGTAGTATTCGGAATAAAGTAAATGAGTTGATGGCACAAATCATCGTGAATGACTATGATTTAGTGGCCATACTGAAACATGGTTAAAGGATGGTCACGACTGGGAGTTAAATATCCGAGGGTATCAAACTATTCGGAAGGACAGAGTGGATGGTAAGGGAGGTGGTGTTGCTCTGTTATTTAAGGATGACATCTGGGCAATAGTAAGGGATGACATCGGTGCTATGGAGGATAAGGTTGAATCCATTTGGGTGGAAATCAGGAATAGTAATGCGAAAAAGTCACTGATAGGAGTTGTCTATCGGCCACCAAATAGTAACGTTATGGTGGGGCAGGCAATAAACAAAGAAATAACTGATGCATGTAGAAATGGTACAGCAGTTATCATGGGGGATTTTAATCTACATGTCGATTGGTTTAACCAGGTCGGTCAAGGCAACCTTGAGGGGGAGTTTATAGAATGTATCCGCGATAGTTTCCTAGAACAGTATGTAATGGAACCTACGAGGGAACAAGCGGTTCTAGATCTTGTCCTGTGTAATGAGACAGGATTGATTCATGATCTCATAGTTAGGGATCATCTCGGAAGGAGCGATCACAATATGGTGGAATTTAAAATACAGACGGAGGGTGAGAAGGTAAAATCAAATATTAGTGTTTTGTGTTTAAACAAAGGAGATTACAATGGGATGAGAGAAGAACTAGCTAAGGTAGATTGGGAGCTAAGACTTTATGGTGGAACAGTTGAGGAACAGTGGAGAACCTTCCAAGCGATTTTTCACAGTGCTCAGCAAAGGTTTATACCAACAAAAAGGAAGGACGGTAGAAAGAGGGAAAATCGACCGTGGATATCTAAGGAAATAAGGGAGAGTATCAAATTGAAGGAAAAAGTATATAAAGTGGCAAAGATTGGTGGGAGACTAGAGGACTGGGAAATCTTTAGGGGGCAACAGAAAGCTACTAAAAAAGCTATAAAGAAGAGTAAGAGAGAGTATGAGAGTAAACTTGCTCATAATATAAAAACAGACAGTAAACGTTTTTACAAATATATAAAACAAAAAAGAGTGGCTAAGGTAAATATTGGTCCTTTAGAGGATGAGAAGGGAGTTTTAATAATGGGAGATGAGGAAATGGCTGAGGAACTGAACAGGTTTTTTGGGTCGGTCTTCACAGTGGAAGACACAAATAAAATGCCAGCGACTGATAGAAATGAGGCTATGGCAGGTGAGAACCTTGAGAGGATTGTTATCACTAAGGAGGGAGTGATGGGCAAGCTAATGGGGCTAAAGGTAGACAAGTCTCCTGGCCCTGATGGAATGCATCCCAGAGTGCTAAAAGAAATGGCTAGGGAAATTGCAGATGCACTAATGATGATTTGCCAAAATTCACTAGACTCTGGGGTGGTCCTGGTGGATTGGAAATGAGCAAACGTGACACCACTGTTTAAAAAAGGAGGTAGGCAGAGAGCAGGAAATTATAGGCCAGTGAGCTTAACTTCGGTAGTAGGGAAGATGCTGGAATCTATCATCAAGGAAGAAATAGCGAGGCATCTGGATAGAAATTGTCCCATTGGGCAGATGCAGCATAGGTTCATAAAGGGCAGGTCATGCCTAATTAATTTAGTGGAATTTTTTGAGGACATTACCAGTGCAGTAGATAACGGGGAGCCAATGGATGTGGTGTATCTGGATTTCCAGAAAGCCTTTGACAAGGTGCCACACAAAAGGTTGCTGCATAAGATAAAGATGCATGGCATTAAGGGTAAAGTAGTAGCATGGATAGAGGATTGGTTAATTAATAGAAAGCAAAGAGTGGGGATTAATGGGTGTTTCTCTGGTTGGCAATCAGTAGCTAGTGGTGTCCCTCAGGGATCCGTGTTGGGCCCACAATTGTTCACAATTTACATAGATGATTTGGAGTTGGGGACCAAGGGCAATGAGTCCAAGTTTCCAGATGACACTAAGATGAGTGGTAAAGCGAAAAGTGCAGAGGATACTGGAAGTCTGCAGAGGGATTTGGATAGTTTAAGTGAATGGGCTAGGGTCTGGCAGATGGAATAGAATGTTGACAAATGTGAGGTTATCCATTTTGGTAGGAATAACAGCAAACGGGATTATTATTTAAACGATAAAATATTAAAGCATGCCACTGTGCAGAGAGACCTGGGTGTGCTAGTACATGAGTCACAGAAAGTTGGCTCGGGAAATTGCAAATGCACTAGTGATAATTTACCGAAATTCACTAGACTCTGGGGTGGTCCCGGCGGATTGGAAATTAGCAAACGTGACACCACTGTTTAAAAAAGGAGGTAGGCAGAGAGCGGGTAATTACAGGCCAGTGAGCTTAACTTCGGTAGTAGGGAAGATGCTGGAATCTATCATCAAGGAAGAAATAGCGAGGCATCTGGATAGAAATTGTCCCATTGGGCAGACACAGCATGGGTTCATAAAGGGCAGGTCATGCCTAACTAATTTAGTGGAATTTTTTGAGGACATTACCAGTGCGGTAGATAATGTGGAGCCAATGGATGTGGTATATCTGGATTTCCAGAAAGCCTTTGACAAGGTGCCACACAAAAGGTTGCTGCATAAGATGGCATTAATGCATGGCATTAAGGGTAAAGTAGTAGCATGAATAGAGGATTGTTTAATTCATAGATGGCAAAGAGTGGTGATTAATGGGTGTTTCTCTGGTTGGCAATTAATAGCTAGTGGTGTCCCTCAGGGATCCGTGTTGGGCCCACAATTGCTCACAATTTACATAGATGATTTGGAGTTGGGGACCAAGGGCAATGTGTCCAAGTTTGCAGATGACACTAAGATGAGTGGTAAAGCGAAAAGTGCAGAGGATACTGGAAGTCTGCAGAGGGATTTGGATAGGTTAAGTGAATGGGTTAGGGTCTGGCAGATGGAATAGAATGTTGACAAATGTGAGGTTATCCATTTTGGTAGGAATAACAGCAAACAGGATTATTATTTAAATGATAAAATATTAAAGCATGCTGCTGTGCAGAGAGACTTGGGTGTGCTAGTGCATGAGTTGCAAAAGGTTGGTTTACAGGTGCAACAGGTGATTAAGAAGGCAAATGGAATTTTGTCCTTCATTGCTAGAGGGATGGAGTTTAAGACTAGGGAGGTTATGTTGCAATTGTATAAGGTGTTAGTGAGGCCACAACTGGAGTATTGTGTTCAGTTTTGGTCTCCTTACTTGAGAAAGGACATACTGGCACTGGAGGGTGTGTAGAGGAGATTCACTAGGTTAATCCCAGATCTGAAGGGGTTGGATTATGAGGAGAGGTTGAGTAGACTGGGACTGTACTCGTTGGAATTTAGAAGGATGAGGGGGGATCTTATAGAAACATTTAAAATTATGAAGGGAATAGATAGGATAGATGCGGGCAGGTTGTTTCCACTGGCGGGTGAAAGCAGAACTAGGGGACATAGCCTCAAAATAAGGGGATTCTAGATTTATGACTGAGTTTAGGCGGAACTTCTTCACCCAAAGGGTTGTGAATCTATGGAATTCCTTGCCCAGTGAAGCAGTTGAGGCTCCTTCATTAAATGTTTTTAAGGTAAAGATAGATAGTTTTTTGAAGAAAAAAGGGATTAAGGGTTATGGTGTTCGGGCCGGAAAGTGGAGCTGAGTCCACAAAAGATCAGCCATGATCTCATTGAATGGCGGAGCAGGCTTGAGGGGCCAGATGGCCTACTCCTGCTCCTAGTTCTTATGTTCTTATGAGATGTAAATTGCCCAATAAATTGTGGTAATTTGCAACACCCTTTGCTTTCACATATCTCTGACTCACCACAAATTACTCAGCTAACACATTTACAAAGGCATGTGTCTTTAACTTACTGTTATTTTCTCCCAGAAATTCTGGTATTACATTACCATGTGCCACGGGCCAGTTTATCTATAATGCCCATGAAGTTAATAAGATTTGTCAAGCAGAATCTTCTCATTCCAAATCCAAACTTTATATTTCTTACTATGTTAGGACTATCTTTTAAATAATTTCCATTCCTCCAGATGCATCTGATATTAGGTTAATGGTGTTAAGGACTGCACAATTCTACTATTAAAAACCCTATGAAGGGAGATGACTTCCTATTTGAAAAGGTTAAAGTCACATCATCACAATATTTAGTCACGCTCTTTGCTGACATTTACTATGTCAACTGTCACAACGCCATTGCAAGCTACAGCCATTGGGTGGTTCTGCGGACCAAGTTCTCTCTTGGCTTTGTTGCAATCTCACATTAAAAATAATAACATTCTTAATGTACCTTGGTCAATGCCAACAATTTGCTGGTTAGAAAGTACCATTTTTAATAGTTGGGCAGATATCAAAATTCCAATGATTTCCTTTTCCCTCCTCTCTCCTCATCAAAACTATTTCATAGAATCATAGAATTCCTACAGTACAGAAGGAGGCCATTTGGCCCATAGAGTCTACACCGACCCTCTGAAAGAGCATCCTACCTGGGCCCAATCCCCGTCCACTCTCTGTAACCCCACCTAACATTTAGACACTAAAGGGCAATTTTTGCATGGCCAATCCACCTAACCTGCAGATCTTTGGACTATGTGAGGAAACCGGAGCACCCGGAGAAAACCCACACAGACATGTGGAGAAAGTGTAAACTCCACGCAGACAGTCGCCCGTGTTCGGAATCGAACCGGGGTCCCTGGCGCTGTGAGGCAGCAGTGCTAACCACTGTACCACCGTACCGCCCCATTTCTTGATGTGCTTCAGGCCCATGGGCGCAGAAACCCTCTGGTATCGTGCCCAAATGTCTATTCATCACACATTGACAGTGTTGACAGGCTGACCCACGATGGAGAGCATTCCAGCTATGCCCAATCCTTTGTGTGCCATGCTGTGGCAATGTCTAACAGGAGACATTGCCTGCTATTCAGCAAGTGAAACCCTGGCTGATCGTTGGAAAAAAAACTTTTTCTCTCACTCAGGAACACTGTTGCCATTTGTAATAGTCAGAATGAATCGATGATTTCAGCACAGACTGGGAATGGAAACTGGGATTATGTGGTCTCTACCATATCGTACTAGACCAGTCAGAGAGGGTAAGCAACATGCTCGAGTGTCCGTGCTACAAAAGCAATTCCCAAAGTAATTTCACATTATTTAATATGTTTCTAAAGGTTGTCCTTCACTCATTCTCTCACAAATAATATGGATTCTTAAAATGATATTCAATACTTTGATAAATAGCCATGAGGAACTACGCATGCCTGTACATTTGCGGTTTTAAGAAAAAAATTGAGTAATCGTCTATTTTTCATAACTTTTAGCAAATGCTTATTGTACACTGACTGGCATTTTATTTAAAGGCCAGTTCAAAATCCTTCAAGTCAGGCTGTTAATAATATTTCAATATCTACATATTGCCAAGGTCAGACTGCCCATATTTTTTCTTTACAGCTGTGATGGGAATAAGCAATGACTGCTGCATAATAGACCATAAAATGTCCACAGTGGGAATGATGGGAAATCAATAGGGACCTACTCCTGTATTCCGCCACCCCCCCCAACCCCATTCTGAAGATACCAACAGCAACAAAATGGATGCAGCTGTAAGGTGAAGTGAGGAATAAATCAGAGGGATCTTGTAAACAGTACAAACATCTGTAACTGCCAAGGAATTTTGAAATTTATCTCCATATCGCTGACTGAAGTGAGAATTCTGAGTTTTCTAGAAAAGTACAAGGGCTTAAGATCATTGTCTCACTTGCCTCCCTGTCTGGCTACTGGGTTAAGCGAGCTGCAGGCTTTATTGTGAGCAGGGCCGGTTTTAAGCCTATTTGACCAATTTTATCAAATTGGGCCCCGCACCTTAAGGGGCCCCCGCGCCAGCGGCGACAGAGTTACCGTTTGAAGCCTTTTCTGTATTCTAACAGTCGCATCAGGTGAAAGAAGATTTTCAAAACTAAAACTGATTAAAAAAATAAAACTTTCATTTTGTCTTTCAAAATTTTAGTATATCAAGCATTTAATGTTTTTTTTTGGTTAAAGACGAGCATACTACACAAAATATAAACATACATAAATTTTTACTTTTGTAGAGTAGGGGCCCCGCCATCACTTTTTTAATTGGGCCCGCAATTCCTAGCACCGGCCCCGATTGTGAGGCCTATGGCTATCACAGGGCAAGGCACGCTGAGGACAGTGTGCACCTGGGGAGAGGTTTCTACACTTTACGGCGGCCTGCTGGTGTGGTGGACACAGCGGGCAAGTGGCTTGAAGTGTCTGCCGCAAATGTTTCAACTTTTATTCCACGTTTGTCCGATTCCTGATTGCTGAAGTTTTTCTTTCTCCCCAAGAGCGCCCGGATACCTGCAGAATGTCGACGTACTCACAGCTGTACAGCTGAGTCGACAGTGTTACAAAAGCAGACTGAAGATTTTGGTTAGTGCAGCAAATACATTCCATTGGTAAATGTGGTGACTGGCGGCCTTCCCTCGCACTCAGCAAGTGTGTTGGCAAAGAGTCCAATAGATGGGGTGGGCAAATGTTTGCCTCTCATTTTGTTTCAAAGAGAATTTTACCCTTACTATTAGAGGTTGCATTCTAATGGAGGCAAACTTTTGCCCACCCCATCTATTGGACTCTTTCCCAACACACTTGCTGAGTGTGAGGGAAGGCCGCCAGTCTAAGAAAGCAGTCTTCCAGTCGCTTGTATAGATCTTCTCACAGACCCCAACCACCACTGTGATCCAATGAGTAGATGGTGCCTTGATTGACCCCATCCTGATAACTATGTCCTTGTTTCCCGCACTCCTCCCCATTGGTGCATTGCACGCACAGCCATCAGTCTGCGCTTGTTAATGTTTTTTTGTAAATGATTTGCTTGCTCTTGGTATCCCGGGAGCATGGACCTCCGGTTAGAAGAATACTGGTCCGAACGTTTTCTTTTCCTTCTGGGAGTGTTTCCCTGACGTCAAACCAGCGGCAGCACAGATCACAACAGGAGCTCACGATTTCACCCAAGTGATTTTAAACGTCGGTGATGCTTGGTATTATTTCACTGCATGTTTCAGGGGGGGTGATTATATTCATCACCTCTCAGAATGGCACTGTCTTTTTAATATCCACTCGTGAGACCGATTGCCTGCTCTGGCAGCATTTCCTGGTGAGAACTGCTGCACAGTTACCTATTCCAGCTCACCGTGCGACCGGGGTGATGTACATCCCTCAGAAATGCTCATCACCAGAAATGCAGCTCTACCAACACAATGACATGAATTCAAAGATCCAATACTTTGCTCATGTCTGAAGACAACTGATTAATTTTAACCTGCTGTGTGTAAAATGCTGTTGTTAAGAACTTTGGCTGTCTAAAGGTTCACAAATAATATCACAGAGGACTGATAGAGGAGGAAATTTCCCCCCCCCCCTCCCCCGTCCTGTTATTCCATATTTTGTATATCTTTTTTTTTTCATTGCAGACACATTATTCTACTGACTTGCATTAAAATGCTCTGGGCTTGGATGCAATTGATGAGTGGATCATTCCACAGAATGAAAAGTGGATGATTAAATACCCTGGTGTTCGGATAGCATGCTGATATTAGAGCGTGTGTGGATATTAAAGTCAGTTGGAAATCACTCAGGAGAACGGTCCAGTTTTTATAATACTATTGTACATTGAAATTTGCATGCTGTTGCAGCGCAGTAAACATTTGTACATTGACTTGGGATCTTGAATCTCTGGAATCTTATATTAAAAAAATATTAAAGCTGCAGGTGACAAACAGAGAGAAACATTTTAATATTGTGGCTTCTCAAATTCTCGATTTTTAAGCCTCTGTTGGCAACATAGCTTTCAATATTTGGCATTTTCAACCTATTTATGGGATGCTATTATTAAAAAAGAGGTCTGTTTAGGTTTTCCGTGAGGAATTTTCTTCCAGCGTTTGGAATTCCGGACCTTGGAGACTTCCGGTTGCGGCTATGACTAGCTGAGCCGCACATTTGGAAGCTCCTGCGACAAAGGTGTTTTCGGGCCAATTGGAGGGCCCCAACGGTGCTGAAAAGATGAATCCCGGTGGGGGAAGGTCCCCTGAGGAGAACTAGACCGATTTTATGGTCGGTACTCGGAGTGGAGCGGCAAGAAAAGTGGCAGCAGCTCCCCAAAAAAAAGCGGGGGAAGAAAATCAAAATGGCGGCCGGCGGCGCTCCGGAGGGATGGAGGAAATGGGCGGAGGAGCAGCAGGCCGCTCTCCTCCGTTTTTTCACGGAGCTGAAAGTGGATCTCTTAGAGTCCAAGAACGCGACGACCACCAGGTTGGTGGGAGCCCAGGCGACCCAAGAGGCGTCGATCAGAGAGCTGCAGCAGGAGATGACCGCGAGGGAGGAGGAGGCCACGGTCCTCGGGGCAAAGGTGGAGGTGCACGAGGCACTCCACCTGAAGTGGCAGAGCCGTTTCGAGGAGCTGGACACTCGGATGAGGAGGAAAAATTTGAGGATCCTGGGCCTAGAAGAAGGCCTGGAGGGGTCGGATCTCCCGAGATATGTTGCGGAGATGCTGAGCTCCCTGATGGGGGAAGGGGCCGGTCCTGCGCCCCTGGAGCTGGAAGAGGCATACCGGGTCATGGCCAGGAGGCCTAGGGCAAACGAGCCCCCGAGGGCGGTGCTGGTGCGGTTCCAGCGGCTATGTGATCGGGAGAAAGTCCTGAGCTGGGCAAAAAGGGAGAAAAGCAGTAAGTGGCAGAACTCGACGGTAAGGGTGTACCAGGACTGGAGTGCGGAGGTGGCAAAGCGGCGGGCCCGGTTCAACGGGACGAAGGCGGTGCTACACGCGAAGAGGATCAAATTTGGAATGCTGCAGCCGGCGCGCTTGTGGGTCACCTACAAGGACCAACATCATTATTTTGAGTCCCCAGAGGAGGCCTGGACCTTTGTACAAGAAGAAAAGCTGGACATGAACTAAAACCTGGGAGCACCGGCGGTCGTAGCCGCCTGGGTACTCTTGATTGAGCAAGTGGCCCTTATCTTTTCAGGCCAGGTCGGAGCTGGGTAACAGTTTCTTGGATGGTTTGGCTTTTCTTGAACGTTTGACTTTTTGAATATCTTGAAGGTTTCGAGTTGTTTGGTGTTTCTGTATATTTGAACTGTTGAAATTTCTATTGCGGGTCGTTCTCTTCTTATGGTGTGTTTTTTCCGTTTCCAACTTCCCTTAGTCATTTACCCTTTTTACCCCTTTTTCTTCGGGTGTTTGGTCCCTTTTTTTTTTTTGTTTTTTCTTCCCTCTCTGGTTATGGTTATCTGTGGTTATCTATACTGTTTGATGGAGGGTGATGGTTAAGCACATTGTTAGTTGATAGCTATTTAATTATTTTGTTATTTAAGTATGTAGTTAAGTATTTATGTATTTAGTTGCCATTGGGTATTTATATTGTTAAGTTGGGAAGACGGGACGGGGGGGAGTGGGTTGATCATGCGGGTTTATCTCTGGGGTTTTAAGGGGATCCTTCACGGGCGTGGATGGGGATGGGGGGAGTGGAAGATGGCGGGGCGGGGTGTGGCCGGGCGAAAGCGCGGGCTTTCCTCTGTTTTTCCCGCGCGCGGGATGGAGGAGAGAGGAGGGGAGAAGAGTGGGGCGTGGCCAGTAATGGCGGCCTTTCCCGCGCTGGAGCGGGGTCAGAGTGGAATGGCCCCCCTCGAACCGGGAGGAGTCAGAGTGTGGCAGGAGCAGCCGGGTCAGCGGAGATCAGCTGACTCTCGGGAGTACGATGTTGGGCACATCGCGGCTAGGAGGGGTCCTAGCCGGGGGGGGGGGGAGGGGGGGGGAAGGGAGGGTTAGGGGGAGAGACCGGGTTGCTGCTGGAAAGACCAGGGACGAGAAGGGGAGAGCTGGGGGGGGGGGGGGGGGGGGGGGGGGGGGGGGGGGCATCGCTATGGGAAACGGGTCAGAAAGGGGGGGATGACCCGGGGCGAGCAAGGGACAGAACATGGCTAATCGACAGGGAGCAGGGACGGGTCGCCCAGCGATCCAATTGATTACGTGGAATGTAAGGGGGCTGAATGGGCCGGTTAAAAGATCAAGGGTCTTCTCGCACCTGAAGGGACTGAAGACTGATGTAGCGATGTTGCAGGAGACTCACTTGAGGGTAGCAGATCAGGTCCGCCTGAGAAGGGGGTGGGTGGGACAGGTGTTCCACTCAGGCTTGGATGTCAAGAACCGGGGGGTGGCGATTCTGGTGGGAAAGAGGGTGTCGTTCGTGGCGGCAGAAGTGGTGGCAGACAAGGAGGGCAGGTATGTGATGGTGAGGGGTAGGTTGCAGGGAGAGAATGTGGTGCTGGTGAATGTGTATGCCCCGAATTGGGACGACGCGGGCTTTATGAGGCGCCTGCTGGGCCTCATCCCGGGACTGGAGGCAGGGGGCCTGATCATGGGAGGGGACTTTAATACGGTGTTGGACCCTGGGCTGGATAGATCGAGTTCCAGGACGAATAGGAGGCCGGCAGCGGCAGAGGTGTTAAGGGGATTTATGGAGCAGATGGGAGTGGTAGACCCATGGAGATTTGGTAGGCCTAGGGCGAGGGAGTATTCTTTTTTCTCCCACGTCCACAGGGTGTACTCCAGGATAGACTTTTTCGTATTGAACAGGGGGCTGATACCGAGAGTGCAGGACACGGAGTACTCGGCCATTGCGATATCGGACCATGCACCACATTGGGTGGATGTGGAATTGGGGGAGGCGCGGGATCAGCGCCCGTTGTGGCGCCTGGATGTGGGGCTGTTGGCGGACGAAGAGGTGTGCAGAAGGGTTAGAACGGGCATTGAGAACTATCTGGGTACGAACGACACGGGTGAGGTGCAGGTGGGGACGGTCTGGGAGGCCCTGAAAGCAGTGATTAGAGGAGAGCTGATCTCCATAAGGGCACACAGAGAGAGGAAGGAGAGGCAGGAAAGGGAGAGGCTGGTGGGGGAGCTCCTAGAAGTAGATAGGAAATATGCGGCGGCACCAGAGGAGGGGCTACTGAGGGAGCGGCGCAGTTTACAGGCCAGGTTCGACCTACTGACCACTAGGAAGGCGGAGACGCAGTGGAGAAGGGCGCAGGGTGCGGCGTATGAGTACGGGGAAAGGGCGAGCAGGATGCTGGCACACCAGCTTCGTAAGCGAGATGCAGCCAGAGAGATTGGGGGAGTGAGAGAGAGGGGGGGGGGGGGACGTAGTGCAGAAGGGGCAAGAGGTGAATAGGGTCTTCAGGGACTTCTACAGGGAATTGTATAGGTCTGAACCGCCGAAGAGGAGAGGGGGAATGGAGAACTTTCTCGACAAATTGAGGTTCCCAAAGGTACAGGGGGAGCTGGTAGAAGGGTTGGGGGCGCCGATAGAGCTGCAGGAGCTAATTAAAGGGATAGGCCAGATGCAGGCGGGGAAGGCGCCGGGGCCGGATGGGTTCCCGGTGGAGTTTTACAGGAAATTTGTGGACTTGGTGGGCCCAGTGCTGGTGAGAGCCTTTAATGAGGCGCGCGAGGGGGGGGGGTTTGCCCCCAACAATGTCGCAGGCCCTGATCTCCTTGATTTTGAAGCGGGACAAGGACCCGGTCCAGTGCGGGTCCTACAGGCCTATCTCCCTCTTGAATGTAGATGCCAAGCTGTTAGCAAAGGTCCTGGCAACCAGGATAGAGGATTGTGTGCCAGGGGTAATACATGAAGACCAGACGGGGTTCGTGAAGGGACGCCAACTTAACACAAATGTCCGGAGATTGTTAAACGTGATCATGATGCCGGCAGTGGAGGGGGAGGCGGAGATAGTGGTAGCGCTAGACGCGGAGAAGGCATTCGATAGGGTGGAGTGGGAATACTTGTGGGAGACGTTGGAAAGGTTTGGGTTTGGGGAGGGATTTATCAAGTGGGTAAAGCTGCTCTATTCGGCCCCGATGGCGAGTGTGGTAACAAACGGGAGGAGGTCAGAATATTTTGGGCTCCATCGAGGTACTAGGCAGGGATGTCCCCTATCCCCCTTACTCTTTGCATTAGCGATTGAACCGTTAGCGATGGCACTGAGGGGTTCAGGGGGGTGGAGGGGACTGACAAGGGGAGGGGAGGAGCATCGGGTCTCGCTCTATGTGGATGACCTGTTGCTGTATGTGGCAGACCCGGAGGGGGGAATGCCGGAGGTTATGGAAATACTAGCGGAGTTCGGGGACTTTTCGGGATATAAATTAAATCTGGGGAAAAGTGAGGTCTTTGTAATACACTCGGGAGACCAGGGGGAGGGAATTGGGAGGCTCCCCTTCAAAAGAGCAGTAAAAAGTTTCAGGTACTTGGGGGTGCAGGTGGCAAAGAACTGGGGGACCCTCCACAAGCTGAACTTCTCTAGGCTGGTGGAACAGATGGAGGAGGAGTTTAAGAGGTGGGACATGGTGCCGCTGTCGCTGGCAGGGAGGGTGCAGTCAGTTAAAATGACGGTCCTCCCGAGGTTCTTGTTTTTGTTCCAGTGTCTGCCCATCTTCCTCCCTAGGGCCTTTTTCAAGAAGGTAACGAGTAGTATCATGGGGTACGTGTGGGCACATGGTACCCCTAGAGTTAGAAGGGTCTTTTTGGAGCGGAGTAGGGATAGTGGAGGGCTGGCGTTACCCAATCTTTCAGGATATTACTGGGCGGCAAATGCATCGATGGTACGAAAGTGGATGATGGAAGGGGAGGGGGCAGCTTGGAAGCGTATGGAGAGGGCGTCCTGTGGCAACATAAGCTTAGGGGCACTGATAACGGCACCATGGCCGCTCCCTCCCACGAGGTATACCACGAGCCCGGTGGTGGCGGCCACCCTCAAGATCTGGGGGCAGTGGAGGCGACACAGGGGGGAAGTGGGGGGTTTGATAAGGGCACCACTAAGAGGGAACCACAGATTTGCACTGGGAAATACAGGAGGGGGATTTCTGAGCTGGCAGAGGGTGGGCATTAGGCAACTGAAGGACTTGTTTATAGAGGGGAGGTCAGCGAGCCTGGGAGAGCTGGAGGAGAAATTCGGGCTCCCCCCGGGGAACACGTTCAGGTACCTCCAAGTGAAGGCATTTGCCAGACGACAGGTAGAGGGGTTTCCCGTGCTTCCCGACAGGGGGGCGTGTGATAGGGTGCTATCAGGGGTCTGGGTCGGGGAGGGGAAGATCTCGGACATTTATAAGATTATGCAGGAGGTGGAGGAGGTACCAGTAGTGGAGTTGAAAGACAAGTGGGAGGTAGAGCTGGGGGAACAGATAGAGGATGGGACATGGGCAGACGCCCTAGAGAGGGTCAACTCGTCGTCGTCATGTGCGAGACTGAGTCTCATTCAATTTAAGGTACTGCATAGAGCCCACATGACGGGGACAAGGATGAGTCGGTTTTTCGGGGGTGAAGACAGGTGTGTCAGATGTTCGGGAAGCCCTGCGAATCATGCACACATGTTTTGGGCATGTCCGGCACTGGAGGAGTTCTGGAAGGGGGTGGCAGGGACGGTGTCGAGAGTGGTGGGGTCCAGGGTCAAGCCAGGATGGGGACTTGCGATCTTCGGGGTTGGGGCGGAGCCGGGGGTACAGGAGGCGAGGGAGGCTGGAATATTAGCCTTTGCGTCCTTGGTGGCTCGGAGGAGGATCTTGATTCAGTGGAGGGACGCAAGGCCTCCAAGTGTTAACACCTGGTTAAATGACATGGCAAACTTCATCCAATTGGAAAGAATCAAATTCGCCCTGAGAGGGTCGGTGCAGGGGTTTTTCAGGCGATGGCAACCCTTCCTGGACCTCTTAGATCAGAGATAGAAACTGAGGTCGTGACAGCAGCAACCCGGGAGGGGAGGGGAGGGCGGGAGGGAGGGGGGGGGGAAGGTGTGGGGGAGGGGGGGGGGGGGGAAGGGGGATAACAACGAAGGAAACACGGTATCGGTGGTGTCACGGGCAAGGCCTGCCCGAGGACACTGCCAGAAATGACAAGATGGTCGGGCGGCCGGTTCGTCGGCGGGGGGGGGGAGGCGGGGGGGGGGGCGCGCGGGTAGGGGGTGGGGGGGATTCTTGTTAAGTAGGGGGGTTTGACTTTGTTTTGATATAATTCAAATGTAGGGGGGGTTAAAATGTTCGTACTCTGAAAAATTTCTTCAATAAAAAGTATTTAAAAAAAAAAAAAAGGAATTCCGGACCTTGCGATTCACTTTCCCAGCCAAAGCGCACCCCTTCCCGTGGGTTTCCCGCCAGCGTGGGTTGGCTTCAATGGGAAACCCCATTGACAAGCGACGGGAGTTGCGAATCTCACCGCCAGCGAATGGCGCGCTGTCGGGAAGCACCTGGCCCAGGGACCAGAGACTCCGCCCCTGGTTTCCAAGTTGCTCACCCCTTCTCTTGTTTGTGGACAGTGGGACTGGTTTCAGTTTGACAGATTCCGCCACGAAACGAGGCAGCCCAAACATAAAATCATAGGACCATAGAATTTTACAGTGCAGAAGGAGGCCATTCGGCCCATTGAGTCTGCACCGGCCCTTGGAAAGAGCACCCTCCTGAGCACCCCACACCTCCACCCTATCCCCGTAACCCAGCAACCCCACCTAACCGTTTGGACACTAAGGGCAATTTAGCATGGTCAATTCACCGAACCTGCACATCTTTGAACAACATGAAGGCAGAAGCTTAAAGTCATGTGCTCAAGCCACCAAGGCAGGGAATGTGCCTCCATCCACCCTCGCTTCACACTTAACCAAAATGAAAGGAGCTGGTGAGGAAAGTTCCTCATGGAACAGACTTGACTGGGGAGAACTTCCTCCTTGTCTCTTCCTTCCACCTCCACCCTCACCCCCCCACTCCCAGCATTCTCTAACCAAGGGCAAAGTGATGTTGGTTGACTGACAATAAAAATATTGAAGAATCTCAGAAGACTGTTTGGTCAGCTGTGCTTATTATACTATTTTTATCCCAATCTGCACCTGAAACACAATAGTCAGGTCATGAAAAGTCGAAAGCAGAATACTGCGGGTGCTGGAAACATGAAGCAAGAGCAGAAAATGGTGAGAACAATTAGCAGGTCTGGACAATCTGTGGAAAGAGAAGCAGAGTTATGGTGAGATTGCCTACCCCCCCCCCCCCCCCCCCCCCCGGCCGTGCCGTGTTTTATGGCAGCGGAGGCAGGCAATCATTGGCTGGCGGTGGGATCTTCTGGCCCCACTGCTGTCACTGGAATTTCCCATTTTGAGCACATTCCCACACCCCTCTCAAACCCCCATCCTGGGAAACTTGCGGTGGAGTATCGGCGTCGGCGGGACTGGAAAATCCCGCCAGCAAGAACAGCCGGGGAATTCCGGCCGATGTTTCAGGCCTGCGGCTTTTGGCCGGAACTGGGAAAAGTTGTTCGGTTTTGAGCAAGGTGTGGGTGGGGGCAAGGACAGGAGGAAGGTCTGTGGGAGGCTGAAAGGCAGGAGAGGTTGGACGAGGAGCAGTTCATCTCCCAGGGTCAAAGGCTCTGGTGAGGGGGCAGCAAAAGAAAGAAAAGATGTGTCCAGAGCAGGCGCTGCCGCTCACTGCAAACAAAATAATAAGAGATAAAAATGAAAGCAGCAAACAAAATATGCATCGAGCTTGTGGTCTGAAATTGTTGGACTCGGCGTCGAGTCTGGCAGACGGTACAAGTGCCTAATCGAAAGGTGAGGTGCCGTTCCTCACACTCACGTTGGGCTTCACTAGAATAGTGAACAATCAGGTCCTCACGCGAGATAGACTAGGGCCTCCAGCCAAAAGATTTTTCTCTTGCAAATGCTCAATTGTTGCTTCCAGTGTTCTCCGTTATTTTCATGCCAGTTTTCCAGTATTTTCATTAGGTATAGGAGTAGAATTAGGCCATTCGTCCCATCGAGCTTGCTCCACCATTCTATCATGGCTGACATGTTCCTCATCTGCTACCAACAATGTTACAGGGCAAGAGCTGGATTGCGAAATCAGCCAGAGCATCTCTAGCTTTTGTCTCCATCTTTAGCGAATGACTGGAGTAGGATAGAGTACAATAACAATGGGTGAATCAGAGAGAGAGAAAGAAATCAGCGATACATTTTGCCCTGTGACTTCACTATCAGTGGCATTTTATCCACATTATAGGCTGTTGTCTGTAGCTTATTACTGTCAAAACTGTCAAGATTCGAGACAAAATAATTAAATATTAGCACTGATAAAGAGGGTTCTCACTATCCCTTTCAGAACTGAATGAATTATGAGGAAGTCTTGGAATGTTTTAATTTTTGTTCGCTGCAGATTGCCTCATTTGTTAAAAGCAGCAATGACATCACCCACACTGCTCTGGATGGGGTTACTGAACCTGACAGAAGGAGCGGGCTGGATTAACAACCAGAGACACAATTATTAACCCAGGACACTTCACAACCGTTTATAATTGAACCGTGCGTTTAATTCAGCTCCCATGTACTGTGTGGCTCAGACATTCTTACCTTTGATTGCATCACTGTTTCAACAACGAGCTCAGTAAAAGCCAGCACAAAATCAGAACCGTGCCAAGGATGCCAAGTAATGACTGTTTCAACTTAGAATCAGACCACCCCGCTCTGCGCCACTGTCCATACCACTTTCAAACTGATCTCCACTCACCAATGTATTCACCTCTCTCCCTCCTCCAACCCCTGTTGCATTAGGACTGTTCCCTCCATTCAGCAGCTCGATTTGACGTCCTGTGGAAACTGAAGACTCTCGCTGTGTGCGAAATCACACTTGTATTCTGCTGCTAACCATTAGCAAACCAAAACACTGTAAAAGTGAAAGATTTGCATTCCTATTACCTTTTTCATGACCAGCAGATGTCTCAAAGCATTTTGCAGCCAATGAAGCACTCTCTGAAGTGGAGTCACTGTCATAATGTAGAAAATGTGCTCGCCAATTTACGCATGGCAAGCCCCCACAGACAGCCAAATTACAAGCTTTCTTTGCGACGCTGATTGAGGAACAAATACTGGCCAAACCATCGGGAATAATTCCTTCAAAGTAGTGCTGTGGGATGTTTAAATCCACTGACAATTCGGTTTTTAACGTCTTTCCCAAACAATGGCGCCTCTGACAGTGCAGCACTCCCTCAGTATTGCACTGGAATGTCAGCTTTGATTTTAATACCCAAGCCCTTAGAGTGAGACTTGGACCCAGCACCTCGTGATCTGAGGAATTGAACAAACGAATGTGATATAAAATAGGATAATTGGTTAGAATAATGTAGAGGATAGAGCCGGTCTGATGGTAGTGAGTTAACAGGCAAAGAACAAAGAAATTGAGCGAAGCATGGCCAGAAAGGGGGGAGGGGACCCTCGTACAGAGGATGGTGAAAAGAATGCTGGGTAACAAGAGGCCCAAGGTTGAGGAATGCAAAGTGAGCCAATCAGTTTATATGGCCAGGTCAGGAGGTGTATAGGATGACCTATGGGAATCTTGTATGTGAAACTTGATGCCATTTGAATGATATGTGCCGAGATCTCTTTGTCCTCGGCCTCACTTGGTTCTGGGAGCTTCAGGAGACTGTATGTGTTCTGAATCTCTATAGAGCGTGTCAGCCTTGCAAGTTGTTCAAAAATAAATAATACCATACCTACAGATGCCTCTCGAGTTTTATAAGACCAGACTGACGGGTAAAGAACTTAATTTGTCAATCTAGAGATGAGAATCCTACAAAAAAGCCCCTGGGCCTAAGTATGATCTCGTCTGCCATTCGGGCAACCTGGGTTTGGATTTGGATTTATTGTCACGTGTATCGAGGTACAGTGAAAAATATTGTTCTGCGCACAGTCTAGACAAATCGTTCCATGCGTGAAAAACATAGGCTAAACTATAGATACACAGTGTAAATACATAGACATAGATATCGGGTGAAGCATAGGAGTGTTGTGCTGGAGAGTAGAGAAGATGCATGGAGAGATCAGGTCAGTCCATAAGAGGATCATTCAGGAGTCTGGTAACAGCGGGGAAGAAGCTGTTCTTCAATCTGTTAGTGCGTGCTCTCAGACTTTTCTATCTCCTGCCCGATGGAAGAGGTTGGAAGAGAGAATAATCCAGGTGGGAGGGGTCTTTGATTATGCTGCCTGATTTCCCAAGGCATGTGTAGACAGAGTCAATGGAAGGGAGGTGGGTTCGCCTGATGGCTCAGGGGTAGCAGAAAGGGACTAGTTGGGTAAACAGAGTTCCAAAGTCTACCTGGGCAGATTTACTCAGAGGGAGTTAATTTTATTTGGATGTTTGCCCTGTTTCTATTGAAGCTGGGAAACTCCACGTTCCCCGATAAAACTCTGCGATTTAATCCAGGTGAGATTCCAAAAGAGAAGTGCGAAGGTGGAGTGTGGGGGAGGGCGGCGGTAACTGAATGAGGAGCCAACTCATTTAAAAATTACTGTAATTAAAAGAAAATTAAATTCAAATCCTGTATTTTCTTCACCAATTCACAAATGATTCACCTGGTATCGGGACTCTTCCAGTTTAATCGCTGATCCCACATTACTGTGCATAACAGTTTCATTAAAGGTTTCAAAGTCATGACAAACTGGACCATGACTTTCCCATATTTTAAGTGTCTTCCACTTTCTGCCATGAGGTGTCTATATAAATATTGTTAATAGCACTAACATAATGTTAAGTCAGATTTTACTGGGGTCTGTTATATGCCCCTGAGATTTATTAGCTATAGGATTTGAAGTAAATTTTTATTAGTTTAAATGAAGCTCCACCAGCACAGTCCAGGGCCCTCTTTATCTTTTTTACAGTGATCCCTTCCCTTTTCACTGTTATTCCTCTTCCCTCATATCATAACATTGTGGGATAAATCTTGCAGTGGGAAATATTTATTCGACTCACTAGCCATTCGGCGATCTCATAAATTATCAGGACTTTTTCATGAAACCATAATCAGCATCCACGGCTGTATGCTAATGGCTTATTGACCAAATATGGGCTAATTGGACCCTGGGAGCAGAGGCTACTGTGATATACATGAGGTAAAATCAAGTCCACAATGCACTGATAACCTACTCAATGTAGCTGTGCTATTCAACAAAAAAAAAGGAGCTGCTTAGAGATTTAGGAATTGGAATATTATTTTGTTGAGTGCACATTAAACCCAGTCTGTGATTCTGTGGTGTCTCAAGTTCCATTGTGTGTGCAAATTAACTCTCTTATTGGAACAAAGCTATATTTAAATATCAGTTGAAAGCTTCCTATTACTGTGAATTATTATCTTCTTTTGTGCAATTGGTGATATTTTATGTTTGCCTGACGTTCTGTGAATAGGGTTTACCTGAAACCAATGCTACACGATACAGGTTTTAACTGGGTTAATCAGCCAAATAATAAATTAAAGATCCTATAACGGTTGACTGGGAAGAAGTGGCAAAATGTCAACATTACTGAAGGTTCGGATAACTTGAATTCCGAAATAGTCTTGTTGCTTTTTAACTCTCTCCATTCTTGTTGAGTTTTTGTTCTATGCTCCCCCATTTAACAAGATCATTTTTGTTTAAATTTTTCCAATTAAGGGGATATTTAGCGTTGCTAAGCGACCTCTGGGGCAGCACTGTGGCACTGCTGCCTCACAGCGCCAGGCACCCGGTTCGCCAGGGTCCCAGGTTCGAGGCCGGCTCGGGTCACTGTCTGTGTGGAGTTTGTACCTTCTCTCCATGTCTGCGTGGATTTCTTCCGGGTGCTCCGGTCCAAAGATGTGCAGGATAGGTGAATTGGCCATGATAAATTGCCCTTCAGTCTCCAGAGATGTGCAGGTTATGTCATGGATATAGGGCAGTGAAGACCCCGATGGGCCGAATGGCCTTCTTCTGCCCTCTAGGGATTCTATGATACCCTGCACATCTTTGGGTTGCGGGGGAGGGACCCACACAGACACAGGGAGAATGTGCAAACTCCATACGGATAGTGACTCGAGGCCGAGATCGATCCCGGGTTCTCGGCACCATGAGGCAGCAGTGCTAACCACTGTGCCACCATGCCATCGTAGATAACAAGATATTTAAGGATGCTTTTTTTGTTTCAAAAATATACTTTATTTGTAAAAATATCGGAAAGAACATTACAAACGTTTCAAAGTGGCTCTCACACAAAGTTCAATAACTTTCAGGGTCTCTGCATACATCACGTTGTAATTTGAGGTCCTTCACTACAGTCAAAGAGACGTTACAGGCATTTCAAAATGGTCATTACAAATGGTACAAATCTATTTAAGCTGTCTACATCGATCAAGTTGTACGATCCCGGGTGAAGAGAGATGAACTGGCTCCCCTTTATTCAACCCGCTCGGTTCGTCGCAACAAGGTCAATTTAAAAAGGATTTGGCTCATGGATATGGTTTCCCAGTTGAAATGTGTGTATGTTTTAAAAGAAGGCAATTTAACCGGGCTTTTTAAGTTAAAGAAAGAGTGAGTTTATTAGTTATTAAAATACAAGAAACAAATAAAATGAAATGCACACGCAAAAAATTAGGAATGAAAAGTGAATCAAAAAATAAAAGTTAAAAAAGATATACGCATCAGTCTTTGGCTTGTCTGTGAGGGGTAGATGGCAAAACATTGTGGCCATTAAGTTGGGCGATTCTGGAAGCTCTGACTTTGGCAGTTAAGCCAAGGATTCTTGGTTCCGCAAGGGACCAAGCTGAAAGGAGTTCTCCTGTTTCCTTTTCGACTGTGGATTTGATGACTTTTGAATTGCTTCCAGCAATCAGACAGAATGAGCCCTTTTTACCTGCAATGCCTGGTGGATGTTCTTCGACTGTGACCTACACAGCACACACAAGCACAGTAGAACCAGAACACCAGACTAGCTCACAGACACCAAGGTTACAGTTGGTTTGTGACCTCTTTTTTGTGTATTACTGGAAGGGGAAAACAAAAACATGTCTTTTGCCCAGAAACTGCTTTCTTTCAGCTCACATCAAGTCCACAGTCTGGGATATAGCTCACAGGAGGTGGTTTCTGCTGAGATGAAAATTAGCTTCTCTTATCTCCACAGGAGATTGCAATTTGATTTCTGCGTTGCATCTCTTCCTTTGAACTGTCTCTGTCTGAAAAGACGTGTGACATTCCGTGGTCCCTCTTGGGACTGAGCATAATCCATGCAGGAACTTTCCAGACAGTCACTGAATTACATACTCAGAAATTACATTCACGGCCACCTTTGGCTTGCGTGTCCTTTTTTAAAAAAACGCACGTCTTACTTAAATGTTCAATATCTGTAAGTACTTTGGGCCTACGGTCTGTTTTCATGACAGTAGGCAATAAAGAATGGTTCAGTGTGTGTATTTTGTGGTGTGCGTGTTTGGCGGGGGGGTGATTGTGTATGATCGAAGGGTTGCAGACAAGTATTTTAGGGGTTGTGTGTGTGTATCTGTGCGTGCGCGGGTGTGTGTGTATACCACGACTTTGCCGGAACATCCAGGCCTATGTTTCTGCAGACCAGGCTGGTGTGTGTTTGAAAGGGGTGAGTGTTTGTGGGTGGGTGGTGATGTATTGGGTACTTTGGATCTGTGAAGAGTTTGTTTACTGCAGCAGTAACACACACAAGCTACCAACACTTGAAATAGTACAACACCATTTTATTAAGCTAGAAACTGTTGAACATACTTTCACTGTATGTCGACACTATGTTGGATTAAACTGAAGACCTATGCCTATCCTTTTAAAAAAAAATTTAGAGTACCCAATTACCTTTTCCAATTAAGGGGCAATTTAGCGTGGCCAATCCACCTATCCTGCACATCTTTTGGGTTGTGGGGGTGAAACCCACGCAGACACGGGGAGAATGTGCAAGCTCCACACGGCCAGTGACCCAAGGCCGGGATTCGAACCCGGGTCCTCAGCGCCGTAGGCAGCAATGCTAACCACTGTGCCACCGTGCTGCCCTCCTATGCCTATCCTAACCAGTCTATACTATCAGCACATGGTAAAGATCTGTGCTACAAGCTGTGAGCTCTGTCCTTCTTAGAGGCTGCATCCCGAATGAGCGGGAAAACTGATGCCCTCTGTCTTTATAGTGAGTGTGCTCTAACTGGTGATTGGCTGCTATGTTGTGTGTGTCGATTGGTCTTGCAGTGTGTCAATCAGTGTGTGTCTGCACCATGATATACTGATGTGTATATTATGACAGGTGGGTGTTGGAAGAGTATGGATGTTCACCCGTTGTTCAGGTACTTTGAAATGTCAAATGCCAATCAGAATTCCTGATATCGATTGGTGTTTTCTTTGATGGCTTGGCAACCGCGATAATAAATACCGTGCTGACGCTGTGTGGATCTGTATCCCGGAGCTGCTCCTTTCCATGATTCCTGTCATGCTGCTGGGTATCTGAGCTGCTTCCATCCGCGCTTAAATCAAACCTGAAATTCTCACAGCACAGATGTGTTCGGGCAGCTGGAGCACAGAATAGGTTTAGCACCCGTTATACACAGTGAGTACTGATTTCTGTTTTATTGGCAGTCAGTTGCTGCTCTACTTATTAAATACTGCTGCGTATTAAAGATATTTATGATCCAGGTTATGAAATAATTAGAGTGTATTCATTTCTATTGCTGGTAAAATGTGACTCTTTCACAGCTAAAAAAAAACACTTGGCTCCGAGCAGTTGAAAGTCAGTAATCTGACTGAAATAAAAGGCAACTGTGTGGCTGGGAGATTCACTCTGTACCTACACTGCACAAACACGACAGGTGCACACTGCTTGAGCAGGCGATATTTCTACTGCTTCATATCTTCACGCCTGGAGGACACATTGAATTAGAGGCTTTAAGCTGGGAACGCACGGCAGCTCAGGACTGGCTTAAAATCTTTGGCCGTCTGTTGCCTTCTTGACCATCACCGAGTGGTTGCCTGGTCTTCCTGGCCCTGCATTAACATTGAATATGAATCTCTTCCATAGAGAAAAGGGCCCTATATTGTCAGCCTGCTCAGCCCAGAATTACTGAGTGCTCATTCTCTTTGTCCTACATTATAAATATGACAATCTCTCTATTTTGGAACAAGTAAAAATCATGTACTATCACATTGCTGAAGGCAATCTAAGGCTCCAGCAATGAGGGCTGCACAGATTTATTTATTTTTACTTGTCCCTTGTGTTTTCATAACTGATTTATTCAGTATATCCCATTTCTGCCCTTCCCCAAACTGTCCCTTCCAGCCTCTTGTCATCATGTGTCCTTTGTTCAACTAGCAGGTGTTGTATGTTCAGTATGTTCATGTCTCACAAAGAGGTTCTGAGTCTTGTATGGGTGAAGCTTAAGTGTTTATTGATAACACATAGCTATGTACAATATTTAGAGTGTAACCAAAACTTAGAGCTAACTCCATGCTTGCTTCTACGCAGGTCTCTGTCCGTTCCACAACTGCCTCACGTCTCAGTTCGTATCTCTTTATATCGCACTGTGGTTAATACTGTTTCCCAGTCCCACATTAACCCTTGCTATGCCTGCCACCCTGAGACTGCGCCTACTCCCAGGTCTTTGCCCATCATATTTACATTGCAATTCTGCTACCCCTTCTCCTCCCCTCAAGTCTCTGACTTTATAAAGTCAGACCACCTGGAGACTTGACAACATTTCCAGATCTCATTCTGGTCAAATTCAGAGGGGTGGTGGACTCTGTTGATTTGGGCAATGGTTTTTGATTTGGCGTTTGAGTTATGGTCTGTGTTTCTGGCACTTGACTGTCTTCTTCTGATACGCTTTGCCCGCTCCTTGGAGCTGAATCTCTCTTTTTCAACTCCCCACCTGCTCTGCTCAGGGATGACCGGCTTCTCCCACTCTTTCCAGAGAGAATGTTCACTTTGTTCATTTGTGGTAAAAAAAAATTCCCTGTGTTTCGCTGTGATCTTTGTGGGAATTGAAGCTGTGTCTCCCTGTTGTTTGGATGTTCCTCGTTGGTGGGCTCACCGTGACACCATGTTCTTCCTTGGGTCTCTGTGCCTCACTGAGGGGAGCTCTGGTGAGTTGATGGTCCTTAGTTCCTGGCTCCAGCATCGTCTTGCAGTTTTGTATGTTGACTGGAGGTTACAGAGTCTGTACCATAATGTTTGCAGGTAGTGTGGCAGCAACCATTGGAGCCGAGGGTTGGGGGGGGGGGGGGGGTCATTCTTCTGTTGCTGGCCATCTTCCTGTGTGTCTTCCAGTTGTGGTACTGTGGTGATTATCTGAAGGTTTGACTGCTCTGATCAAAGAGGAGCTGCCGCCTATAAGAAAGTTATAGAAACTGGCTTTCGGGGAAGAGTGAAGGCTCAGAGCTGAAGCTCAGTCGAGACTCTCTTTACTGGAGGGCCCCTCAGGAACTTGTCATTCCATGTAGCCGATGATAGAGTTGTCTTGACATCTTCTGCCCTTTTAACAAGGTTAAGGGCAATTAGGCACATCTGCTCAAGAGAGGAGAAGAATGGTTTTGGATGATGTGCATGGCTTTGAATATCTGCTTGTCACCACACCTTCAAGGTTTGAGGATCATGCCTATGACTGGAAGTCAGATTCCTCCAGGTCTGTAGAGTGGTTGTTTGTAGCCAGAGGTCTCTCAGTCAAGTTCCTAATCTAAGAGGGCTGTAAGACTGGCTCATGTATCCAATTAGAAGTTGGCAAAGTGGCCGTTTAATGAGGCGGCCACATTCCAAAAGGAAGAGACGGCACAGAGGCACAGCAGTTAGCACTGCTGCCTCACAGCTCCAGGATCCCAGGTTCAATTCTGGCCCCGGGTCACTGTCTGTGCGGAGTCTGCACGTTCTCCCCATGTGGGCTTGGGTTTCCTTCGGGTCCTCCGGTTTCCTCCCACAGTCCAAAGATGCGCAGGTTAGGTGGATTGGCCATGCTAAATTGGCCCTTAGTGTCCAAAAGGTTAGGTGATGTTATTGGGTTACAGGGATAAGGTGGAGGTGTGGGTTTAAAGTAGGGTGCTCTTTCCAAAGGCTAGTGCCTCTAAGTTTAAAAACTCATCAAATTATTTTAGAACTTCATCAAGTTTAATTGAGGATTTGTTTAATTCTTGCCTTGTATTAATATCATCGACTATCGGACCTACTGAGTGAAGTAGCGTGTTCACTTGTTCAGCTTCTGCCTTTGTATCTAATCCTGAAGCTATTGTATATCTTAAGAATTTTTTCCACCAATGTCTTCAATTTTGTGTTGGTCTGGCCCTTGGATCTGTCCAAATTCGTCTGGTGGTGTTAATTTGTTGTCCATTTTTCAGATCAGCACAGCAGCACAGTTGCTTCACAGCGCCAGGGACATGGGTTCGATTCGCAGCTTGGGTCACCCTCTGTGTGGAGTCTGCATGTTCCCCATGTCCGTGTGGGGTTTCCACCAGGTGCTCCGTTTTCTTCCCACAAGTCCCGAAAGACGTGCTTGTTGGGTGAATTGGACATTCTGAATTCTCCTTCAGTGTACCTGAACAGAGTGTGGCGACAAGGGGCTTGTCACAGTAACTTAATTGCAGTGTTAATGTAAGCCTACTTGTGACAATAAAAATGATCATTATTATTATAAAATGCTGTGCCGCTTTTAAAGATGGTGCTACAGTAACCGTTTGTTCAGAGTCTTGCTGTGTTTGTAGAATCTTCTCGTGTTTTTTGTGTTTTAATGGGCTCCCATGGTGCTGGTGATTCTGGCCTCTTTAAATTCACTCAATTACCTATTCTAAGGTTTCTGTGCGATGCCAGAGGAATTTTGGACGTTTTACAATCGATTCCAAGCTTTGGTAGAGGCTTTTAAACCTTCCGCTTCTTTTTTTCCCTGCAAGGAACTTGGCCATCCCATGGTGTGGTGCTGATTCTGAACCTGAGCTGACTGTGGTGCATTCGGAAACTGAACTGAAGGTTTTTAAACTCATGCTGGCTTAAAACTGAATTTTCTGCAGACCCCTGCTCAGTCCTTTGAGTTTGTACTCTGAGGGCATTCACAATGGAGCTCCGCAAGCTCTCGTCGAGTCCTCAGTTTCACAATGGAGTTTTTTTTCTTCTGCCTTTCTGCTTCCAATTCTGCAATGGTGCACCTTTCAGGTGATCCTTCTGTCTCTGCACATCAGCTGTTTTCAGTTAGGTAAGAATGCTGATCCGTTCATTTTCCAGCTTTGAATTTCTGCTCCTGCTTCTCCGAGGTTCTGGGTGTTTCCATTAGCTGTCACCATGTTATATTTTGAATGTTTAGTAGGTCTCATGAAGATGTTCTGGGTCTTTTATGGTTGAATATTAAGTGTTTATTGATAACAGATAACTCTACATATATATATATAACAGCCCAAACTATGATCTAACACCATGCTTGCTTCCACACAGGTCTCTCGCCAAGTCAACATCTGCCTCTAATCTCAAGTCATGTGTCTCTTTACGTCACACTGCGGGTGGTATTGTTTCCCAATCCCATTAACTCTTGCTATGCCAGATACCCTTACACTACAGGAGGATGGAGAGATGGGCTGTGGCTGATTCCAGTGGCAGGAGAGGTAACTCCCTCTGCGTGTTTCCTGCCCTCCCCCACCTGTGAGTGCTCCCTCTTGCAAAGTAAAGGCATCCTATCTGGAGGCAGAGCTAATCACCGATCAAACTCTCCCATTGTCCAGTAAGTATTGATGAGCGTAAGCCTTGAGTGTGGTGTGTAGATTCTGTAAGAGCTTTTTGTAGCTATGCCTGTGTTTACATACTTTTGAAATTGACAGACTTACTCTTAATCTCCACACTACTTTGCTGGGGTTTAATCGGTTCCGTGAAGTTCAGAACCTTCATGAAAATTAGTCTAAATTTTTTTTAAAAAATAATTTTTATTGAAATTTTTACAAAATACAAAATATAAACATCTTAGCTCTATTAACATACAACGCGGTAACACCCCATGAACAATACCCCCCCCCCCCCAGCTTAAAGAGAAACTTCAAACAAAAAGAAAGAACAACAACAAAGAAAAAGAACAAAGAAAAAAAAACCAAACAAGAGAGAGATAGCACCCTCCACAAACCCATGTGCACAGTTCTCCCTCCTCCCAATCCTCCCCCCCCCCCCCCCCCACCGGGTTGCTGCTGCTGTCGGCCTATTTCCCTACTGTTCCGCCAGGAACTCCAGAAACGGCTGCCACCGCCTCCACGCTTGGGGGCCTCGCATCCTTCCATTGGAGCAAGATCCTCCGCCGGGCTCTAAATAACATTAACACTGCGAGTGTAAGACTTTGGGCTGGAGTCTCCAAAAATGGGGCGATGTCCCCACACCAGCATCAAATCGCTGGCGTTTCACTCTGGACTTTCCTTAAGAAGGTCTTGAGCGATCCTCCCATCTGCAGGGGGCTAGCAGGGCCCCGGAGTGCTTCTCGCAGCTCTGGCTGTGGATACGGGGCACCGCACTTCCCGGGAGTCCACCATGCGCACGGCGACATCCTGCGGCGGCCGCCCTGGGCGACATGGCAGACTCAGGCGGCGGACCTAGACCAGGAAAGAAGGTCCCAACGTTCGGCCCCACGCTGCTCCATATTACCCGCCCGATTGCCCCTCCCCCGGCCGTCCATAAGGCCCCCCCAGTACTTGATTCCCCCCCCCCACCCACCGGGCGGCCTGAGTCCGCAGCCGACACCCGCGGTTCCCGACGGCTGATATGTGGTTAGAACCACGCTATCAGGAACTCGGCCAGTTGCGCACGGAGATTTGCGGGGTGGGGCCTCTGTCAATGGCCCCCTCCCCGTGCCGTGTAGATCGCACGTGCAACTCCCGAGCGATTCTCCACCCCCGCGTTGAACGCACTTTTGAGGCGGAGGCTCGGAGAATCCAGCCCTTTCTAACTTTTAACGACATTGATGCTACTCCTCAGTGTAAAAGATACAGAATCCTTACTCGAGCTGCAAGGACAGACATCAGACTTAACATGGCAGCGTTCATTGAGTGCCCCATCATATTTGCAAGCGATGTGATGAATTTCAGGTTTTTGTAACCCTGTTAATAGGCGGTTGAGAAATGTTGTTCTAAATGTTGAAAACACTTCAGGAAGCTGCAGTATTGGATGGACCCGAGTTGACCCAGGGAAGGCTTATGTCGGACACAACACTTTCCAAGACACACACGCCATGCTGGGCTGCTGGATTGTTCTTCTCTGAGCATTTGGCAGGTTTGTGTCGTTGCTGGCATTCAAATAACAGTTGAGCAGAATGTGGAAGAAGCCTGCCAAACCCTGTACCAGCAACCTGCTCACTCTGGAGCTCATTTGGTGAATTCCACCATGTGCCGAACACACTGGTGACACATTGCTTTGGACTCGTACCTGTTTTGATTCCCACCAACTCCCCAGTCCCCAACATGGTTTCCCTCACGCTCTCCTCAATTTCATATTTTTACTTACTTCCGACTCGTGTTTGTTTCGAAGCTAAAGGAAAAACTTGCATTGGTGTCATATTGTTAATGACCCCAAGATGCCCCGCTTTAGAGCTTATGAAGTATTTTTTGAAGTGTAGTCACCGTTATAATGTAGGAAACATGATTGTCAAGTTGCATTCCACAGGCTTCCACGAAGAGCATGGTGATAAGATAATGACTGGATAACCTGTTTTTGTGATGTTGATTGAGGGGTAAATATTGGCCTGGACACTGGACAGACTTTCCTTTGCTTCTTCGAAATAGTGCCCTGGGCTTTCCGCCTGAGAGGGCCGAACTGGCCTCATATTAACACCTTTGTCTTAAAGACGGTACCTCCAGCAGTGCAGCACCCTCCTCTGCGCCCCCCACCCCCCTCCCCCCCACCCCCCAGAGCTGCACTACAGTGTCAGCCTTGATTTTTCTGCTCCAGTTCTGGAGTGGAGCTAGGCTTCACAACGTTCTGACTTAGAGGCGAGAGTGCGACCAGCTGAACCACGACTGATGGGCAGCATGGTAGCGCAGTGGTTAGCACTGTTGCTTCACAGCTCCAGGGTCCCAGGTTCGATTCCCGGCTTGGGTCACTGTCTGTGTGGAGGCTGCACGTTCTCCCCGTGTCTGTGTGGGTTTTATCCGGGTGCTCCGGTTTCCTCCCACAGTCCAAAGATGTGCAGGTTGGGTGGATTGGCCGTGATAAATTGCCCTTAGTGCCCAAAAAAGGTTAGGTGGGGTTATGGGGATAGGATGGAGATGTGGGGATGGGGTGGAGGTGTGGGCTTGGGTAGGGTGGTCTTTCCAAGGGCTGGTGCAGACTCGATGGGCCGAATGGCCTCCTTCTGCGCTGTAAATTCTATGATTCTATGACCACCAGTTCCGTATGCTGAAGCAGCAGCAAAGAGACTTAAAGAAAAGTATAGCCTCATGAAAATTTAAAAGCTGCCGGTGATTCTGGTTTCCTTAGAAACACTTACAGGGAGTAAATTAAAACCACTTCTGCATTAAATTTGAAAGACAGACAGCAAAACCTATTTGCAATTTTGTAATAAATAGTATTAGCTTGCGGTGCATAAATTTACCTCTCGAGTCCTTTACACACTTGTTCGTGCGGCTGTAGTGTTTCAACCATTATCGTATTTAGAACAACCTCTGCCATTCTCACAAACAAAACTGACACAAAGAGAAATAGCTGTTTTTCTAACCTTGGGCATGATCTAAACAAACAGGAATATATTACTGACATCTAGTTCCACACAGATTTTACATATTTGCAGAGCAGTGCATTTACTTGAACCACGCTGACATTATAGATAGGGACTTTGGTTCGGAAGTCAAATCGGGACAAACATCGGGGTTTTTTTTCCATAATTCCTTACAGCGGTGTGGTCTGTTGGCTGTCGCCTTCCTCCTCCATGTTATGGCTGTGACAACATTTGAACTGATTATTTTTGAATTTCTGCAATTGCACCCCTTAATTTTTCATTCGATTTCAAAAGAACAATATGATCGGAGTTGACTTATTCTGCAAAAATGTTGCCCTGACTGAGGGTCCAAACATCTCTCTGCCAGACTCTTACTTGATCTGCCTCCGAAGATTTACATGGGTGACTTTGTTGGACTTGCCCTCTTCTTTGCAAATGTAATTTAAAATAAAAACCTTTATTCCCTTTCTGCTTTGTAGGATGTTGTAACCCTCTTGAGACCTACAGGGGGGGTGGGGGGGGGGGGACCGATTAGCCTCCTGTAAGCCTTATGGAGGAGTTGGGGTTGGGGGGGTGGGGAGTGGGGGGGTGCATCAGCAGGGTACTTGATTATGGACATAAAACCTGGTCCAGATAGGACCCTAGGCAGAGATGTCTCGGTTTGAACCTGGATTGTGACCTGTAAATAGTTTGTTTCAACAATAAATCGTTTTAGTTAAGCTCACGCACCTGAATCCTCTGTGACCACTAAATAGGAAATTAATCATTTCACCTCCTCACCCGAGTCCTTAAGGTGCCTTTAAAGGTTTTAGGAGCATTCAGCCCCGGCCGGCCTTTACTGAGGGCACTCAACTTCCCAACCTCTTCACACCACACCTAACATCACTACCTACATCTCAGGAACTGTAGCAGTTCAAGAAGACAGCTCACTACCACTTGCTGCAGGACAATTAAGGATGGGGAATGAATGCTGGCCGGGCAAGTGGTGCCCACATCCCAGGAATGAATGAACGAAACCACCAGTGGTCAAACCTGAGGTCTTGTTGATCTAAATGTCTCAACATTCGTCAGACTGCATGCAACCATTCAGCTATTGTGGGATAAACCTGATTTTGACTGGGGCAAAAAGGACACATCTGATATGTTTCTCTGACTTAATTGCTTCTGTTTCCCTGCCGATTTATTGGCGAGCTCGTAGCAGAAGTGCGACTACTGAGTCTTGTGTTGGCTGCGGGAGGATTTTGGGCTGCAGATGACGAGGACTGCCCAGCAATGGCCTGCTCAGCGTAAGCACAATGAAGCATTTATCCTGATGGGATTACAGGAGCTTTACTCAGCTTGAGGCAAAGAATTTAAGCGATGTGCAGATTTGGAGGTGCTGAGTGGAACAATGGGTTGTCACACTGCCATTCCTCCCTGGAATCTGCATTCTGAATCCACTCCAAAGTGACGGGCTGAAAATCAGCTCCGTCATGGCTTTCAGCGTCCCATGTTGAATGATTTGGAGGCAGCCTCAGCCTTGTTCTTGGCAGGCACGGCCACGCAGCACAACATTGTCCATCTTCGTACTGAGCACAAATGGCTGGAGGGACAACTGGGAGCGGGGGGGGGGGGGGGGGGGGGGGGGGGAAGAATTCATGCACGAGAGCAGGAGGGAAAGAAGAATAAGCTTTGTATTGAATCTGATTTGGGAGTGCTCGACATTGGCACTGGAAGTGGAAGAGTTCTTCATTCCCCGGCACCTTGATGAACACAAGAAAAATAATATCAGTGAATTACTGCCAGCAATTCAAAGGGCGATCTTCGTAAAGGCAGGCTGGCTCATTAAACATCACATTTCATCTGCTGGATGCTTGATAAAATAAAAAGGGACTTTCTTGCTCTGATTCGGAATGATTTACTGTCTGCGGTTCTACATTTAAATCAATCCAACTGTCCACCGATCATGGGTTGATTTTGGAATTGACATGGGGATCGTTGAAAGCGATCGGGCTGATTGCTTCCCAAAGATCTTTCCTCAAACCAAATACCAGTTTTAGAAATGCATCTCGTCTTGTTTCACTACAACCAAGCCCTGCTTCTTTGGAAAAGGACGGAGGGATACCACATACTTCAAATTCCTACTGCCGCCCTTTATCATCCTCCCTGATTTATCAGCCAAATTGGACATTAAGCAGGCCGAGGTAGTCAGCTTGTCAAAGGAGCTGAGGAAGATGGTTACAAAATGAAAAAAAAAAAATCAAAAAGCAATCAGGGGAGACAGATGCCCTTATTAACGTGACGAAGGAAAGGGGCAAGATTGGGAAACTTGCAAAAATGTGGCATAGCCCGTGTGATGGGATTAAAGAGCTGACTGAGCACTCGGGCCTACACACTCAGGCTAATGTATCACGGAGCTAATAATAAACAAAGTCAAAATGCAGCTTGATGTGGAGAAGTTCAGGCTTTACCCTGAGAGATTTCAGTTAGGTGAGGTTTAACAGGTACACTTCCGGGATCAGATTCTCTTATTGCCACGCAGTGAAAAATTGCTCTGTTTAGCACTCGAAAAACCTTCTGTTCTAAAAATGTGGAATTCAAACTGTAAGTAGGACCACTGGCTACTTCACAATTCACCCCCACTCATCGCTCACGTAAATCCCAATCTCCTGGAAGGAGATTGCCTTTAACTACTCTCAATCCAGCTGCCAAGAGGTAGCTTAAAGAGTTTGGGGTGATTTTAATATTTGAACGTTTCCCTCTGCCATGACCTGTCTGCTGGGGCCCTGTATGATGGGTGTGTCTGCAGCATGTGGAGATTTGGAGGCAGAGATCCACATTGTCGGCAGCACAATGCACTGTTGCTATAATCTGATCAAAAGCAGTGTTTTTCAAACTTTTTTCACCGGGACCCACTTTTACCAACCGGCCGACCTTTATGACCCACACCGGCCGACCTTCGTGACTGTTGAATTTGCGACAAGTAGAACGCATGGACGATACGAACAAGGTTTATTTTAATACAATTCCAATACTCCTCCACTCCCCGAAGAGTCTCCTTCCCCGACCTGCACCTAGGCCGGGGTTTTTCTACATATCTTGTAAAGGGGAAGCCCCACCTCCTGAAAGGGAATGTTCATGGGCTGGATTCTCCACACCCCGACGCCGAAATCCAGTTTGACGGCGAAAGCGGGAACGGTGTTGTGTCGCCGAATCCCCGGGCACTGAAAATCGGCGCGCCGCGCCGCCTGGGGCCATTGCCAGAGGCCCGCTCCGACATCCCCCGCCCCCGACAGGCCGAAGTGCCGACGGCATGGAACTAACCTGGCCCTGCCAGTCGGGAAACTCGCATGGCGACTGCGGACTCAGTCTGCGGCCGCCCTGGTCCGGGGAGGGCCAATCGGAGGCCAGTGGGGGCCTTACAGGCAGCCTGGGAATGATTGTGCAGAGTTTGAGGGTTGGGTGTGCAGTCGATCGGGGGTTTTCTTTTTCGGGTCCAGCTCCACGGTCCTAGCACCGCCGTGCGCATGCGCATGCGCGGCCTCTGACCTGGACGTGTGGGGGCCCATATCTGCAGTAAAAGCTGATACTCCGGGACTACTCCGGGTCCCTGCTAGCTCCCTGCAGGGCTAAGAATTTGTGGTCCTTTAATCCAGGATTTTCAGGAGTAAAACTCCACGGTTTTGACGCCAGCGTGGGAACATAGTCCCAATAATGGAGAATCCAGCCCCATATTCCTGGGAGGTCACGGGAAATCGTATTGTCCTGATCCCGGGATTTCCATTGAGGTTACAACACTCCTCCCCCACAAAGCCCAGAGCAACATCCACATCCATGGGCAAGTGCGCTGGGGCTCTCGGCCGTGGACGGCGTTCAGGCGCAGACCTTGCGGCACCCTGGAGTACATCGGACCAGGGAGTGGAGTTTGCGTAATGAGCGTGTTGGCAGCATTGCTAGTGCAGTCACAAGAGCCAGCATGGGCGCCTCCGGCTGTAGCAGAATGTCCGTCTCGGTTTCTCAGTTGGAGCCAGCCGGTTCTTCGTCCGGCATTTCGGTGTCCTCGAAAATTACCTCCGGATCCTTGACGACTGGCAGAGTGGGGGGCAGCGGCGGTAACAGGGGTGGCAGGGGCCGCGGTGAAGATGGTTGAGCTTGGATGTCTGAATCAATGGCTGGTATGGCTGGCGTATCCAGTATGTGGCTTCGGAGATGGTCCCTGTGGTGATTAGATTCACAGCTCTGTGTTCGTACTTGGTAAGAAACCGGAACCGGACCCATTCTCGCCGAGATGACACCCGGGATACAAGCGAATCCGATGCCGAAGGTATTGCGTCTCCTGGGGCGAACTCGCATCGTGACCTGCGGCGGCCTATGTCTGTCTCGGTTTGGGTCTGATTGCGGCAGATTTTCCCGCCAATATCCGGAAAAACGAGACTCAAATGGCGGCAATCCATCAACACGTTGGCTGGCGCGATGCCTGTCATGGCATGTGGCGTTATCCAGTAGCAGAACAAGAACCTTGCCAAGCAGGTCTCCCGGGATCCCGATGTTTCATTTTTCATTCCGAACTTAAATGTTTGCACTGTGCGCTCGACTAGTCCATTCAAAGCTGGGTGGTATGGAATGGTCATCCCACGACAGATCCAGTTGGCGAACATGAATGCCGCAAATTCCACACTCGTAAACACCATACCATTGACTTATACCACCAAGTTTCATAAATGTACGACCTCCACCGAGCTTCACGTGAAGATCCTCGATAACAGGGACCGGATAATAGTCCAGTCGAGGCACCCGGTTGGCCGTCATCTTATAGTCACCACACAAACATACTGGTCCATCCAGTTTCATGACCAGGATGACCGGCGCTACACAGTCAGAGAACTCCACTGGGTGTAGAATGCCCAACTTCTCCATCGGGTCCAATTCAGTGTCTGCGTTGGATCGTAAGGCGTATGGAACAGGCCAGGGGCGGAAATAGCGCGATTGAGCCATTGGGTCCATGGTTATTCAGGCCACAGCCCAACCCACCCTGGAATATCGATGGAAATCTTGTCAGAACCTTCAGGACCATGTGGGTGCATGCGGCACACCCACTGCAAATCTAACCAGAGGCGGCGTGACCAGTCACACCTCAATGAGCTTGGGCCGCTCCTGTGAACCACCACCAGAGATTGTTGACCATACTCGACCAGAACAGTTGAAGTGGCCATTATTATCAGTGACTCCCCCAGTGGCCAGCCTTGTGTTGTGTCCGACAGGGTCAGCGACGAAGACCTGGTTGGATGGGGGGGTCGAACACACGGTGACTGACTATCGACACTGCTGCCCCTGTTTTGAGTTCCATGCAGATTGGTGTCCATTAATTTACAGGGAGATGCGGATGGACGCCACACTTATTGCGGCTATTCAGTTTAGGTGCTGTCATCGGCTTCTACATAGAAAGCCCTGTCACATGGGGGATGGTCGTACCCAGTGGGTCAGCGGGAGGGCAGATCTTCGCGGGGCCTCCTGTTTCTCTGGTTTCTGCGGCTGCTTCAGCTGTCGCCGGCTGGTGGCCGTCTTCCAGATCCTCCTGGTCGGGGGAGACCGTCCAGCGATGTTCCCGGTCTCTATTATAGCGGCCTGTGTTTCTCCGGTAGGTATCTCATTGTCGGGGGTGCGGGGGTGCGGAAGAGTGCGATTGGCACTTGCTTTGGCATCCCAGACTGAGCACTGCCAACTCTGGAGTTCCAAGACCCCTCGTTCGTCACTTTCTCTGGAGATGGCTATCTTCACCATGCGTTGCAGATCCAGGTGGGCCTCGGCTGGTAATTTCCATTGCTGTGCCGCATCACGGAGTCCACACACCAAGTGGAAGTGGTCTCGGAGTGTCACATTCAATGTTCCCCAAAGGCCAGAAAGTCACTCACCGACTCGCCCATGGCCTGAGTAGCCATTTGGAGCCGGAGATGGAGAGGAATGGTTCTGGGTCGAAATGCTTTCCCACTAGGGTCACCAGGGCGGCCAACGGCTGGGTATCTGGGGGTTCCGGGTGAGTCAGGCTCTTTATCACACTGTACGTGGGCCTTCCGCAAGCCCATATTTGGTCCATATTTGGTAATATCACAGTTCGTCTTTCATCGCCAGTATTCGCATTTGTTCGAGAAAATAGTTCATGCATTCCACATATTGCCCCCAATCGTCTGTAAATGCGTTAAAAGGTTCCAGCTTTCCAATGCGCAGCATTTCGGCGGTTAGTAGTGGGGCCTCCCGAAGCCTAGATGACGTGAGCTGGGCGCATAGCAACCGGTGTCGATGACAGCTCCATCGAATCCTCATCGCCAGTGCTGAATCCAAAATAAGTAGAAAGCGTAGACGATAGTAAAACTTCTCTGGAAAGTAGCGCTAAAAGCTGTTGGTCAGCGCAGCCCCAGATGCGACTGAATAAGGTTTGCCAGTCTATTGGCAGTTCCCTTGCTAACACTGTATTCTTCGATGTGTTGTAGCAATGTTGGGAACATTCAGTAGCTTAGGCTTTGTACTCGCACTTAACAAACTTTCAATTACTTTTGGAAAGCATTTATTTCTTCACAGTGCTGAAAACAATCATTATCCTTCCCTTGCAATTTGAGGTTCAGTTTGTTTAGAATTGAAAAGGCGTCTGCAAGGTAAGACAAGGCAAGGTTAGCACCCAACTCTCATTTACCAGTACTTCCCTGCACATAACACACATTGGCTTTGCATCCTGATTTGCATCGGCACAATTAACAAAGCCATGCCTCATGAAATCATCTTAGACTGCATTGTTCCTGAGTTCAATTTCTTCTTAGGAGGCTGTTTACCAGAGGCTCTAGATCCTCTCGATACAGCTCACACCAGCGCTGCTTTGTCCTGCTGTGGACTCCCCTGGGCAGCTCTCTCTGGCAGATTCAGTTTTGAGATCCTGGTCTGTTTGTGTCTCTGGCTCTCTCTTCCTTATAACAAAACAATCCATCTTCAGTTCTTCACAGTCCTGTTGCTTTCACGCAACTAGAAAATGGAGGAATCTCTCCGTGATTTTGTGCGAAAAACATGGACGTACAGGGCGCTTGACATCAATGTGCACTCCGGGCATGTGGCCTGCTCTCTGCCACCACTTCTGGTGGGAAGACTGCAGTATTCACATTTAAAAGCCGGTCGTGGTCATTGGGCTATTCGCCCACGATCGGGAACGCCGGCACCTACCGCTCTGTGACCTTCCCGACACCCGCCTGCGACCCACAGTTTTAAACGCCCTGCTGTAAAGTATATCTGCAAAGCATATACCCATCAGCTAAATTGCAGGTATGGATTCCAACTTTGTAATGGTTCTCTTCTCTCTGCTCTTATTTATGACACTTGTACTCATTACCGCTGTCAAAGGAGTTCATGTTTTCATCCTTGTTTGTCTGTTTGTCTGTAAACAATATCATCTCAAAAACTGAGGGAGGGAGTTCAGTGAAATTCGGTGCACATGTGGCACATTAAAGAACGGATTGCTATTTGCTAATTGGAATCCTGGAATTCCAGGACTTTGATCCAGTGACAGTGAAGCAACGATGATATTTTCCAAGTCAGGATGGTGTGTGGATTGGAGGGGAGCTCCCAGGCGGTGGTGTTCCTGTCCACTTGCTGCACTTGTCCTTCTCACTGGTATAGGTCACAAGCTTGAAAGGTGCTGTTGTAGGAGCCTTGGCAAGTCGCTGAAGTGCATCTTGTCGATGCTACACATTACTGCCACTTTGCATTGGTGGTGGAAGAAGTGAAGGTTTAAGGTGGTGGGTAGGGTGTCAATCAAGTGGGCTGCTTTTGTCCTGGATGGTGTTGAGCTTCTTGAGTGTCGTTGGAGCCGCACTCATCTAAGTAAGTGGAGAGTAGTCCATCACACTTCTGACTTATGCTTTGTAGATGGTTGACAAGCTTCGGGGAGTCACTGCAGAATTCCCAGCCCTTATAGTCACAGTATTTATCTGGCTGCTCAAGTTCCGGTTCTGGTGCATTCTCTATTGTTATTCTGTTCTGTTGGCCCTGTAGGTACCAGGTGAAGTCAGGATGAGCTCTGTCTAGTCTGAGGGTAATTTAGGCTCGACCCGCACATGAAGAATGGTTGTTCTGTTGAAGTAGCAGAATGTCTGCAGGTACCAATGGAACCATCACCCAGTGAAGGTTATGAGTGAGGTTACAGAGGATGGAGGAAGGCAGTGGAACCATTCTCCATCACAGTTCATGACCGTTGGGAAATGACAGATGATTTGGGGCAGGATTAAATAAAAGGAAGCAGGGCTATGATAGACACACAAGTGACATTTTCTACAATCAGCTGCACGTTATTTCTCTGAAATCTCCCAAAACACTGAAAGATTTAATGTGAAAAATATTTTAATCATGTTAGTCTTGCTGCTTCAATCCCTTGGTGCTACCTGAGATAAGTGAGCCCTGTGAGCAGGCCAATCTGACTTTCAGACAATGCTATTAGAGGTGCTTGCGATGTTATTACTGTGGGATTACAGTGAAATAATCTGCTGTTGATTATGGGGAAATTCTCTGTCTGGGTGCATATTTTAATATCTAAGTTTTATTGTATTGTCTGACAATTCGAGAGGGGATTTATGACATTTCAAACTAAAATGATGCTTTTTATGGAGAAGATGTTATCTGCCCTGCGTGTGGGTATGTTTCATAATTAAAGAACCTAAAACATCAATGTGGAAATTAATATTGGGGCAAGATACTAAATGTGAAAGACAGAAACCTACGGCTGCTTAACCTCTGCTTCAGTGATGCTGACGTTATTGATTGTGCAGCCCACAACAAATACAATGAGTGGCTATCTATTCCGTCACTGGAAATACATTAGATATGGAAATCCATAGGCTTTATCTAATAGAAACTCAGAGAAAGGAACATAATGAGCCAAAATGAGGTGTGTGTGCAGGGATGTTTGATTGCAATCTGCCCTGGTCAGCGGGCCCTACAGGAAAAGTTAATCTGCCTCCCTGCCACTCTCCATTCACTTCCAGAAAATGATGACGCGTCGTCTCAGTGTAAGGTGCGAGCTGTCAACTCAGAACTGTGTTACCCGTGGCGATTTTTCATTTCGGTTTCATGCTCCTTTTTTTTGATAACTTTTATTAGTTTTTAACAGCTGATATATATATGTCATGGAAACAAGATCTCAACAGGCAGCACAAAACTGCAGCGGACACCTGATTGTCCTATCACTGCGTTCTAGAGCAAGTTCCTCAGCACTGACTAAATCTTCAGGCGCCAATGTGATGGAAATTTTATTACCGCTGGTAATTCCCACCAGTTTCTGAATACCCTGCAATGATACAGAAATTTCAGGAGGAATTTGCATTTCCACATCTACCAGAATGCAATTTGTCTGTTTTTGTTTTTCCCAGCCGTCCCTTGGCAGTTATGATTTAAAGACCTACACAAGCATAATGGATACACATTCTATTGGAGGCTCCTTGTCAGAAAAGCCTGCAGGAGCGCATTAATTTATTTTGCTCCAATTGTAGTCACCAACAAAAGTGTAACATTTCAGAACTTGCTGGATTCATAAACGGTGCTCATCGCTCAAGAAAATAAAAATAAATTGCAGCTGCAGTCGTCGGTGCAAAGGTTTGCCGATTACTGTGAGCTGAATGGCTTTATTATAATTTGCAAAAGGTAGTGAACACTCTGAATATAAAAATAAATCGTCATCCATTTTCCCTCTTTGTGACCCGCATCTGTCTTTCTCTCGGGATGGCTTTATGTTGTTGCAACCCCAGGGGTCCCAGAGTGTTACCCAATCAATGAAATACTCTTGAAGTGCAGTAATTGTTGTACCGTGGCAACCAAGACCTGTGCACAGCAAGGTTCCACAAACAGCAAGTTGATAATGGCCAGATAATCTCTTTATTCAATGGTGGGCAGCACAGTAGCATTGTGGATAGCACAATTGCTTCACAGCTCCAGGGTCCCAGGTTCGATTCCGGCTTGGGTCACTATCTGTGTGAAGTCTGCACATCCTCCCCGTGTCTGCGTGGGTTTCCTCCGGGCGCTCCGGTTTCCTCCCACAGTCCAAAGATGTGCAGGTTAGGCGGATTGGCCATGATAAATTGCCCATAGTGTCCAAAATTGCCCTTAGTGTTGGGTGGGGTTACTGGGTTATGGGGATAGGGTGGAGATGTTGACCTTGGGTCGGGTGCTCTTTCCAGGAGCCGGTGCAGACTCGATGGGCCGAATGGCCTCCTTCTGCACTGTAAATTCTATGATTCTATGATAATTCTATGTTGGTTAAGGGATAGATGAAAATGAAAAAATGAAATGAAAATCGCTTATTGTCACGAGTAGGCTTCAATTAAGTTACTGTGAAAAGCCCCTAGTTGCCACATTCCGGCGCCTGTTCGGGGAGGCTGGTACGTGAATCGAACCGTGCTGCTGGCCTGCCTTGGTCTGCTTTAAAAGCCAGCGATTTAGCCCAGTGTGCTAAACCGTATATTGGCCAGGCAGAGCTATCAAGGGAATCTCTTACATCCAACTGGGAGGCTAGCAAGGGGCTTCGATTTCACTCCTCATCCAAAAAACAGCACTCACACCTCCTCAGTGTCTGTCTATCAGGCTGGATTATGTGTTCAATCCCATTGAGTTTGAACACACAACCATCAGGCTCTGGAAGGAGTTGAGCTGCAGCTGATACTGTGAATACTTGAAAGTATTGAAAGGAAGAATGGTAATTATTGCCGACTGCATTGGCAGAAACATACTCAGGACCCAGTCAGCAATTTGAAGATGATGAGTCCTGAGGAAAGGGACTGTGGTCAGCAAAAGGTGCGTAAATTAGAAAATATTGTTTTAGGTACCGAATAATGGGGATGTTTTTGATCATGATAGGCATTAGCTAGTGAGAAAATCAGGGGGGCGGGATACTCCGCTTGCCGACGCAGATTTTGAAATCGGCGGTCGGGCGGAGAACCCCCTTTTACGACCAAATCGGCAGGGCGGCGCCTGTATTCGGATGCTCTGCCCCTTCCAAAATGGGGGATCAGCGGGGAGTGCGGCGCACGCCGTTAGGATAGCTGCAGGAGGCCTGAAGACCCTCCCCCGATGCTCTGCGTCCGATGGGCCGAGTTCCCGACGACGCGGGGCACGTGTGTTCTCAGTTTTCGGAGGACCCCGGCGTGGCGGCTGCGGACTGTGTTCAGCGGCGCCACATTCGGGTGGGGGGGGGTGCCCCGTGCCACTGGCTGGGGGGGGGGCTTCGGCATGGGCTGGGGGGACTGGTGGGGACTGGCCCGGGGTTGGCGAGAGGGGGATCCAGGGGGTCAGGTCTGCGCGTGGCTGGCGTCATGTTGTACACCGCAACCGCTGCAGGTTGTCGCCGTGCGCATGCGTGGCCACGGACCCGGCAATTTATTTTGTGAAGGCCGTGTGTTTTCCGTGGCATGGCTGCTGGCCCATCACCGGTCGGAGGATCGGTGCTGGGGCCTCGCTGATTCTTTCATCGTAGAACTAGACACATCTTCCGGGTAAAGCCTCAAAATCCAGCCCAGGATGTGTAAGGTGAATAATTAAAAAGAAAATGTGCGTTAGAGAGAGGTTGGTACAATGCATATTGGTTAAGAATGAACAATGTGTAGGGGCGGCGGGATGGCGTAGTGGTTAGCACTGCTGCCTCGTGCCGGCGAGGTCCTGGGTGCGATTCCGGCCCCGGGTCACTGTCCGTGCGGAGTTTGCACATTCTCCCCGTGTCTTCGTGGGTCTCACCCCCATAACCCAAAGATGTGCAGGTTAGGTGGATTGGCCACGCTAAATTGTCCCTCAATTGGAAACAAAAAATTAACAATGTGTATATTCAGGGCAGATGTGCGTTAGAGAATAATCGTGGATATATATTAATAAGAGGGTATACTAGGGAGAGGTAAATAGCTGTGCTAGGTTGAAACTAACATGATGTTGGGCAGAGAATTACATGTTGCATTGGACAGAGAATAACAATGCAGGTTAGTGTGGTATTTCAAGAAACACTATGGAGGTTTCCTGTAGTAACGAAGGAGTTTATTAACGAAAGACAAAGGCTGGTAATTATACAGATATATCTGGATAGGTCTTGTCTCTTCAGCTCCGGGATCCACACTACCCAAACCAAAACTGGGTCCCCCACCCGGAATGATCTGATAGCTCTCTGCGTAGCCCGTTGACTTCTCTGGGAGGCCTGACGTGCCTCCACCCTCCTGGTCAAGTTAGGAAGCACCAAATCCAAACGGGTTCTGAGGGGACGGCCCATCATTGACTCGGCTGGTGATGTGGGCGGTCGAATTGCACGACAACAAAAAATTGGCAAGCCGTTGGCATGACGGTTTACCAGATTGTTTTTGCGTGGCATTTTTAAAAGTCTGAATGGCCCTCTCGGCCAATCTATTGGACGTACAGTGGTATGCGGCTGACCGTGTGTGACATATGCTGCCAGCCTGAATGGAAGACTGAAAGTCGACCCTTGTGTGATGCATTGTCAGATACAATGGACTCTGGCAGTCCATAAATAGCGAACACTTAGTGCAAGGTGTCCACCATGGCTGCCAAGGCCACCAACCCTCATCTCCTGCATAGACAGCCATTTGGACTGGGCATCCACCAAGACTAAACACATCCTATCCAAGAATGGGTCCGTGTAGCAATGTGGACTCGGGTCCATGGGCCACCCGGCCATTCCCCAAGGGTGGAGAGTGGCCGATGGAGGCAGGGACTGTTGTGTCTGACAGGGGTGATACTGCAGTACCAATTCTTTGATTGTTTTATAAAGGCCTGGTCACCCTGAATACCTGCTACCAGCATCTTCATTGTTGTTTGTCCAGGCTGGGCACTACGCAGCTCCTGTAAGTGAGTTCCCCATTCCAGGGACCTTTGAGTCCTTCCGGATCTCCATAGTCCACCGTGAGACCCGCAAGGTCACACCATCCTAGCAGGTCAGTTCAACTTAGTCAGGTTAGGCAGGATCTCAAGTACTCAGATTTCTCATAATGCCACCCGGTCTGTATCATCCTCTTCACTTTCAACAATATAGGCTCCCTCTGGGTCCAGTTACAAATGTGGCCAGTTGACACTGGCAAGCTGTCTAAGAAATTCAAAGCCGATATGTTCTTCTGGGGTAAGGGTGAAGGTGGTACATTTCTCGGCTCGGGGAGTTAGTGGCACGCCAGGTGCTGGCACCCATCACGTGCAGCCCCACTGCAAGGGAAACGGGAATCGCACAGCTCACCCCAAATAAAGGACACATACACCATGGGCGTTGGCACCCTCCGTGGCACACTACCCCTCTCAGGGCAAAGCTTCAGATGTGACACAATCAACTAGCCCACTCCACAGGACCACCAGCTGCCTCCAAGCCCTGTGTGCCCTCCGCGCCCCTGCTCCCACCCATCCGGCCTCGGATAGGTCGCACAACCCAGGACCCACATGACATTGCAGCTATGCTCCCAGCAGATGCACATTTCCCTGCCTCACCCCCATCTGTAGGACTTGCCCCCACGCATAAGCATGGAGGCGATTGGTGGCACACGGTGACCCTCTCCACCGCACAGCCAGGTGCAATCCTGCTGGCGGGGTAACACACGGCCCACCCAGTGAGGACACACACAGTAGACCCCACTGGGAAAACAGGACAGGAGCCGCAGAGCCTATTGTTGTCACGGATTGCAGCAGCCACCGGTATCCCCGTTGACAGGGGTGGGTGCTGAGCATAGAGGCTCCACAGTGCCACTCACTGATGGGGACAGGGGTGCACTGTGGGTGGCAACATATCAGTGGGAACGGGTAGGGGTGGGTTTGGCGACGACATGTGGAGGATGGAGCTGAAGTGCAACTCAGGGGGTCACCATGTAGCCTGTTGGATTTAGATGGGTAAGGGAATACTCATGTTCCTAACATGTCTTCTTTTTTCCGCCCCTGCAGAGTACAGCCTGGAAATGCTTGCCATCTACCTGGCTACAGCTGCCTCTGCAGACATCCGGAGGCTGGAGGCACAGGGCCTGCTCAGGAAGGACTCTTCACAAGAGGAGCCTGCTCCAGAAGAGCAGAAACCAGTCCATGAGGTTCGACTGCCGGCTATCAAACAGGTCGAGGAGGAGGTGCAAAGGAGGGTACAGGACATAGGTTAGAGGAATCGCATCAGGCCAGACTTTGGCTAACCAGGGAGACCGTGCACCACCTGTGCCAGGTGATGGCGTACCTGACACCACAGGGGGCTATGGAGGACGATACCTCCTCCCGGTTGCCGTCAAGTTCGCCCTGAACATTAATGTCTCTGGGTGAAGGGCCCTGTCTGGAATCTCTCAGACATCCGTACACAGGTGCTTCCGTGCAGTGAAGGATGCCATATGTGCCTGGGCAGCAGACTATATAAACTTCACTTTGAACCAGGCACACCAGGATTCCCGGGCAGCAGGGTTTTCCACCATCACTGGTATGCTCCCAGTTCAGGGAATGGTCGATGGCTCACATGTCCCCCTATGAGCACCGGCTCATCAAGGGGTTCTCTTCATCAATTGGAAGGGCTTCCACTCTCTGAGTGCCCAATTCCCGCACCCCACACCACCTACCTGTCCCAGCCCCAACCCAGCACACCCTCTCTATCCAGCCCAGCCCATCCCTCACACCTTCAGACAGAAAATTGAGGTGGGTCGGTGTGATGAATGGTATCAGTAGCTGCTGTAACGGTACCTTACCTTTAATGCATTGGCCGTTTAAGACCGGGCTTGGAACCCTGGGGGACTCCGCCCCCAGGAAACGGTATATAAGATGAGGCTCACTCGGCAGCATGTGATGAGCACACTTCTCGGCTGCTGTTCAGTTCTCAGATAATTAAAGCCTTTGAATTACCTATCTTCTCTCCTGTGTCATAATTGAGGGTATCTCAGTCGGAATGTTGGTGAAAAGGTGTTTAATAGTGACCATATACATTGTTGTGCCCTGACCCGTTCCTCTAACCTATGTCCTGTACCCGTGCCAACCTAACAGGCATTTAACTTCCTTATCTTACGAGGCCTACTGCTCCTTCTAGATGTGTCCCCAGACAGCACATCAGACTCGGAGGCGGCCTGCTGCCTATCTCGCCCTCTGACCTGAGATGCGTTTGGTGGCCGTCCTCTCGAGGGTGGGCCTTGCCTATTTTTGGGTGTCACAGGTGACAAGATGCCACCCTGTTCTGACTGCTGCCCATCAAATGTGCCAGTGTCAGGTGGGGGGATTAAGAAGTGCTGAGTGTTCCAGCAACTCCCCTACGAGAGGTCCAGCCTGATCTGAACCAGGGTCTCGATGCCCTCAGCCATGGAGCACTGAGAATGTGCCACATCCCTCAGCGAGTGAGGCACGTCCCTTAGTGCCTTGGTCATGTCCCCCTAGCACTGTGCAATGACCCTCTGTGCCTGGCCCAGGTCAGTCAGCCAATGCTCTCGATGCCCTCAGCCATGACCCTTTGTGAATGGTTCAAGCTCTCATCGACCGCACAGATTGCTCCAAGCCTTGGCTGTGACATTTTGACCAAGGGCTTCCACCACGGATGCCACTTGTTCAGTGTTGGCCTGGGTACCACGCTTTATTGGCACAATCTCCTGCGCCTGAAGGTGGTTGGACTCCTCCAGCTGTACCTGCAGGTGCTGGAAAGTTACTGACACCCACTCCGGTAAATCCTGGCTCTGTGTCTGCATCTGTACCATCGATGGGACCATACTTTCCAGAAGTGCGATACCTATCCGGAATACAGCTGTTTCCTGGGATTGGGAAGCCCTCTGACTGTCCGCTCCCTCGAGTATCCCTACCTGCGCCTAATATGCTGCAGCATGTGTGACGTGTGAACCAGAAGGTGACCGAGGATCCTCTTCACTAAAATGCCCCACCGAGGTGATAGTCTCTGTGATAGCAGGGCCGAGAAGTCGGTGTCTTCCCCGGTCTGGTGCTCCAGGGTGTGTTAGGGTTGTGGCTGGTGGGGGGCGCGGTATCCCAGATGGGCCGGCCTGGTGATCCTGTAAGACACAAGATAATAGACATGGTGACATCTTGGGAAGGAATGGTCTGGGGACAGGAATGACTCACTTTCTATTGGGCCATCATTCTGCATTGGGAGCTCATTTGGTTGTCGCATGTCGACCCCTGCCTCAGAGATAGCCCTCTCCTGCACCTCCCCGGATAATCCCATTGCCCTCTGCCTCAGAGATAGCCCTCTCCTGCAGCTCCCCGGATAATCCCATTGCCCTCTGCCTCAGAGATAGCCCTCTCCTGCACCTCCCCGGATAATCCCATTGCCCTCTGCCTCAGAGATAGCCCTCTCCTGCACCTCCCCGGATAATTCCATTGCCCTCTGCCTCGGAGATAGCCCTCTCCTGCACCTCCCCGGATAATCCCATTGCCCTCTGCCTCAGAGATAGCCCTCTCCTACTCCTCCCTGGATAATCCCATTGCCCTCTGCCTCAGAGATAGCCCTCTCCTGCACCTCCCCGGATAATCCCATTGCCCTCTGCCTCAGAGATAGCCCTCTCCTGCACCTCCCCGGATAATCCCATTGCCCCCTGCCTCAGAGATAGCCCTCTCCTGCACCTCCCCGGATAATCCCATTGCCCTCTGCCTCGGAGTTAGCCCTCTCCTGCACCTCCCCGGATAATCCCATTGCCCTCTGCCTCGGAGATAGCCCTCTCCTGCACCTCCCCGGATAATCCCATTGCCCTCTGCCTCGGAGATAGCCCTCTCCTGCACCTCCCCGGATAATCCCATTGCCCTCTGCCTCAGAGATAGCCCTCTCCTGCACCTCCCCGGATAATCCCATTGCCCTCTGCCTCAGAGATAGCCCTCTCCTGCACCTCCCCGGATAATCCCATTGCCCTCTGCCTCAGAGATAGCCCTCTCCTGCACCTCCCCGGATAATCCCATTGCCCTCTGCCTCGGAGGAGGTGAGAACCTTGAGGTCTGGGATGGCCCCTCTGGTCCTCTCCTGCTCTCTCCTGTTATAGGCCACCTTTTCCCAGGGAGACCCATGGAGGCGAGTTACTGGAGTTCGTGGCTAGTGGCTTGTTCAAGCACAGCACCTGGCCAAAAGGAACAATACCGGTGTTGGGGTTTGGTGCAGGGTGTGATGTGAGGGAGGTGCAGGCAGATGGGGTTTGATTGGCCGCTAGGGGAGTAGGGCTGTGATGTGAGGGGTGAGGGACAGGAGTGATGTCAGGGGAATAGAGGTGGTGGCTCAGCCGAGCTGCCCTGAGGATGTTGATTGTCTGCTTCTGACACTGTGTGCTGGTGCGCCTGGTGAGGCTCACAGCACTGACCATCTTGGCCATCTCTGCCCAGGCCTGGTTAAGGTTAGTGGGCTGGACTGCCTCTCCTCCACCGCATCCAACATTCTGCCGAGCTCCAACTCGGTGAACCTTACAGTCGCTCTCCTCTGTGCCATCCTCTTGGCTGGGATGGGATTGTGTGGAGAGTGGAGTGCTTATCAGCAACGCCATCTTGTCAAGCTCTCCAGCCCCAGTGAATCCGACGCCGCCAGTGAGAATGGGAATTGCTCTAGATTCACGTGGGCTGGCTCATTAGCATATCTTGAATTGCTCCACAAATAGGTCACCAACGGGACTGCGAACCGTCCGCAATTCAGTCCTGGTTTCAACACTCCGGGTGGTATTCTCCATTTCCTGACGCCGATTTCGTAATCGGCAAACGGGCGGAGAATCCCTTTTGACGCCGGCATCGAGGGCGGGGCCTGTTTGACAAAGGTTTCATATGCTCCGCCCCCTCCAAAAAACATAATCACGGGGCGCACCACACGATGTTGGGACGGCCTCACTGCCTCACCTGAAGGCTCGAAGCTCCACCCCTGATGGGCCGAGTTCATGGTGCGGATCACCTGATGTCCCAGCTGTGCGGGTATCCAGCGTGGCGGCTGCGCACGATGTCTAGCGCCCCCACAGTTGGGCGCAAGCCGTGCTGCTGGCCGGAGTGGGGGGGGGGGCTATCACGAGGGATGGGGTTGCCAGAGGGTAGCCGGGGGGGGCACCAAATGGCAGGTCAGGTCAGCTCATGGCCGGCGCCATGCTCCCAGACGGAGAATCACGGCCGCTGTGTGTTATGTGAAGGATCTACTTACTAAAAAATATGTGTTCGAGAGAGCAACATACAGTGTGTGTTAGAGAGGGTGTCCGGCAGGTTGTGCTTGCATATCAGGGGGTCACAGGTCTTTTGTCACAGGTCAGGGGGTCAGAGGACGAGCAGCACAGTAGCACAGAGGTTAGCACTGTTGCTTCGCAGCGACAGGGTCCCAGGTTTGATTCCCGACTTGGGTCACTGTCTGTGTGGAGTCTGCGTGTCTGCATGTGTTTCCTCCGGGTGCTCCGGTTTCCTCCCACAAGTCCCGAAAGACGTGCTGTTAGGTGAGTCGGACATTCTGAATTCTCCCTCAGTGTTCTGCAGCGGGGCAGCAGGGTAGCATGGTGGTTAGCATAAATGCTTCACAGCCCCAGGGTCCCAGGTTCGATTCCCGGCAGGGTCACTGTCTGTGTGGAGTCTGCACATCCTCCCCCTGTGTGCGTGGGTTTCCTCCGGGTGCTCCGGTTTCCTCCCACAGTCCAAAGATGTGTGGGTTAGGTGGATTGGCCATGCTAAATTGCCCGTCGTGTCCTAATAAAAGTAAGGTTAAGGGGGGGGTTGTTGGGTTACGGGTATAGGGTGGATACGTGGGTTTGAGTAGGGTGATCATGGCTCGGCACAACATTGAGGGCCGAAGGGCCTGTTCTGTGCTGTACTGTTCTATGTTCTATGTATCTAAACAGGCGCCAGAGTGTGGCGACGAGGGGCTTTTCACAGTCACTTCACTGCAGTATTAATGTAAGCCAACTTGTGACAATAATAAAGATTCTTATTATTTTGGGTGCCTATAATTGAAGGGTGCAGTTGGAGTGTGAGATTTTTGATCAGTTTTGAAAACGAGTTGACCGTCAAGTGTTGGAGGCTGTAACTATTTACTGTCTGGGACCCTGTTCCTTTGTGTAATTCTTCAGGATCAGCTGACATTTAACTTGTTTATTTTGAGAAGTTGAATGAATTCGCAGATAATCCTGTTATCTCCTTGTTAAGTATCTTACTAGCTCTATAAATGCTACTCAGTGGCAATCAAAGGCTGGGATCTGAATCATGTGAAAGCTCAGGCACTTTGACCTGTGTTTACTGAGGGTGTGTGCACATGACTGAAATGTTTATACCGGGGGAAATGTGTTGAAACTAGTGACATTTCTTGGGCTCATTTGCTATCTGGTGAAAGGAATTCAGAAAGTTCAGAACAGTGTTTTGTTGATTGCCCTTCAAGATGCTGTTTCTTGTGAACCCGGTAATTAAACTCAGCGTTACCGCAGCTCCTGCACATTTTGCACCAGGCCTTGCCTGAACTGTTTGACCTGAGTTTTGGGCAGGATGGAGCGTGGTGTGGAAAATCTCCCGGTGAGGAGCCGTGTGTGGTGTCGGATTGCTGGAACAGTGCCACCCTCTGGCAGGGAGTTCGGTGCTGAGAGCCGGCAGCATCTCAAGGCTCCAGCAGTGAATTTGGGATGACTTATTCACAGCTCTTTCTCGAACGGAACGTGAGCCCTTGCCCTTCGGCCTGCCAGGGGCTACTCAATGTCCACTTTGTCTACTTGTGGTCAACGATCGTTAACTCTGCACATGGTGGTATTCACCTCAAGCACGACCAGTCCTTCGTGTTCTAAAATTTGCAGGAAGACAGAAAACAAAATCCAGGATTTTTATGAATCGCTATGATAGGTTCTGTGCAGAATAACTTGTGAGTGGTACCTGCATGCAGCTCATGGACTCTGATCACTGTCACTCTATGATGAGCCAGTGGGAGCCATTCTCAGTTGTCCTTCCATCTCTAACAGTAAAGCCCCTCACCTTCATGTGGTGCTGCATGGATGAACTGGGGGAGGTCACTGCTCACTTGTTAGGAGAATGGGGAAGTGAGGGATGTGTGTGAATGTCAGCACATTAGAATTGGGGGGGGGGGGGGGGGGAAGGTCTCCCATTCAATGTCAGCACTGAGGCAATGTGACTACACCAGCCCCACACAATCCCCCTGCCCCTCGCTCTCTCTCTCCACACTCTCTTCAGCCACAGGCAGCCGCAGTTTTCATTTTGGATAAGCAAGTTACATCGACTGTAGTTTTATCTTTGCAGTTAATAAAGAGAAATTCGTCGTAGATTAATGACCAGAGAGTAAGATTTTATATGAACCGTTCACTGCAGAACCCATTATCATCTTTGTTTTAATTTATTTCACTTCATAATTTAGACCATTACAGAAGGCTCAGCGTTCACGTTTTAATTTCTTGTTAAATATAAGCTATGGGTCTCGTCCAGATATGAAAATAGGCTATTTTATGACTCCCATATATAAGCAACACAGACGAGGGGTCTGAATGGGACATCTCTGCCCTGATTTACTTGTGTGAATCACCCAAACACCACCCGGAAGCACTGTTCCGAGTAACACCGAGAAACTGGCTGTCAGTACGTTTCAAGTAGATTTACTGGTAGTTTTGTCGCTGCTACTTGAACCACAAGAAATCTCTTTGCCCCCTTTTGGTTCAGGAGATCTTCTGCTACTCTTTCCCCCCTGCTCTTGATGCAAGGATCAGCTTCCAAAAGGCGAGGGCTCACTCTCCTCCAACTGCGTGTGATTTTGATGTGCCAAGCTTCAGGTAACATAGTATGCCCTGGGTGAACAATAAACCTTTTGCTCTTGATAAGCTCACTCACTATAGCAAGAGACATCTCGTACTCTCTGGGTGCCTCTAATAAGCAAGACAAATAACACGCTGACAAATCATTTCTCCTGGGCTCGAAAGAACGAATCAGGTTTATTAAGCAATCCTATTGAACAAAAACCAGAGGAAACGCAGAAGGTTTCACTCGCCCAGAAAACTTAATTCATCCTTTTTTTAAAAAACATTAAAATTCAATTAAAATATCTCAACGTCTGGAAGTTATCCAGAATAACGCTATTTGAACTTGGGCAGTAATGCAATGTTGTTGTGTGAAATCTTAATTGTCACAAGTAGGCTTACATTTACACTGCAATGAAATTACTGTGAAAATCCCCTAGTCGCCACATTCCGGTGCCTGTTTGGGTTACACCGAGGGAGAATTCAGAATGTCCAATTTACCTAACAACATGTCGTTCGGGACTTGTGGGAGGAAACCGGAGCACTCGGAGGAAACCCACAGACACAGGGAGAACGTGCAGACTCCGCGCAGACAGTGACCCAAGCCGGGAATCGAACCTGGGACCCTGGAGCTGTGAAGCAACAGTGTTAACCACTGTGCTACCGTGCCGCCCAATTGAGTGTTCACTGGGCTTTCCTGGTTCCAGTTTATCAGCTGTCAGATGATGCTGAAGTCTAGCCTATCTGTGACATGGGGTACAGGCATGATGCATTATTCCCTGTGCCCTGCCGCCCCACAAAGGGGATGAATTAAGAACAGATTCAGCAGCCGAAAGCACATGAGGTTCTGGGGCCATCAGCAGATCGGTACTTCAGCACGACCTTTACCCTCATGGCCCAGCACATTCAACATAACCCAGGGGACATGGCGTTGCTTGTTAATTATGGACAACGCAGTGAAAAATAAAACTTAGATTCCACCAGAGGACATGTATGGAATCCCTTGGAATGGGGCCTTGATAACTAGCTGGGAGCATCTTTCTGGAAATGGTGGGTGACCCCTCCACAGTATACCATTCATTGAATGGTTAAAACTGTTGTGGTGACCCAGTGTTATGGTTTTATGGGTGGAATTGTACAGCCTTGTCATACTGGGGCCTGGGAAATGTGGTGAGTCGCTCAAAATCCATTGACTTCGACGGGACCAGAAAGACACGTCGGCGGAAGGGACCGGAATATTCCACCCTGTATGTGTGTTGAGGGGATGGGTTTTCTGGGTGTGAGATACATGGGGGAAGATCCTGGAATTTGGGGTATCTGCGATAAGGTCCTACTCTGAGCTCTGGTGGGGAGAGATTTGTAAACCTTGGAGATTCCTGCTGCGGTTTGGTTGGATGTTCGAATTCCCGGAATATCGGAGCTTTGCTGGCATCTGTGGGATGCACATGGAACAAAAGAGCAGGGAGTCCGAGCATGAATTGAAGAATGGAGGTGGGGGTGTGATTTAACGCAACTTGGTGTCAGGACGAGACTGTTGAATCTCACAAGAGGCCACTTGCGAGATTTGCGACATCCGAAACGCCTTGCAAGATTTAATGGAGTTTCCCAAGACATCGCGATCTGGACCTCGCCCTCACTGGGCGTGATCCATATCAGCATATTTAAATTATCCAATAGGCTCATTTAAACATGCATTCGTGCGATTGTCACTGTGCCCGGGACCTAACGGCTGCACCTGTGAGACCTCGCGAGGGCGCCGTTTGGTACTGGCTTCCACAAACGTGGTCCGGTTGTAATGGCACCTGTGCAGTCCCCCTGGCCATTAGAGACCTTTGGGTGGTTGAAGGCATGGACCTGTAGCACCCTGGCACTCCCTTTGGCACTCGGACATCTTGGCATGAGCAGCTTGGCACCATGATCATGACCTCCAGGTACCCTGACAGTGTTACCCTGACACTGCCCAGGTGCCAGGTTAACACTGCCAGCGATCGGGCTCAGGGTGGTGCCTTACCAGGTGGAGGGATGGGTGAGAGGGCAGCCAGACAAAATGGCACCCCAATCTGCAGGGAGCCTTCCCTGTTGGGCTTGCCAGTCCGGCCTCAGTGGAGAGAAACTCCTCAAGGTCAGAAAACCCATCAAAGTGCCGTTGCATAGCGGAATGTTTCTCAGCACTGCAGCCACTAGGAAAACACCCCTCTAAACGTGTCCAAAACCGGACATAAATTTCTTTCTGGTTAAATAACATCCAAGATATGGGAGCACTGGAGTGGTGCCATGAGGATTCTGGGAGCAACAGAGATAGGGCCAGATTGAGGTAAACAGTTGCGGTGTGCATTGCGGCTTGGGTCCATGAGTGTGGGCACCTGGAACTGGCCTGATATCATTGATAGGAGAGTCCTGCGACCTGGACGAATGGGAGAATGGAAGATCCCAAGGCACAGGGTCACTGGGGGAAGGAGGTCTGGCGTTCTAGCATTGAAGGGTTAGGGTCTGGCACCAATGGAGAGCCCCAGGCTGGTTCAGCCATAGTGTTTTGGAGCAGAGGGTGTGGTTTTGCTGCTGGGTTGCATCATTTATAAGGGTTCAGGAGAAGTGAGACATGGATAAGGGATACATGGAAATACTAAATGCAAAGAGTAGAGGGTCTAGCAGCATTGTGACTGTCTGGAAACATGGAGAAGTTGCAGAGTCTGGCCACATTGAGACAGGCAAGACTCTGGTGAGCAGGCCGGAGCCCAAGGTCCCCCCCAGGCTCTGTCAGCTTAGCCCAGTCGGTGCTGGATTCGTGTCCGGATCGGAAGATGTGGACTCAAGACAGAATTAAGGCTGATGCTTCAGTGAAGCACTGAGGAAGTGCAGCATTGCCGCAGATGTGGTCCTTCAGACGGGACATCAAATCGATGTACAATCCCTTGATTCACATTGGATGTTAACGTTTTTATGCCAATATTTGAAAAACAGCAGCAGCTTCTCGTGTCTAAGACCATCGGGTGCAAATTAGTTGAGCCCTCACATCACTGCTGATTGTGAAATGTTTCATTGTCCAAAATAGTTACCACGTTTGCCTGTATCACAGTTGCTGAACCTCAAAGAAGCTCGTTGCATGTGTAACACCATTGAGCTGGCCTTGAGAGATGTGGTGAAGCAGGATTTGCTGTTGGCACTGATAGAAAGCCGCAGCGTCGAGAAACACAGGGGTGAGTACAATTGCTGCAAGTCCAGAGGCTGAAATCACTGTGGATCTGAACTGAACTGGCAGTTATATAGTGGAGCCAGTCGGTATTTTTAAGCCCTGAAGTGTCGACTAAGTTTGACTCTTGAAAACCTCCTGAATCACATTTACAACATGAAATATATTGTTGCCAGAGGTGGGATCTCCTGCAAGGACAGCAGTGCAGTGAATAAGACCAGTGGCACTGCATTGCTGTCTTATCCAGCTTGCATGTGTGTGTGCAGCAAATGATTTGCCTCAGAAACGTTGACGAGCGGTCATCTCCATGCCAAAGTACCCTCTCGCTAGCTTATCCTCTACTGCAGCTGCCTGCTTCTATCAAGGCCTCTGATTGGCATCCAGCTTTGAGGGCCCGCCGACTGCCCATAACTATACAGGGGACCTGTCTTTGTGCTAATTCAGGGACGTCACCAGGAAAATCCCAGGTCAGCGACTGTTTCTCCTGGGGGTAGGTTCAGGATCTGAAGCAGTCCTGACTCCATTTTCCACTCCTGAAGTGAATGTGGCCAAGTCATACATTATTTTAGTATTGTTGATAGGAATTATTGCACAAAGAGAATACGGGATTCTCCGTCTGTTCACGCGGGTGGGATTCTCCGCTCCCGCGGCAGGGAGGGCTGAGCGCCAAGTTCTCCATTCTCGCTGCCGGTGGTGGCGAGGGGCACCGACAATGGAGAACCCCCGACCCTTTTCTTCCTTCCTTTCCTCGATGCACTGACTGAGGCCTGGGTTCTGGTTCCACCAGAACACAACCCCCTTCCGACACTGTCACTTCGCTCACGTGTCAGCCAAGGTGCTAAGCGTCAACGGGATATTCACCTGCTGGGGCATCCCTGAGTGCATCCTTCTTTTCCTTCCCCAGTGCCTACGCCTGTGCCAGGATAACTGCGTAATGGTGAGGAATAGGAGCCTTCCTGTCTCCCCTGGCTCAGAGATCGTGAGACCAGTTATGGAACCCTGACCATTATCCCGACACGGTCGTCTGAGGTGCATGGTCACGTCTTAAACTGTTCAACTGGGCATTGACCTGAGAAATGCTATTGAATGGTGCAAAGCGGAGACGTGACAGCTAGAGAGGGTAAATGAGAGGAAGGGACCTGGGGTGCATTTTCACTGCAGGAAGGGGCAGCCTTACCTTGCAGGCAGACACATAAATCCTGTAGACAGACTTACATGGATCTTTTATGCCACCAGTTCCATGAATGTTGGAAAAACCACTGCTGTCACGTATTGTATGATTTGCCTGGCTTGCCTGTACTTTGCAAGCCAGTGCACTGTGTAGGATCCACACTTTCTTATTAGTTCAACTGAGACAGCAGTAAAGAACAAGTGCAATGTTAATCACCTCCTTGTGTACAGATTGATCTCGAAAGGTACCCGGACCAAAGACACAACAACTGCAGTTGACAAAGGGAGAACCACATGACTGACAGTACTGTACCGCTGTTAGGTGGAAGCTTCTTTGGTCACCAGAGTTTGTAACCTGGGAGCTTGCTGCTGTGTACAATGTTCCCTTTAAGAGGCTTCTGTTGCATTGGTAATTGCTGAGGCGGCCATTTAATATAACAGTCGTTATGTTTAGAATGATTTGCCTATTTTGCATGTCTGGATTGGATTGGATTGGATTGGATTTGTTTATTGCCACATGTACCGAGGTACAGTGAAAAGTATTTTTCTGCAAGCAGCTCAACAGATCATTCAGTACATGGGAAGAAAAGGGAATTAAACAAAATTCAAGAAAATACAAGAAAATACATAATAGGGCAACACAAGATATACAACGTAACTACATAAACATTGGCATCGGATGAGGCATACAGGGTGTAGTGTTAATGAGGTCAGTCAATAAGAGGGTCATTTAGGAGTCTGGTGACAGTGGGGAAGAAGCTGTTTTTGAGTCTGTTCGTGCGTGTTCTCAGACTTCTGTATCTCCTGCCCGATGGAAGAAGTTGGAAAAGTAAGTAAGCCGGGTGGGAGGGATCCTTGATTATGCTGCCCGCTTTCCCCCAGGCAGCGGGAGGTGTAGATGGAATCCATGGATGGGAGGCAGGTTCGTGTGATGGACTGGGCGGTATTCATGACTCTGAAGTTCCTTGCGGTCCTGGGCCGAGCAGTTGCCATACCAGGCTGTGACGCAGCCCGATAGGATGCTTTCTATAGTGCATCTGTAAAAGTTGGTAAGGGTTAATGTGGACATGCCGAATTTCCTTAGTTTCCTGAGGAAGTATAGGCGCTGTTGTGCTGTCTCGGTGATAGCGTCGACGTGAGTGGACCAGGACAGATTTTTGGTGATGTGCACCCCTACGAATTCTGCATGTCATTCTACTTCATACTTCGGCTGATGAAATCCTCTCCCATGTTTATTCAGTTGGATGTGTAGGTTAGTGAGCACTGAAGGGGTAAATTAGAGATTGGAGGGGAGAGGCAAGTTTTCAGGAAGGGAGTTCAGAACGATTGCTTTTAATAGCAGAAAATTCTATTGACCCCACCTTTATGTATTCGGCGCTGCGATTACTCTACACAATATGTGTCAACAGGGATATTAGTTAACCCCCATCTCAGAAATCTGGCCGGGTTGCTAACTTGAAAGACACTTCCGAATAAGGGATAAGAAAATGCATGAAAGCCTGTTGAAGACAGCTGTAAAACCGAACAGCATTTGCAACATCCATAAAAAGGCATTTGAAAAATGGAAAGAAAATACAATGAATAATTCCTGAAATTGGAGATTTCTATAAAGCATAGCTTCAAATCTGAGAGCAGACTATATTGACAACTGACAATATGCCGCTTATGAATGGCTACTATTACATCCATCTCAGCTCATAAGCTTTGATAAAAACTGCCACTGATATCATATGGTATAATGGATCATTTTCTGGGTTAGCTGCCTGTCACATTTATAACCTTGCCTTACAGTACAGCACTGGTGTGGGATGGAGACCTACTCCTGTGTATTGTAACCAGCTGGGAGTGATCTCAAAATGCTTCACAATGGAAACGAGCGATAATAGCATAGTTAATTCTACAGTGAAGTATATTACAGAGGTTTCACACCAGGGGACCTGAATTCTTTGATATTGAGCAGTGATGAAAATGAGAAGGAGAGTGGGAACAGCATATAATTTGCTGTTTTTTTTTAAAGAAAGAAAACCTTCGCAAACATTTTGCTAAAAAGGTACCCAGCGATCGCTGTAGGTTTTGTATGGGACAGTAGCTGAGTGATCCGGGAGGACAGGAAGAGGATATAAGTCCAATGCTTTTGTTACCTTGATGTCTGCTCCTCCAGCGTCGAACCGGCAAAATCATTCCTCAAAGTCATTGGACAAAAAAAATTCCGACCAACCATTCAGGCCTGGAAATCACTGATTTGGCAATGACTGGCAGGAGAATACCAAGCATCGCCGTGGGCCCTGCCCTGCTGTTTAGTGCGTCCATGACTGTTCTTCCACCTTAACTCCACTTTCCTGCCCTTCCCCAAAGCATTGATTCCATTCATGCCCCAAAATCTGTCGACCTCATTCTTGAATATAAACAACTCAGCGTCACCGGCCGAATGAATTTACAACACCCTGACTGAGGAAATTCTTCTTCCACTGCCCTTGGCACTGTCTGTGGCACTACCCAAACAATGCTGGTACGTGGGAAGGGGTTCTGTGTCCATGGAGGGAGATTCCGTGGGATGCTCGTGTGTATACTTACATTTTTAAAAATTGGGGAGCTCTTCAAATAAATGGGGCAGGATTCTCTGTAGCCCGACGGTGAAATCGGGAACAGCGATCGGGCGGAGAATGGCTCCCGACGTCGCAATCGGGGCAGGCGCCGATTTGACGTCAGGTCGCGATCCTCCAAATCGGCATCATCGGGCCGCGCGGCGTGCGCAGTCACAACCCTGTTGGAATGTCTTGGCCAGCCCACCCGCGACGATGCTCCACCTTCGATGGGCCGAGTTCCCAATGCCGGGGGCCACATGAGGTGTCAGCGGTCGGGAGCCTGGCGTGCTGGCTGTGGGGAGAGAGAGAGAGGGCGTGCAAACAGTGTCCAGCACCGCCACATTCAGCCGCGATCCATGCCGCTGGCCGGGGGCTTCTGCCAGGGCTGGGGGTAGTGGTGGGGAGTGGCCAGGATGTGGACTGTTAGGTCGAAGTGGGCGGTTACATGGTCCAGCAGCCAGCGGCATCATTTCCGGCACGATCGGTGCATGTATGGGGGGTGTAGGCGTATGTGGGGCAGCACAGTAGCATTGTGGATAGCACAATTGCTTCACAGCTCCAGTGTTCCCAGGTTCGATTCCCGGCTGGGTCACTGTCTGTGTGGAGCCTGCACATCCTCCCCGTGTGTGCGTGGGTTTCCTCCGGGTGCTCCGGTTTCCTCCCACAATCCAAAGATGTGCGGGTTAGGTGGATTGGCCATGATAAATTGCCCTTGGTGTCCAAAATTGCCCTTAGTGTTGGATGGGGTTACTGGGTTATGGGGATAGGGTGGAGGTGTGGACCTTGGGGCAGGTGCTCTTTCCAAGAGCCGGTGCACACTCGATGGGCCAAATGGCCTCCTTCTGCACTGTAAAATTCTATGATCTATGAGCGGCTGGAGCCTGTCAGTTCTGCACATGTGAGGGGCAGCACGGTGGCGCAGTGGGTTAGCATTGCTGCCTCACGGCACCGAGATCCCAGGTTCAATCGTGGCTCTGGGTCACTGTCCTTGTGGAGTTTGCACATTCCCCCCGTGTTTGTGTGGGTTTCTCCACCACAATCCAAAGACGTGCAGGGTTGGTGGATTGGCCACACTGAATTGCCCCTTAATTGGGAAAAAAAAATGAATTGGGTACACTAAATTTTTTTTTTAATTCTGCACATGTGCAGCACGAACCCAGCGATTCTCCAAGCGTTTTCCGCACGATCCGTGGGTGTTTCACACGGCGACGGTGCTAACCCCTCACTGGTACCAGAATCGGTGAGGGTTTTGTGCCGATTTTCCCATCGTGAAACACCACGGATCCTCCGTTGGCATCGGCACTTAGCCTCAGGAATGGTCGCACTTTCAAAAACCTAAGTGGCTGATGCGCTCAACCAGAGTTCGCTCTGCCAGCGTAGCATCTTGGTGCCTGCCCCTTCCATTTATTGCCCCAAAGTGTTTAAAAATGCGGCAGGAAAAACCGGCAAGTCAGCCGGCGGGCTTTCCCTCCACTTTACCCGTCCGCGACAACAGTTTGAAAATAAATCTGAAAATTACTCCCATGAGATGGTTGTTACCACATTGCTGTTTGCGGGATCTTGCTGTGTACAACCTGGCTGCTGTTTCTTACATTACAGCAGTGACTACACTTCAAACAAAAGTACAAGTGGGAGTGGTAATGGTGGTGGCTGCAGCATTAAGTCATCAGGGGAGATCTTTGAAAGCGAACATTCCCTTTTCTTCATCAGGATGTGCCAAATATCGCCATTTGTCACCCTGAAAAGCTTAGTTTTCACTTTCTGCAACGCATTTCGTCTCCCTCCTTCCCATTTACTTAATCAAGTAGAAGAGAAATGTAGGGAAACCCATAGGTTTTTAAAAAGGACATATGCTTGTAAGTGTCAAACTGTCTGTGTTGACTGGTAGTCGTGTGCCATCTTGAATTTTCCTCCCAAGCAAGAGCTAACTCCCCAACAAGTCATTGGTTTGTTTAGCGAGCAGAGCCAATTAAATGTATCCAATTGTTATGACTCATGGATTGATTACAGTCTAAAGTATCGTGCTGGATTGAGTAAACCACTGTTGGAAAAAAAACTCTTGCATGTTTCATTTCAGCTGGTTTTGCAAATCCTATTCAAAGAAACCAACTCTCAAGTTGTTGCGCTAACTAGCTAAAGGGATGCGTCGAGCAGTCTTTGGGTGCCTGCTGGGGAATTGACCTGTTATGTGCATCGGCTGAGAAGCGGGTTGTATCCAAACTAAGATCTATTTACGGTGATGTTAAAGGATTACTGTGCAAAGCATTGATCACAAATGTAACCAGCAAATCGTACCATTTTCATGGGCCCTTAATTTAACCCAATATTCGATTGATCACTTCAGCAATCAAAGGGATATTTGATCACCAAAATAATCCATTTGACACCGCTCTAATGACCTTTTATTGCAATGCTCTTTAACAGCTGTAATTGTACCGCAGCCTCACAACTTTGTCTTTGCAGAGTGAAGTCCACCTTGAAGGAAAATCACTGCAGATTCACGAGTGTGCAACAGCCCTTTCGTGCTGTGTCCTATTGGGTGAGATTCCCTGTACCAACTGGCTGAAACAAATCCCCTAAGATTCTGGACGCACACGAGCATGAAGAAGTAATCCTTTGTTTGTGTGAAGGATTTGCTGTGCCTGATATTTATGGTCAATACACATAACCTTGTGGGTCAGTGGTTTGCATTCTTGTGACAGGATGTCACCCAGTTTGTTTTGGATTTTGTAAATATTCCACCTCAAGCTATGGATGCTCCCGCACCGTGAAACCTCCACCTTTTATGTAGCTGCAGGGGAATATATGAATTTCTGACGGTTAAGGGAAATGAAAGATCCCTCTCTGCACTTAACTCTTTCAATACCAGCCTTCCTCAAGATAACAGCAATGCTGTTCATGAACTGCTGGAAATATTTTATGTGAGCAGATTCATAAAAGCCGTTATTTATTGTGATTTCTTAATTTAGGACATGCAGAGAACGAAAACGGCGCCAGTTAGAAGATTTAAAAAGTGTCTTCCACTTAAATTTAGCGTAAGTCGTAAGTCAAACAGTTCCTCCCGGTTCCACTGTGTTGGGTGCGGACGGGGCTAAGTCTGTGGATTTGACACTCTTCTGTGACGTGGTCCATAGTTTTCTCTCTCCCACAGGCACAGAGGGATCTGGCACTCATCCCCCATAGGGCAGGCATGGTAGCACAGTGGTTAGCACTGTTGCTTCACAGCTCCAGGGTCCCCAGGTTCGATTCCCGGCTTGGGTCACTGTCTGTGTGGAGTCTGCACGTCCTCCCCGTGTGCGCGTGGGTTTCCTCCGGGTGCTCTGAGTTCCTCCCACAGTCCAAAGATGTGCAGGTTAGGTGGATTGGCTTTGCCATTAGTGTCCAAAAAAGGATAGGTAGGGTCACGGGGATAGGATGGAGATGCTGGAAGGGGTGGAGGTGTGGGCTTGGGTCGGGTGCTCTTTCCAAGAGCCGCTGCAGACCCGATGGGCCGAATCGCCTCCTTCTGCACTGTAAATTCTATGAAAAAGAAATCTGAAGGATGCTCTCTATCAGGGTCCATCTTCAGTGAATTCATGTGCGGATTCTGCATGTTATCCCCGCGTCTGCGTGGGATTCTTCCGGATGCTGTGGCTTCCTCCCACAGTCCAAAAGATGTGTAGGTTAGGTGGACTGGCCATGCTAAATTGTCCCTAGTGTCCAAAAAAAGATTAGCTGGGGTTACGGGGATAGGGTGGAGGTGTGGAAATAGGGTGGCCTTAGGTAGGGTGTTCTTTCCAAGGGCCGGTGCAGACTCGATGGGCCGAAGGGCTCCTTCTGCGCTGTAAATTCTATGCTTCTATGATTCTATCTGTGGAGGTTACCGAGCAGGTCCTGAATCTGTTCAGGGTGGAACACCCTTTCCTTGGAAGGTTGAAACCAGGCAGCTGTTGGGTTGGGTTTGAGACCAGGCACCTGTTTTATCAGGTCCAATGATTCCCATTCATTTCTCCAGGTGGAATTTGCGCTGAAGTCCTGCGTAGCAGAGTTTTTCCACATCGACCGTCTTGATGGGAGTCGTACCTTGGGTGGGCTGAACAGATCAGTGTGAAGAGGTAGGTGGGGGGCAGTGCAAACTTTTTGTATCATTTTGTGGGTTATTGCAAGTCAGCCGATACGTGGAGGAGCGATGTTTGCCAGGTGTTCAGAGTAGTGCTGCAGTAATGATACACATAACTTGTGTGTGTGTGTGTGAGATCGTCTTGACCAAATAGGGGCGCCACATTCTGCTACTGAGTATGAGAGTGCGAATGCAGAGTTTTAACTTGTAGCTATTCATTTGGATGTTCAGCTCTTTATTGTAACTGTATAGATGGAATAAAGTGGATACAGTTTTTACAGGGCTTGGCTTGAGTCGCCATGTTTGTTATGGGCCAGGGTTTAGAGAACCCCAAAGTGTATCATTGCATTCACCTGACCCACAACTTTTAATAGATTGTGGTATGGGGAGCACACGGCCCACTCTACAGGTGTGGTACAGCAGAAATGGAAAAGTATTTTTTAAAGCAAAACAATGTTTATTCCATGAACTCAAGTTAACCTTTTTAAAACATACAGTGAACATCTTAGCAACCATTAATTCAAATACAACCCCCAAAGATGACAACACTAAGTAAACCTTTAAGCTTTCTTTTTTAACACCCATACAACTTAAAAACAAAACCTTTATCAGAAGCACATAAGGTTAAAATCGCTACTGAAAACATTTATAATTCTGAATTCACCAAATGATCAAGAGATAGTCTTTTGATGGCAGAGAGAACAGCAGTACACCTGCTCTGTCTGGCTTCAGCTCCAACACTGAAAACGAAACTAAAGCACACCCTGCAGCCTGCTCAAAAACAAAAGTAAAAAGCGACAGTGACAGATAGCCCAGCTCCACCCACACTCTGACATCACTGCAGTAGTAAACACCCAGTTCTTAAAGGTACTCTCACTACAGATATTTATATACAAACCCATTTACAAACACCCATTTCTTAAAGGTACTCTCACATGACAATGTGTATAAGTATTGTTCAGGTTTTGACAAGTCATCACTTAGGATCCGGGCCCAGTTGTCAAAGTCAGGGGCTTTAGTTGCCAGGCAGATGTCATCAGGATATATGAATTTTCAGGAGGTAGTTTTTGGAAGATTATGGGCTGGATTCTCTGTTGGTGGATCCTCCCCTTCGCCGGCAGGGCCCGCGGATTTCCCGGCAGCATGGCGTGCCCACAGTGGGAAACCTCATTGGCCGGCTGCCGGGATGGAGAATCCCGCTGCCGGCGAGGGCGCGCCACACCCGGAAACGGGTGCGGCGGGACGAGAATCCTGCCCCATTTGTGTGCAAGCTGATCAGGGTTGGAGCCAAGGTTGAGCCTTGGCAGAGTCCATTGGTTTGTCTGCTGTCTGCACATTTTGCCTGTCCAACGTGAACTCTGCACCTTCAATTGTTCAACTGTATTCCACTGCTTTTAGTCGCTGGGGTGGGGGTGGGTCAGGAGGGGGGCTGTGACAGCTTCAAGACGAGGCCAGTGTGCCAATTATGTTTTAGACAACTGTGAGGTCGAGGAACACAGCGCCTCTCTTCAGGTTTTTCTGAAAGCCATTTGAATGTAGTTCCCCTCTCGCTAACACTAGCCACTCACTAATGCTCTCCTCTCGCTAACACTCGCCTCTCACTAATGCTCCCCTCCCGCTAACACTCGTCTCTCACTAATGTTCCCCTCTCACTAAAATTCGCCTCTCACTAATGCTCCCCTCTCGCTAACACTCGCCTCTCACTAATGCTCCCCTCCCGCTAACACTCGTCTCTCACTAATGTTCCCCTCTCACTAAAATTTGCCTCTCACTAATGCTCTCCTCTCGCTAACACTCGCCTCTCACTAATGCTCCCCTCTCGCTAACACTAGCCTCTCACTAATGCTCCCCTCCCGCTAACACTCGACTCTCACTAATGTTCCCCTCTCGCTAACACTAGCCTCTCACTAATGCTCCCCTCTCGCTAACACTCGCCTCTCACTAATGCTCCCCTCCCGCTAACCCTCGTCTTTCACTAATGTTCCCCTCTCACTAAAATTTGCCTCTCACTAATGGTCTCCTCTCGCTAACACTCGCCTCTCACTAATGCTCCCCTCTCGCTAACACTCGCCTCTCACTAATGTTCCCCTCTCGCTAACACTCGCCTCTCACTAATGTTCCCCTCTCGCTAACACTCGCCTCTCACTAATGTTCCCCTCTCGCTAACACTCGCCACTCACATATGGTCTCCTCTCACTGACACTAGCCTCTCACTAATGGTCTCCTCTCGCTAACACTCGCCTCTCACTAATGTTCCCCTCTCGCTAACAGTCGCCTCTCACTAATGTTCCCCTCTCGCTAACACTCGCCTCTCACTAATGTTCCCCTCTCGCTAACACTCGCCTCTCACTAATGTTCCCCTCTCGCTAACACACGCCTCTCACTAATGTTCCCCTCTCGCTAACACTCGCCTCTCACTAATGCTCCCCTCTCGCTAACTCTCGCCTCTCACTAATGTTCCCCTCTCGCTAACACTAGCCTCTCACTAATGTTCCCCTCTCGCTAACACTCGCCTCTCACTAATGCTCCCCTCTCGCTAACAGTCGCCTCTCACTAATGTTCCCCTCTCGTTAACACTCGCCTCTCACTAATGTTCCCCTCTCATTAACACTAGCCTCTCACTAATGTTCCCCTCTCGCTAACACTCGCCTCCCACTAATGCTCCCCTCTCGCTAACACTAGCCTCTCACTAATGCTCCCCTCTCGCTAACACTCGCCTCTCACTAATGGTCTCCTCTCACTAACACTAGCCTATCACTAATGCTCCCCTCTCGCTAACACTAGCCTCTCACTAATGCTCCCCTCTCGCTAACACTAGCCTCTCACTAATGTTCCCCTCTCGCTAACACTAGCCTCTCACTATGCTCCCCTCTTGCCAACACTCGCCTCTCACTAATGTTCCTCTCTCGCTAACACTCGCCTCTCACTAATGGTCTCCTCTCACTAACACTCGCCTCTCACTAATGGTCTCCTCTCGCTAACACTCGCCTCTCACTAATGTTCCCCTCTCGCTAACACTAGCCTCTCACTAATGCTCTCCTCTCGCTAACACTAGTCTCTCACTAATGCTCCCCACTCGCTAACACTAGCCTCTCACTAATGTTCCCCTCTCGCTAACACTAGCCTCTCACTAATGTTCCCCTCTCGCTAACACTCGCCTCTCACTAATGTTCTCTTCCCGCTAACACTCGCCTCTCACTAATACTGACCTCTCGCCAACACTCGCCTCTCACTAATGCTCCCCTCTCGCCAACACTCGCCTCTCACTAATGTTCCCCTCTCGTTAACACTCGACTCTCACTAATGCTCTCCTCTCGTTAACACACACCTTTCACTAATGCTCCCCTCTCGTTAACACTCGCCTCTCACTAATGCTCTCCTCTCGTTAACACACGTCTTTACATAATGCTTCCCTCTCGCTAACACTCGCCTCTCACTAATGCTCCCCTCTCGCTAACACTCGCCTCTCACTAATGTTCCCCTCTCGCTAACACACGCCTCTTACCAATGTTCCCCTCTCGCTAACACTCGCCTCTCACTAATGCTCCCCTCTCGTTAACACACATCTTTCCCTAATGCTTCCCTCTCGCTAACACTCGCCTCTCACTAATGCTCCCCTCTCGCTAACACACGCCTCTTACCAATGTTCCCCTCTCGCTAACACTCGCCTCTCACTATCACTAGCCTGTCACTAATGCTCCTCTCTCGCTAACACTTCCCCTCACAAATGCTCCACTCTAGCCAATGCTCCTCTCTCACTAATACTCTTGTCAACTCTCACCTCACGCTAACACTTGCATCCTGCTATCACTCTCCTTCAGATAATGCTCCCCTCCTGATAATGCTCCCCTCTCTTGAAAATTCCCCTCTCACTAATGCTCCCTTCTGATAACGCTCCCCTCGCGCTAAAATGCCCCTCTCACTAACACTCCCCACTCGCTGACACGCCTCTCTTTAATAGCTGTTATTTTATCTTCCAGAGGTGCAGATCGGTTGCCTGTGTTCAAATGCTGTGGGTGGTTTTGATTGCTGACATGGAATGTAAAACTGAGTTCAGATTCCTCCGAATGTCGTGGAATATTGATTACCAAAAGAAAATTACTTTTCAAATCGTTTTGTTCAAGAGCTCCCCTGACAACCAATCTGAGAATTACAGGCGCAAATATAACCTGTCACTCTGTGGCACGCTGGCATAACATTGCAGTGACGCCAGGATGCCAGGAGGCAATCATTATGCTGAATTTCTTTATTGATTTGTTTTAATGTGAAGCATTCACATTGTTGTGCAGCTGCGATGGTACAAAAGCTGAAAGCTGCAGATGCAGATTTGTTGCTATGAATTCATTGACTTCACCGAGCAACGTTTAAGAAAAGCACATTGCTTTGTGCAATAATCTCCCAGGGTAGTTGGAGGCAAAGAGTTAAAACAACAGCATATGGGGAGGGAAAAAGGCAACGTTCTTTTTAAAGATTTGACATTAGAAATACAATTTGCTTCATTCATAGCTGTAGCTTGTGGCTAAATAACATCCAGATGTTGCTTTACTCATCCACAACCCCAGCTCTCAGGGGCTCTTTCGCTTCCTTGGCCAAGTATGCTAGGATATGAACAGGCAACAATGGCAGACAGGATAAGACCCATGAGTCTGTCCGATTTGGTCCCACAGGATGGTGCACTTTGGAACAGGGAATGGGGAGAAATCGGTGTGTGCTCAGAAATGTTTTCCAGCATTTGCATATCGTGGATCGAAATGTCATTTATCAATTTTTGTTAATATTCTATTTTAACTTTAGCAATGTCCTATGTGGTGACCATGATACTTCTTCATTCACTGTTGCATGATTCTAAAGTCTTGAAGATTTTAGTCCTCCTGTTTTTTTTTTGCTGTCAGCTTCTTTTACCACTTCTACCCTGACACTGACGTCTACAGGGAAAGACTTTGGTTTGTGTTTCAAATCCCTCCTGTGCCTGTGCACACTACCGAACTATATCGAATGGAATTGGAGTATCTGCATTCAGAAGGGAGAGAGAGAGAGAGGGGAGGGAATTCACCACAAGGGGAATATTTGCCGCTCATTAAAAGATTGCGTACATTTTATTATCAAGATTAAATTTGAATTTTACGGAGTGTATTATTCTGCTCCAGTTTATGGTTGAGCCAGAGATGATATCTTGAAGAGGAAGAACATCATTAATGCCTACTCCAATTGAAGTACGTAGCTTACATTTGCATACATGCGCTGCGTGACACTGTTGGCTGAATTTTATCAGGAGCAGTCAATTCTTTTACTTATCTCACTCTGCAGGTTCACCTCTATTTGGGTGACGTGCTTCAAAGGTGACAGTGAGCAATTATGATTATTGATAATGTTTTCGCAGTGTACATGAAAATATATTAAAGTTGTGAGATTCCCTCCGTCCCCCCACACCCCAACATGACCCCCACTGCTCCCCATACCCCCACCGTCACCACTAGTTTTATCAGCCCAATATATATGACCATTTGTCCTTCCTCTGATTGCTGAAATTGGCCTTTGTTTCTCCCTGCTCTTACCCAAGGAAAAGCAAAGTCAGGAGTGACGTTGTCAAGATTCCCTCCATTCAGTGTTTGCAGCTGAAATTGTGACCTTATATTTCTTGAGTGTTCCACCAGAAATGACGGCAAACTGGAAGTGTTCACTAACACTCTTATAAAGCTTCTGTACCAAGGGACCCAGAGGAGTCCTGACCTCTTGTGCATCTATATCTACACAATCATAGAATTTACAGTGCAGAAGGAGGCCCATCGAATCTGCACCGGCTCTTAGAAAGAGCACCCTACCCAAGCCCACACCCCCACCCTAAACCCATAACCCAGTAAGCCCACCCAACACTCAGGGCAATTTTGGACACTAAGGGCAATTTAGCATGGCCAATCCACCTAACCTGCACATCTGTGGGAGGAAACCGGAGCACCCGGGGAGTCCCCACGCACACACGGGGAGAACGTGCAGACTCCGCACAGACAGAGACCCAAGCTGGGAATCGAACCTGGGACAATGGAGCTGTGAAGCAATTGTGCTAACCACTGTGCTACCGTGCTGCCGATTACATAGTTTGGGAGAAGGTGTCAGTAATGAGCCACTCAGGCTTGACTCTTGTAGCTGATGATATAATATCAGGCCCGTCAGCACTCCTTGCAACACAGAGCAGTCTGTCCCTTCTCCCAGTTTTGCAATTTTGCCGGAGTTTGTGGAATTTTGCTGTTTTATTTTCTTCACTAAAATCCTTTCAGAATGTCTGATGGTGGAATTTATTGATCCACTGCATTCTTTCCTCACTCCATTGAAACCAAAAAAAAATGATAGGCTGGAGAGTGCATCACACGGCCCCTGGGCGAGTGACTCACAGAGGCAGGAACCTTTGCAAGCCTCAAATGAACAGAGCTTCTGTCATCATTCCTTAATGGTCACTTCCTCTCAATAATAACATACAAGTGGCACAGGCTGTTATGCCTGTTAATCTCTTTTCTGTATTAAAATACAGCCAGGCACATCATTACTGCAGCCAGCCCAGAGGAATATTTCCAGGTCATTACTTCAGCTCATTTGAGCTTCCCAAGGTTTTAAAGGGTTCAGAGTTGCATGCAATAAGGTGTCATCCAGTATAATTTCCTGCACTCTCGGTGTTGATGGGAATCCTGGGTCTGGTGTGGCTATTGACACTAACAATTAAGTCATTCCAGAGAAAAAACACATCCATTATGAAGAGCTCACAGACATTAACCACCTCAATCCTGGATTCCCGCTAGTTTTATTTCCAGATTCTGTTGTTTCTTTCATTACGCATCTTCTCTAGGGTTGTTTATTATTTCATCTCTGAAAAATCACCCTTTATTTTATCCAGCATTTTTTTATTTGAAACGCTGGAATAAACAAAGGAAATGTGCATTTGATTGCGGCACGCAAGAACAAACACAACTGCGGCCACGCTGCTTAACCTTTTATGCGCTGGTACATTTATGTAGCCTAACCCAGTGCCACAAAGCAGTCAGACTTGGGAGCTCTCTCCTGGTGATGGTACAGGATACTGAGAGGCCTGGATAGAGTGGATGTGGAGAAGGTGTTTCCACTGGTAGGAAAAACTGGAACCCGACCCCACAGCCACAGACTGAAGGGACGATCCTTTAAAGAGGCGATGAGGAGGAATTTTTCAGCCGGAGGGTGGTGAATCTGTGGAACTCTTTGCCACAGAATGCTGTGGAGGCCAAATCACTGAGTGTCTTTCCAACAGAAGTAGATAGGTTCTTGATTAATAAGAGGATCAGGGTGTATGGGGAGAAGGCAGGAGAATGGAGATGGGAAACATCAGCCATGATTGAAAGGCAGAGCAGTCTTGATGGGCCAATTGGACTAATTCTGCTCCTATGTCTTCTGGTCTTATGGTGAGGTGTCGAGCTCAGAATGAAAGAAAGGGGCAATGTTGGAGAGCAAGTCAACCTGGATGTGGGAGTAAGTTAATTGGAGATCTGCTCACTTACAAATATAAGGAAGGGAAGGGAATAAGATGCTTTGAAAATGAGGGGATGAACAGTTGGGAAATCAATATGATGAATGTTGTTCTAAGTCAAATATCCTCCAGCAAAAATAAGAGTTAAAGTTCCACAGGGACCCCCCTCACTGGAGGGACCCCCACAGAGACCCCATAACTAGAGGCCCCCCCTTCGAGACTCCCTAAATACGGAGACCCCACCAACGGGACTCCCTAACTAAAGGATCCCACCACAGACCCCTAACAAGAGGGATCCTCCCACAGACACGCTAAATACAGAGACCCCTCCCCCAATAGGGATCTCCTAACTAAAACAACCACTCACTGGAGCCCCCTAACAAGAGGGGCCCACACAGAGACCTGCAGACCCCTCCAGAGACCCCCCAAATAGGGAGACCCCCCTCACAGGGACCCCCCAGAAATAGACCTCTGTCTGGAAGCTAGAGAGCACACCAGTTGTGAGCCTTGCTTCATTCACCTTCTTCATTGACGAGTAAGTCTAAGCGCTGAAACCCACAATGTTTACAAACATCAACCACACCAGAGAGAGTTAAGTGCTGTCAATTTCCAGCTCAGCACTTCAAAATTACTCAAGCATGAAGGGGCATGACTGGAATGCACTTAACCCAGTGAGAGTCATTTATTCCAGGTATTGGAAAACCTGCCATCGAGTCACAGCATTATGACTAAAAATATGTTTTGGTGGAAGTTCAAACAGCTGCCATGCAACATCAATTTACATTTATATAGTGCTACTAATGTTGTCAAACATCCCCATGCTCCTTGCAGGGATGTTATCAAATAAAATTTGACAGAAGGCACCTTGGAGGAGGACAATCCTTGAGGATGCACTGTCACAAGTTCCATGACTCCTAAGCACCAGCAGGGTGGCACTCCACCTGAATTAACATTGTTATAAATTGTTATTATTATGCATTTTCTTAATTAAATCCATATTGATGTCATCAAATAGGTGCACTGCGTCAAGTAAAGAAGGAAGCTGCAAATAAAAAGTGAAGACAGTGTAGTGTTTTAGGTGTGGAGGGTCACATTATGTGAATCGTTGTAAGTTTATGGATACTGTTTATCACCAGTACAACAAAAAGGGGCATTTAGTGAAGAAATGCCGGTGTGCGAAGGGAAAGTGTAAGAAAGGGGGAACTTTAAATGCAAGGAATTTCAATTAACGGCGCATCTTTTGGAAAGCTTGGGCCTAGTCTACTCAGGCGTGGCTGGCTCAAGAAAACTCAAGTTGAGCTGGGGTGAGATAAAGCACACAAAAGTATCAGAGGACGTCATTCAGACATAGCCTGAGGTTTTCAAAGATGAAATGAAAATGAAATGAAAATCGCTTATTGTCACGAGTAGACTTCAATGAAGTTACTGTGAAAAGCCCCTAGTCGCCACATTCCGGCGCCTGTCCGGGGAGGCTGGTACGGGAATTGAACCGTGCTGCTGGCCTGCTTGGTCTGCTTTATAAGCCAGCGATTTAGCCTTGTGAGCTAAACCAGATGAACTGGGTACATTGCGGGGCACAGCAGTTAAATTGTTCATAGATCTTCAGTCTAGTCCTCACTTCTTCAGAATGAGGACAGTGCCCTACGCCATGAAAGGCAAGGTGGAGGAGGAGTTGGAACAGCTGGAAAGGCTAGGAATCATTGAGTCCATTCAGTTTTCAAATTGAGCAGTCCCAATTGTTCCTGTCCTAAAAGTGATGGTACTGTGCATACATGTGGGGATTATAAACTTACCGTTAATCGGGTCTCCAAGCTGGATGCTTACACGTTGTGAGGGTTGAAGATTTGTTTCCAACCCTTGCAGGAATCAAGATGTTTTCAAAACTGGATATGAGCCAGGCCTATCAACAACTCTTGTTCAAGGAAGATTCGAAGCAGTGTGTGACCATCTACACGCATAAAGTGTTGTTCAAGTACCATCGTTTTACTATTGGCGCATCCTCCAGTCTGGCAGTCTCCAAAAGATGATGGACAACCTCTTACAGGGCATTCTCCATGTTGCAGTTTACTTAGACAACATTTTAATTTCAGGTAAGACTGAGGAGGAGCTCCTCAGCAACCTGGACCCCGTTTTAAAAAAGGTTCTCGGGGGCGGGACTGCGTCTGAAACAAAGCAAGTGCATTCTTCAGGCACTGGGCATGGATTATCTATGGCACAGAATCACTGCACAAGGCTCATCTCATGTGGAAGAAAAGTTCACGCAATTAAAGAAGATCTGGAGCCCAGGAGTATGGTTGAGCTCAGGTCATTTGTCGGTTTGATAAGCCATCATGGAAAGTTTTTACCAGACCTGTCTAAATTGTTAGCTCCACTATACTTACGCCTGCTCAAAGAAACAAAATGGAAGTGGGAGTCTGAGCAGAAGAAGTCTTTCAACAATGTGAAAGCGATGCTGCAATTGAAAAATCTTCTCGTCCATTTTGATCCAGGCAGGGGACTTATTCTGTCGTGCGACACCTCCCCCTACAGTGCGGAGGTGGTACTTTCTCATATAATGGAGGACGGGTTCGAAAAACCCATTGGTTTCGCATCTAGAACGCTGACCAAAGGCTGAAAAGGGGTATTCACAGTTGGACAAAGAAGATCTAGTTATAATTTTTACAGTAAAAAGATTTCATCAGTATCTCCATGGTGGTTCATTCACCATATGTACCGACCACAGGCCATTGATGAGCCTTTTCAGTCAGTCCAATCGTATTCCTCCCATGGTTTCAGCAAGAATACAGCGCTGGGTGATTACTTTGGGCGGGAATAAGTAGAGCATCGTGTACAGAGCAGGGAAGGACGGTGCTAACACGGACATGTTAAGTCATCTCACTTTAACGGATTTGCCAACCCAGTTATTGTATCCTCCTGAGGCAGTTTTCTTCCTGCTGACACTTGCCCAATCTCCAGTGAGTGCGAAGCAAATTAAGCAATGGACAGACAGAAGTCCTTTTCTGTCACAAGTAAAAGATTTCTGATGCAGGGATGGCCATCCAGCATGGAAGATGGTGGGAGGAAGCCTTAATTGAGGCGCAAAGACAAGTTAAGTGTGCAGGTTGGTAGCTTACTGTGGGGGTCGAGAGTGGTAGTTCCACCCCCTGGTCATTTGCAAGTAATGGATGACATTGATGAGGCTCATCCAGGTGCCTCTCGAATGAAGAGGTGCCTCTCGAATGAAGAGTCCAGCCAGGTTTTATATTTGGTGGCCTCACACGGACCAGGATTTGGACAAAGTGAAATCTTGTTCTGCATGTCAGTCTGACCAGAAGATGGCGCCACTAGCACCATTACATCCTTGCGAATGGCCTAATTGTCCTTGGCCGAAACTTCATGCAGGCCCTTTCATGGGTCACATGTTTTTAGTCGTCACGGTCAGACATTGTAAGTGGTTAGAGGTGTACACCATGAGCAATATTACAGCTCCTAGTACCATAGAGAAGTCAAGTCAAGTCTTTGCAACTCATGGGTTACCAGATTCTCATTTACAAGCGAGTTGTTCCAAGAATTTATGGAAAGGAATAGAATACTCCATGTGCATGGGCACGTTTTCCTCCAGCGTCACATGGTTTGGCAAAGCGAGCTGTTCAGATATTGAAGAAAGGATTGAAGATGATTGCAGGGGCCAAACTCTCCAGGTTCTTCTTTCAATATCATATTGCACCACAAACAACGAGAGGACTCTCACCAGCTGAATTATTGATGGGTAGAAGACTGAAGTCTCACCTGGATCTGCTACATCCAGATGTCAAAGAAAAAGTGGGAAGGAGACAAGAAAAGCAGGAGAGACATGGTCATCATGCTCAGGAGAGACGTTTTAACTTGGATGATTGTGTTTATATCAGGAATTTTGGCAATAACCAGCATTGGCTACCTGGAGTTATTCTTAACCAAAGTACCTTTGGTAGTGAAATTGAACAAAGGAAGAGTTAGTCGCAGGCACCAAGATCATATTCGTCTACGCCATGACTCGGAGACAGCAAAAGTTCCAGATGACAAAATAAAAAGAAATGCTGCTGTGGAAATTCAACAAGAAGTGGTTCCTGTTGTCCAGGACTACTAGTGGACCCAGCTTCAGGATACACTCCTGTATAGATATGCGTCTGCCACATGTTCAGTTGAACTAAATCAAGCATCACCAGAGTTGACGGAGTCACCAGTGATACTGCGCAGATCACAGTGCAGTCGCAAAGCTCCTGAAAGACTGACGTACAATTAAGGCATTAGTTTCATTGTATTACTATCTTTGAGCGGGATTAAAATGTTAGGGGGGGAGAAATAATATAGAGTGTTATTATTGTGCATCTTCTTATTTAAATCCATTGCTGATGTCATCAGTAAGTGCTGTGACATCATTAGTTGTTACCTGTGCATAATTGCGTTTAACTGGGGTTCTAATTCTATTCAGTTACTGTTATTTCGACATTTGACTAGCTGCTTCTGCTTTTGAGTCAATACTGTATTTTAAACTTTGATATTTTTATATATTAAAGATTAACTTTAACGTTAACGCACTCTGACTACCTTTTTGTGGTCAAGTTAGACGGACGTAAAGCAAGCTCTGACCTTAATCTTAGCGAGAGAGGCATCCACCTTGGACTGATTGGTGGACTGAGTAGATGGGGACATTCAGGGGCTCACTCACTCCCTGAATGAAGCCTGCTCCCCCACTGATCACTGAGGTCACTCATCATCCTGTGAGAAACACCACAGATAAACCCACACATCCAGCATGGAACTGTGAAGAAACCCTGTGAAAAAGATGAACTGTGATTCTGATGCTAAACTGAATATACTCGGCATCCAGCAGGACGCGTGCCTCAGATGTACATCGATTAACCTCTGATGATTGTTCATGTGTAAAGGTTGGAGAAGAATCCGTTTGCACAACAATATTTACAGAGACAAATGGGATCAATATCTATTATCTTAAAATGCCAGCAATCATCATTTACTTCAAGGCGATATCTGATCTTTGTGATATTAACCTCCTGATTTTAGGCACAGACAGTGCTCAGATTACTCAAAATGAGGAGGTTTATGAATATGCACAGCACCTGATGGGACAGGAGCTGTCACTTGAGTTGATGCATTAGGGGACCTGGCCCCAACCATCGGTCACTAGAAGAATTGGAGAATGCCAATGGAATTTACTGCAGTCCAGCGTAACTAGGATTAACTGCTGTTTCATTCTGTGGTTTTTAATAGATCCCAGTAAAACATCATGATGCTTTCTCCCGGTGAAATGGCAGGCAGTCTTTGCTGACACATCAGTAACCTTAATGACCAGCGACCTTGAATTCACTGGGACGGTTCCTTTCACTGTGACAACTATACATCTTGCATCTGCTTTATCTAGTTTCTCATTTTTTTTTGTGTGTGTGTGTGTGTGTGTGTGTAGTTGTTGGACAAAAGAGCATCCCATCGCTCAGGCCCAGTTAAAGCAGCCTGCGTGTTCTCGTTTGGTGAGGGTATCTGAGGTTAAGCTGCTGTGTAATTACAGTGGAAAAGAGGTTCAAAGCGAACAATTCACTGACAGCCTGGGCGGTGGTGGATATGCATAATCTGAAAAACCATTACAGCGCTTCCCCTCGCTTAATTGTGTGCTGATGAAAATACTCTCTGACATCAAGGGTTAAACATCAGGTGAAAGGATCACATGGTATAATGGACTATCTGAAATTTCCACCAATCCAATTATTGTTCACTATCCTTCTCCACTCTGTCCTGTTTTCCCTTGGGAGCAGAGGATAACAATTATCAGGCACTGTTAGAAGGAGCTGAAGCCTAAGCTCTTCAGAGCAAGAGAAATTCTCAGTACTGGATGTGTACAAACCCAACTGTGCTCTTGCCTGTGTGGAAACAGTTCCAGCGATTGCTGTGCCCATTATCCCGGTCAATGGGCTCTTTACACCAAGAGCACAAAATAAGATGAGGCGATTTGGAGGCAGTCTTTTTAAACTTTCATTGCTCTCTGTCCACTATTAAAAATGGTGTCAGATTTTCACTGCAGATAGCTGGGTGGAATTCCCCTTCACGTTCACGTTCACAGGGATGGCGTGAAGGAGGAAGGCAATGCTTGTTCCGTTTGCCTTTTTCTTTTAAAGCGTGTGGATCCTTCTCAAATATTTAAATGAAAAATGAGAAACTTCAGTGCCTGTCGAATCAGCACCTAAACTTTGCGAAGCAAGCTTAATCCTTGGAGGGTTAATTAGTCCGTTTTAATGATGGTGCCACGCATCCTGCCATAAGGGGCAAACTTACTTTAAAATATTCAACAAAAACATCGTTGCTTAAGGCAGGGAGCACGAGACAATGCTTAAAATGCACTGGCTGGGGTTTCAGTGATCAAATTAATCCTGGAATAATTCCACCATCGAGTCTGTCTCATTGATTAGAAAGCAGTTTGCCTTAAAGCTGGAAGATCTCTACTTTTCATAGTATTCCAATTCCATTAGTATTATCAGGTCACACAATTTTCACTTAACTGATATTAATGTTTTATAAAAACTGTGGTAAATGGCAAGTTGATGACATGAATCCTAAGTAAAGGGAACAATTCCATAAAAGGTGTAATTTGCACGGATTGGTCAATACTGATGGAAAACAGCAACTCACTGTGCTGATAAATGTTTTCCAAAATAATTTATGACAGTGTTTCTAAAGCTGTTGACTCCTTCATGCTTTTCACGCTTTTTAACATTTAGGCAACCCCAGATCTGCTTAAACAATGGATGCAGCAGAACTCGTATCATAGTCACATTCACGAGAGGGAATCACAGAGAAATCCAAAGGAAATGTTCAATGATTTATTCTTATTGTTTTCCACTGACGTCCCACCTCTGTACTGCTTTCCTACAGATAGAATGATTCTTCATGGCTGCCGCAACATCACATCTTATTGATCACTCAGCAAGCCCCATATCACTGGATGCAGGTCCCTCTAGAGGGTGAGATGGGGGCCGGGGAGGTGGGGGGGGGGGGGGGGGGGGGCGAAAGATGGAGGAGAGGGGTGAGGGAGATAGATTTTCTCTCAGCGAAATCGGAGGTATGCAAATAAAGGACATTTTTAACATTTTGCTAAAAGCACCGAACAGGTAAATCTCCTTCCAACTCGTCTCAAATCTGATTTATATGATAGGAAGTTCCAGTTTGGGCTGCTTGATAATTGTGTCTGCCAACCAGTGCCGGGGCAGTGCCAGGGGCAGACCCTGGTATGAGCCCCATGTTGGGGGTAGGGTAGGGGGGACAGCCGACACTGAGGAGGGGGGGATGCCTGCAGTGAATGCTTGCCGGAAGTGAATGTTGGGGAGGGTGCTGTTTTTCCAATGATTAATGTTGGTGCGGGGGTGGGGGGAGTGCCCTCGAGACTTCCCTGGTGTGGGCTGGGGGCCAGCAGACTGCAGCGCTGTTCAGGGTGCCCTTTGCAGATGGTTTGGAGCCAGTGCTCTGCTCTGAAAGGCCCAGTCCCGCCAGAGTGATGCCATAAACCATGCCCACTCACGTCTTTTGGCAAAGAGACGCAAAATTCCATGAGAAAACTGGGGCGGGAATCTCCATAGCGTGACCCCAAAATCGTGTTTGGCGCTGGCTGGAGAATGGACTCCGATGCCGAAATTGGGGCCGGCGCCGGTTTGACGCTGGTCTGTTATGCCATGCCCCCTCCAAAATGGCGTGACATGACGCGCACCGTTTCAGCGCCGTTGGCGCATCATTGGCTGGCCCACCCGCGATGCTCCGCCCCTGATGGGCTGAGTTCCCGATGACATAGGACACGTATGGTGCAGACTGTGCCCAGCTCCACCATACTCAGCCGGGATCTGTGCCGCTGGCTGGGGGAAAGAAGGGGGGGTGAGGGGGGCATCTGCTACGGCTGGGGGAACTGGTGAAGGGTGACTGGGGGATGGGCTGTGGGGTCGCGTTTTGCGGGTTAAGTTACGCCATGTTGTACGGTGCGACTGGTGCAAGTCATCAGCCGTGCACATGTGCGGCCCAGGACCCGTCCATTCTCCGGCCGTTTTCGCCACGGGCAGAGGGAGGTTCAGTCGGTACTGGTGCTAGCCCCTCACCGGTACAGGAATCAGTGAAAGGTCGGCGCCAAATTTCCTGTTGTAAAAGTCAATACCTCCTACACTGGCGTCACCACGTAGTCTCCAGAACGGAGAATGCAGCCCCTGGTACCCGCCAGTTTTCTATATGGGCCCCACTCTTTGATGCATTCTGGTATGATTTCACCCTGAGTCTCTCTTTGTGAGTTTTGAGGCAAAATGGGGCCAATTTCTGAAATCCTCGAACACAATTACTTTTCTTAACCCTTCAATAGTGTGCTTTGAACTCTTGCATCCACCAGCCTAATCCGAGTTGTTCGATTCATATTCAAGGAAGGTTTGAATGGATTTTTTTGCACCGAGCTCTCTGCAGGCAACATGGAATAAACTCATGGGCTTTCCCTGTTAGCTGACCCTGCATTAGGAGAGTCAGCTTCCCGCTGCAGGTTTCCCCGGAGAGGGGTTTGCAAGCCACTGAAATCTCCATTCACATCGGTGGGCCAGGAAGATCCCATCAGTACGACAGGCCAGAGAACTCCAGCATATATCTTCTGACTGGGGTGAGGGAATTTCTGTTTTTAGCATCTTGTGTCTTCTTGTAATTTCCTCACATTCAGTTCAACCTGGCCGGCTGCTTTCGTGAACTCTTCAATTGTTAAGGTTGCTAACTTATGCCAAGTTAAACTCTCCCGGTCTATGAATGATTTCACATTAAAGTAAGCCATTCAATTTGCAAGTATTGATAGAAAAGCCTGCTGCCTTAATCCCCTTATTTAAGAAACAATTTCAGCTATTGAGCTTTTCCCTTTTGGCTGCCAATAAATTTTTTTAACTGTCAGATTCAGCGCGTTGTAGCTTCATTGGTTTAGACCTGGGCCACCCCTTAGTTCTGTAACAGACAGGGATGAGAAAGAACCAAAACCCCAATTCATTTCCCAATCGGCCTGTAATCGGCGTGTTTCCGAAAAGGGAAGATCTGTGTGTTTCTTTACCCCTGAACGTGTGGTCAATTTGAATAAGCAGCAGCAAGCTTTCATGGGTTTAAATAAATAGGATGATTTATTCACACATTCACCCCAAAAGTTTAACATTATGTCACTCATGCAACACCCATGGAGAGACTTGAGAAATAATACAGTTAAAGAGAATAGCACACTTTTACAAGTCATAAACAAATAGACAGCTTGCAATATAATTGGCTCTCAGTGCATCCCACCTTCAAAGATCGATGCACGTACACCGACCCCGCCCCCCCCCCGTCCCTCTGTTTCTGCACACTCTGAAGAATTGTACTGTGCTTTGAATTCTTCACAGACACAATTACTTCTGCAGCAGATTGAAGATTATTTATTGTGTAATTTTATCTTTAGATTAGCTGTCTCGCTAATATGATTGATATCTACCTGCCAATATATAAAACCAATATGTAGATAGATACCTGGACTTGCACACAGGACGTTCCCTATGCACATGTAAACATGACCCAATATTGTCAGGGACAGATCTGTAAACAACTCCGGTAGAGATAGATCTAAGAAAACCAAGTAACCGGGAGAAAGTGCAACTTGCTGTCTCATTACATTCCAGTGAGCGGTCACAAAAATGAATTTCAAAACGGTCACAAGCAAACTCAATTTAAAAAAAATACTAGGATCACACAAATCAAGAATGCATTGGATGTACGAGAAAGGAAGAGATGTAAGTCCTAACCCAGAAGCTATCGAGCACAGAGAATCTGACAACCAGCGTATCAGTCCTGTGGGATTAGTCGAACAGAAAATGAACCATTTTTTGAGGAAACAAAGTCTGAAGTGTTGAGTAGGGACCAGAATATTAACACTAATTCTATCAATAAAAAAGCAGGTAGAACCTGCTCTAAAACACCGTATTAAAATGATCAGAAGGCAAGTAGCCCCAGGGAATTTCAGAACTTCTAAGACTGGAATAGAACAAAGGAAAAGACTTTTCAATGCAATCCATTAGAGGGTTCAGCAGGTAAGGCAAGTGCTGAGAGCCTTGGAAATAATCAGGAAAAAATCATTCTTGCAACATTAGGGATTGAAGAACAGAGAATCCCTTGAATTTTCAGAAGCTTTGCTCAAAGATAATGCAGTGCATTTGTCTTTTGCCCCTCCTCGGACTTCTGGCCCCTTCAGATTAATGCATTAAGTCGACAGAACACAAAACAAATGCAACAACAGATATGAGATCAGCACTGTCATTATTCTCTGTCCATACACAGATATACATATGCAGCTTCTCCACTGTACGTTTCTCCTGTTTTAAGAATTATTCAAAGAAAATCGAGTCAGTGGAAAGTGCTACGAGTTACAGAGGTTCTGTTAGTGTAACTGAATCATCAGTACTGAAGGATCCTGGAATGTTAGGCATGTGGGGCTGGATTATCCGTCAGTGGGATCGTTTTGACGGCAGCGCACTCATGTCCGTGGATTTCCCAATGGAGTGGGGGTGCCCACAATGGGAAACCCCATTGGCCGGCTGCCAGGAGAATCCCGCTGCTGGCAGGGTCGCGATGCACCAGAAAAAGGGTTGTCTTTGCTGAGATTACATGAAATTCAACTCGGGGGGGGGGGGGGGGGGGGGGGGGGGAATTTTCCAATATTTTATTGAAGTGCTGATCCCGGCGAGAAAAGCGGGGAGAATCCAGCCGGTGGTAAAACCCGCCGTTCATTCGGCCTCTTGAACCAAACTTTTTTTCCACGTGACTCATGCCGCACACTTGGTGGCTTGCCACTGATTGGCTGTCGGCGGGAAAAATTAGAGGGAGATTTAACTGCATTGTAGCGCCCAACTTGGTGTGGCGACGAGGTCGTTGAATCTTGCGAGAGGCCTGTCACGAGATTTTGGATGCGCACAACGTCTCGCGAGATCCAGCCGAACCGTACGAGACGTTACGATCTTGCCCACAGATATGCATACCCAAATGAGCCATTGGAATCGCAGGATTCTCTCGGTGTCTGGGACCTAATAGCCACGCCTGGGAGACCTTGCCAGGGCGCCAGTATGACTGGTCCATACAAACCTGGGGGGTCTCCCAGGCCACTTGAGATCCATGGGTGGTTCCAGTGGTGCGCTCCTTTTAAATGTATTCCTCGCACTTCCTAGTCCAGTAGGGGGCATTGCTGCCAGGAAGGGAGCTTCACATTTCACGGCGGGAACGCTCACCAAACCTCTGGATGTTGTGGAGCAGAGGTGTGACATCCTCTATCCGCGATCGACCTGTCACACAGCAAGCAAGGTCACCAACCCTGCCTGGGAGGCTGTGGCCACAATAGTGAGTGCCAGCTCACTCCGAGGATGGGGCTGCAGTGCCAAAAGAAGATGAATGACCTTTGTGAAGCCAGGGTAAATCTGCCTCCTCATGTCTTGTGCTGCACCCCTTCACACACCCTTCACACATCCATAGTGATCTCTCACCCAGCCATCTCAGAGGTGTCATGCCGCCTTCCCCTTCACTCCCTGCAACCACTTCCGACCCCCCCCCAACCACTCCCTACGACCCTCCCAGTAGATAATCTGCTCCTCACGTCCCTGTTCCCACTCTCTCCCACACATGCCAGACGTCATCGCCTTCTGACCGGGCAGGAGTCCCGCCTACACCTTCCCCCCTCGGTTTCATTGCAGGACATACGCGAGCACAACCGGCGTGAGCGGGCACAGGCTGCTGGAGGCATTCCTGAGCTGACAACCCAAACGTCCTCAGAGTAGAGAGTCCCTGAGCTGGCCAGTGGGATGCAGGATCAAACCTGTGCACAGTATGAGGTGGGGGCAACAGACAAACCCTCAACACATACAGCCATGGTGCAAGCCTCACGTGAGTTAATGTTCTCCCATCATTCAGCCCCCATGATGCACTAATATCATTTTGTTTCCATTGCAGGTCCATCAGTCGATTAATCCGGACCATCGGGGACATCCAATCCATGCGCACCCCCCTCCCCCATGTGAGCACCTTTCCACTGAGCTTCACTCAGTCCTCTGCCACTCAATAGCCAATCCCCATTGTTACCACTCTCAATTCCACCCTTGAGAGTCTCAGCGGTCCGCGAGCCCCCCCCCCCCCCCCCCCACCCCCGTCGAGGGCGAGGGGTGAGGGCATTCAAGTGCATTCAATGGACCTCACGGGGAAATGAGATACTGCCACCCTTCATCTTCTGAATGGGGTGACTGATAAGTACCTTCACTATAACTCCTTGCATTGGGAGCCACATCTGTGTCGCCTCTCTGTCAGTGAGTCGAGAGTATTAGCCTTGGGGTTCAGAGCTTCGGGGCTATGCTTGTGAAGGATTAACAATTGGGCGTCAATCGGTGGCATATTCATGCATTACAATGCTGACTAAAGTGGTACAATTGTCTCGTCAAGGGTCAGGTAGCTAATTAGGCAACTGACAGGCGTGTGGCTCACCTAATGGGCAGCACGGTAGCCTAGTGGTTAGCACAGTTGCTTCACAGCTCCAAGGTCCCAAGTTGGATTCCCGGCTTGGGTCACTGTCTGTGCGGAGTCTGCACGTTAGGTGGATTGGCTGTGCTAAATTGCCCTTAATCTCCAAATAGGTTAGGTAGGGCTCCTGGGTTTGTGGGGATAGGTTGGAGGTGTGGGCTTAAGTGGGGTGCTCTTTCCAAGGGCCGGGGCAGACTTGATGGACCAAATGGCCTCCTTCTGCACTGTAATTTCTGTAATACAGGCGAGACTGCAATTTGCAGTCAACTTCATCCTTCAAGGGCATCCTCACTCCCCCAGCGCTCAACGGCCTTTCAACATGAACAGCCATCCACCCAGACACTCATCCCTGACAGCCTGGCCTCCATAACCAGTGGCCTTCAACTTCCAGACGAATTACGCCCTCTGGCTTCAAACTGCCCCACCCAGGGACCTCACAGTCTCGCCCTATGCTCAGCCTGTTGGTTTCACCCACTCCACCCACATTCCAGCTGCCACTCTGTAAGGACAGTCCCTCAGTGGTGATATTGCCACAAACGCAGCAAGGAGGACATGGGAAATGCTGCCTACAAACCAGCCGCTAGACCCCTTTAAACCTACAGGTTCACAGACATGGAGGGCCGCAAAGGCCTTCGAGCCACCCCACCCCCTGAGATGCTGATACTGAACCCCCTGGTGCCTGAGGAATATTTGGTGAGGGGGGAAGTGCTCTCGGGAGGGTTCACTGATGATATGCTGACGTATTTATATGAGGTCCCCGACTTTCCTGGAAAGTCGAAAAACGCAATCTCGCCGGCAAGAATTGTGTTTGCTGATTCTCGCTGTATTTTGCGTCCATGTTGCCATTCTCATTGAGGGCTAACGCAGGCCGAAAATCGTCCCCCCGAGTTTAGGGCATAAATATCTAGTCCAAGTCAAGGCTTGTTGCAGAGGCCAAAAGCCTTCAGTCAGAAAATTTTAATGAAGGTGTTAAGCAGCACAAAAGATAATCCAACGATGGTGAAATATGCAATTCTTTGGGTGTTTTTTTAAGCAACATAAAACATAGAAAAATACAGCACAGAACAGGCCCTTCGGCCTACGATGTTGTGCCGACCTTCTGTCCTAGATTAAGAACAAATCAATCTATAGGTACCGTAATCCATGTACCTATCCAATTGCCGCTAACAATTGTGGAATTTGAAACATCAGTGACTTCAGAAAAAAATTATTGTTTCAGAGACAATTCAGAAAACCTACTGAGTGATTATTGTGAATGTGGAGATCAGACAGCACAATCACAGGGTGATTTTTCTTAAATAATAGAATATCAGCCATTGTGTGACACATTGTGACACTGTTAAAATTGAAAATACATGCTTCACCTTACCGGAGTTAAAAGTACAGACAGTGAGTTTTTTGATTATTCCCATTCTAAATTTAATATTGTCTTGAGTGTTAGATATCTTCAACTTTAACAGCAATATTGACATTTAATGATATTTATTTGACTTTTTATTGCATTCTTTAGATTCAATGGCCTTAGAACATCAGGGGCCAGCGACTGGATCATAGAATCATAGAATCTCCAGTGCAGAAGGAGATCACTCGGCCCATCGAGTCCACACCGCCCCCCGGAAAGAGCACCCCACCAAAGGCCACACCTCCGCCCTATCCCCGCAACCCAGCAAACCCACCCAACCTTTTGGGGAAATTTAGCATGGCCAATCCACCTAACCTGCACATCTTTGGACTGTGGGAGGAAACCGGAGCACCCGGAGGAAACCCACACAGCCACGGAGAGAAAATGCAAACTCCGCACAGCCAGTCCCCCGAGGCCGGAATTGAACCCGGGACTCTGGAGCTGTGAGGCAGTGGTGCTAACCACTGTGCTACATGTTTAATTCAGCGGGGGATGGAAATATTAGTGAGGGTTCATGATGAACTGGATATTGTCAACTCCGACCAGGATCAAATATTTTCTTCACAGTTTCTTTTCTAGAGAAGTCCCGAACAGTGACGATTTAATTATTTTAATGCTGTCAGATGTTGGGATTTTATCCCCTCAATTCTTCAGCATTGACTTTTCGTAATAAGATAAGTAATAAACAAATAGTATGACATCCTGGTGCGCATTAGGATCATAAACTGTGCCCTTGTGATTTGGTTTTAACCTCAATTCTCCCGACGGACGTTCTTTGGTGACTGCCCAGCCTTCTGCGTTAAAGAAACTGCATATTTTCAATTCTGCTACCACTAGTCCATACAAAAAGACCTTGGCACAAATTAGCATTAAATTACAATGGCTTGCATAACTATTAACCAGTTTTATCGTTGACCTCATTCAAAGTAAGTTTTTTCAGAGGCAGGGTCCGTATGGGCATTTTAAATCCTCCGTTTTTAGATATTCATCTATTTCCATTTTTAAATGTTGATCCTCTTTTACATCTGTTCCAAATCTGCAGGTGCGGGCACTCTGACGCAACTGACAGCCCATAAATCAACTGCTGGTTGGAGGCCTTTGTCCACAATCAAGCAGACATGGGTCAGAAAACTCCCAGCCCTGGCTAGTGGCCAGTGTGTTAGACGCCTGAACCAGCAACCCAACTGAGAATTGGCTAAACCCCTCACACATATGGCTGGCAGGATGGTGGGACAGGAGCTGGGGCGAGGGGGGTGTCTGGGTTCATGGCAAGACTTGAACCTCTCATGTCATCTAATTCCCGTAAATAGTCTGACTTCATGAGACTTAATCCAGTCGCATTTGAAATCATTGTGAGGAATGACCCTTAAAGGCACATAGGGCAGCACGGTAGCACAAGTGATTAGCACTGTGGCTTCACAGCGTGAAGGTCCCAGGTTCGATTCCCTGCTGGGTCACAGTCTGTGCGGAGCCTGCACGTTCTCCCTGTGTGTGCGTGGGTTTCCTCTGGGTGCTCCGGTTTCCTCCCACAGTCCAAAGATGTGCAGGTTAGGTGGATTGGCCATGATAAATTGCCCTTAGTGACCAAAAAAGGTAAGGCGGGGTTAGTGGGTTACCGGGATAAGGTGGGTGAGGGCTTAAGTGGGTCGGTGCAGACTCGATGGTCTGAATGGCCTCCTTCTGCACTGTATGTTCTATATCAGTGCTGCAGAGGCCTGGTAAGAAAGCATGGTTGTGGGCTGTTAAACCGGTCTCAGTGGGCAGCTGCTAGGTTCTCTTTTGTAACCTGTCATTTTAAAAAAAACTGGATAATGGGCACAAGGAGCGAGATCTTCCACCTGATCGTGCCAGCGAGATCTTCCGGTCACGCCGGCAGCGCACCCCCGCCATGGGTTCCTCGGCGGTGTGGGGCAGATTCAATGGGACATCCTATTGATAGCGGCGTGGATCCCTGGCCGGCCAACGCCAGCGCTCCTCCCGGGAAACGCATCGCGGGAGGCCAGCGAATCTCACCCATAATATGTAAAAATAAAGAAGGAAAGCTTTGCTGCTCGGCGAATGTTCAGGCTGGTGCGCTGCTGGTCGCTGGATGTCTTCAGTTACATCAGAATGTAGTAGGTAACCGACTGACAAAGTCAGCAGTAAATTCAGATACTTGCAGTTGTTGTCAAAGTTTAACAGAACGAGTAATGAACCAAAGTGCCTGGGTAACCAGCGGCCGGATAGTTATGGGCACAAGAAATGTTGTCCCTGACACTCAAAGCTTGTGTAATCATTTGGATAAACTGTGTTGATCCATCGCCTTGCCCCCCCCCCCCTCCATCCCCCTCCCCCCCTCCCCCACTCCCCAAAGATGTCCTCCAGCCCTACATCTGAGGTACCTGCATCCTCCTCGCCTGGCCTTTTGTGCACCCCACCTTTTGGACCGCTCCACCATTGGCGACCATAAGGTTGTTCAGGCCTTAAACTCTAAAATGACTTCCCTAAACCTCTCTGACTCTCTGACACCCCCCCCCCCCCCCCGTCCTTTTTGCTGCAGCTTAAAATGTACTTTCGACCAAGATTTCGGCCACCTGTCCAAACAACCCCTTCTGCAGCTGTGTGTCACACGTTCTGTAATATTCCGCACGGGATCTACGGGGTAGGAATGCTTGTCTTCCCCGTGCTCCTTCCGGAGTGCTAGCTCCCCCGCTATGGGCGCGGTATCTCGTGAATCATTGTATACAAGGTCGGCCAATAATGCACCGAGCAGAGAAGAACCTGGTCGAGCTCTACCGGGTAGCGTGCATGTCGTTCTTATAAATATTTTACCTGGTGTGGATTCCCCATGTCCTTATTAAACTTTCCCTAATAATGCTGTGTGAAGAACAAATTAATCAGATGCCGGGATTTTCACAGTAACCTCATTGCAGTGTTAATGGAAGCCTACTTGTGACAATAAAAGATTATTATTATTGTGTTTTACTCTATTAAAGGCACTAAATAGAAGCAAATTGTTGTGGGCTCTCACTCAGACCTTTGAGCAGAAGACCATTCAGCCTGGGGGAGGGAAGCTTATATCTACACATCTATGTCCCATTCATAAATGCAGAGAAAGATTCTTGAAATTATATTCAAGGGACAGCATTGAAAATAAATTGACTAAGGGAGAGAAAAGAAGTTTGGCTGTGGGTTATAAACCTAATCCCCGTGGGCGTTTTTTAAGATAAGCTGGGTGTATTGCATGGCGCTATCATCTGAAGGAAAAGTGCTCCCGTATTCTCTCTGATTGTGGATTCTTGTCACTGAAATGAAATTAAAATGAAAATTGCTTATTGTCACGAGTAGGCTTCAATGAAGTTACTGTGAAAAGCCCCTAGTCGCCACATTCCGGCGCCTGTCCGGGGAGGCTGAATCGAATTACGGGAATCGAACCGTGCTGCTGGACTGCTTGGTCTGCTTTAAAAGCCAGCGATTTAGCCTGGTGAGCTAAACCAGCTCCCCCAATTAGAATAGGAAGAAATCATAGTAAACGCATTTCACTCTCATATTATATCATTTTTGTCTGAAACACATGTAAGAGCAAGCATGCAGGGCAGTGGTCAGTACTGTGGCTTCCCAGCTCCAGGGACCCGGGTTCAATTCCAACCTCTGGTTACTCTCTGTGCGGAGTCTGCACGTTCTCCCCGTGTCTGCGAAGGTTTCCTCTGGGTGCTCCGGTTTCCTCCCACTGTCCAAAGGTGTGCAGGTTAGGTGGATTGGCCACACTAAATTGCACCTTAGTGTCCAAAGTTTTAGATCGGGTTACTAGAATAGGGTGGAGGCGTGGGATTAAGTAAGGTGCGGCAGCACGGTGGCACAGTGGTTAGCATTGCTGCCTACGGCGCTGAGGACCCGGGTTCAAATACCGGCTCTGGGTCACTGTCCGTGTGGAGTTTGCACATTCTCCCTGTGTCTGCGTGGGTTTCACCCCCACAACCCAAAAGATGTGCAGGATAGGTGGATTGGCCACGCTAAATTGCCCCTTAATTGGAAAAAATAATTGGGTACTCTAAATTTTTTTAAAAAGAAGTAAGGTGCTCCTTCCAAGGGCTGGTGCAGACGATGGGCCGAATGGCCTCCTTCTGCACTGTAAATTCTATGATCCTATGATTTTTCAATAAGAACACTTTGAAAATGTGGAAGAGATGGAAAATGCTGGAAATGGACAGCAGGTTAATTGACAAGTTAAAGAAAATCAGCTTAAAACTTTGGGTGGATACTTTCGCCAGAACTCAGCAGCTTCATCTGAAACATTTTTATGCTCAGTGACCAGCTAACTGACCAGTAACTGATTTCAGTTTTTCATTTGAGATTTCCAGCTATTGAGTTTTATTTTTCTTCAGTTTTTTGCAATAAGCTGATTTAAAAATAATTTGTTGTGCAGTTTTGGATAAATCCTGACCATAGCATTTTCGAAGGAGAAACAGCTGGGGCCAAATTAGTTATTGTCACAACTTTACTTGAAGCAAGCAAAATGGGGCCAATCATTCTTATAGCGATGTCCTATATGGGGAGATAAGGACATCTTCTGGAAATGTCGATCTGTGATTCTATCTACAGTACAGCATGAACAGAGGGGGAGTGGGTGGGGTGGGGTGGGAGAAGGTGCGGGGTCAGGCCCAAATAATTTTACAGTCAGACGCGGGGCTAAATTCTCCGCCATTGGGATGTTCCATTTTGCCGGCAGCCCGGGGGTTTCCTGACGACGTAAGGCTGACCCACAATGGGAAACCCCGTTGACCAGTCAGCATAATGGAGCATCCTGCTGGCGGGGTGAAACAGAAACGTGACGCGGCGGGGCGGAGAATCCAGCGTCTTTAAAAATAGTATAAAATGTCTCCAAGGAAGGTGGAGTGACCACGTTAGTCAGTGTAGAAATTGGTACCTTTTCTGCATTAAAAGCTTTCGTCCCATTCGAGAGCTCCCTGGCGCAGGTTTAGTTCGTGAACCAGACAGACGTAACCTTCTGTGAAATGTTGGGGGCGGGGCGGCACGGTGGCACAGTGCTTAGCACTGCTGCCTACGGCGCTGAGGACCCGGGGCGACTGCTCGGGTAAGTCCACGTTTCGTCAGTTGCCATGAAAGGAAAGCCCTCAACATCGATCGCCAGTGTGGGAGTCACACTGTACGGCACCAACCCCTGTTATTTTTGTTGAGAGATTTCTGCGTTCTTTTGATCATCATTTTTTTTTAAATCATCCAGATGGATGTGACGGACAACACAAAAATAACACCATTGCCTGACCTCATGCATGCCTTTGGTTAGAACTGCCTTGGTGGATGTTTAAACCAGCTGAAGTATTTCTTTAAAAAGCTCAAAAAATGACATCAAAATTACTTGTGACTCGAACCCCAGCCAATTTGGACTTTCACTTTATGTACAATACCTTCAGCTGTACAGGACAGCTATTACTCTGTTGGTACATTCAGTTTTGCACTCTATATGTGTGTGTATTGCAGGCAATTAAAACATTTAAAATCAATGCAAAAGGCTGTAAAGATAAGAAAGGAAACCTAATATCATTTTATATTAAAGCACCTGACTGCTATAAATTATAAGTCTGGAAAACTTCCCTTTTTAAATACTAGAATAAAACTGTTACACACGGATTATAACCATTATTTTCACATTAAATAGGCTTCCCTCAGGCTGTGTCTTTTCATCCGTACACAAGACCGAGAAGAGTTCCCTCCATTAGATCATTTCATTTAAGTTGCTGCTGCTTTTGTCGAGATTGTAAAATGTTTTCGGTGTTGCCAGATGCTGAGAGGTGAAGGGGGCGGGAGGGGGAGGGGCGGGGGGGGGGGGGGGGGGGGGGGGGGGGTCTGAGTTACAGATAATCGTCTAGGTGAGATTTAGCAGGAGCACATGAAGTCAGTCAAACAGCGAAGGATGCAGATGACCCTTTGTGCGCGTCATTGTGTAGTGTCGTCGTATAATGAGGCCCTGTGTGGATATTGATATGACAGAACAAAAGGCCAAGGTGCATTAAGGACGTGGATCTGCAGGCTTCAGTCCATTTGCTTTTTGTGCAAAATCCATCATGTTAATGGGTCACCTTTCAGTGGCAGCCCATGATTACCTGCTTATCCAAGGAGAGCCAGGTACAAAGGGAAGAGCTGCAGAGGTACATGCTGCCTCGGTGCAGCTGGGAAAAATTTATGACAGGTCAGCACAATGTACTTGCCTGATATATTGACTCTGCACACTGGGCTTTATTTTGGGGATATAACGACTTGCACTGCCTCCCCTGAGTTGTTTTGGGGGGATTGCAGAGCAGACAATAGCTTAACCCTTTGAGCAAGCAGGGCATGTTGCAGTTTACCTGTGCTACGTGCATGCTAATAGGCAGAGATGCTCAGGCCAAGTAGGAGCTATCGTACAGTTTTGAGAGCCGTGCTGCCATGTCTTAAAGAAGCGCCTCTTTGCGAAACTGAAATTCAGTTCAAATAAAATTCTGAAGTGCGCAATCTAGTGAGTGCTCAACTTTTTCATGTGGCCTTTATCCAACGGGCGGGGAATAGGGAAAAAAAATTACAGCTATTAAAATACAAGAATGAGCCAAGACCGAAACCATTTCGAATAAATCATTTCAGAGGCAACAAGAAAAACTGCCCCCTTTCCATTCCCTTCTTCCTTGTCCGTGATCAGCTCTTCGACTTGACACTTACTTGGGGAAACTCAAGGGACAGAATCAAGGGGCTGGATTTTCCGTTTCAGTGGCTGAAACGGAGAATTCGCGGGTGTTTCATGACCCAAAATCGCGCCAAACCCTCACCGAGTTCGGGACCGGTGAAATCATTTTCCAGGTGAAATTCCCAGCTCCCGTGACAAAAACGTCTGGAGGACGGCTGGGTTGCTGGCCGCGCACGTGCACCGGTTGCACCGCAAAGCATGGCACCAGCCGTGCGCAGACCCGAACTGCCATCCATCACCCCACAGGACGCCCCCTGGCCACCCCCTAACAGTCCCCCCAGCCTTCGCGGAACCTATCCCCCCCCCCCAGTAGCAACACGGATCCCGGCCGAATGTGGCGGCGCTGGACACAGTCCGAAACTGCCACACCGGGTTCCCGATCGCTCAGACCACACCTGTCCCGTGCCATCGGGAACTCGGCCCATTGGTGGCGGAGCATCGTGGGAGCGCACAACATGACGACGCCATTTTGGAGGTGGCGGAGACTCGAAAAACCGGTGTCAAACCAGTGCTGTCCCCGATTCAGGCGTCGGAATGGATTCTCTGCCCGATCGCCAATTAGGATATCAATGTCGGTCAACAGAGAATCCCGCCCAAGATATTTTCTGCACTGCAAATCTGAAGGTAAGGAAAAGCTTGTGTTTGAAATCGCTTTCTGTTTTACTTCCTGATAGGCATTTCATAGAATGACTACTGTGCAGAAGGAGGCCATTCGGCCCAACAGCTTGGCACTGAACCTCTGAAAGAACGCTCTATTGCGGTCCACTCCCCTGTCCACCCTAACGTATCCCTGTACCCCATAACCTAACCTGCACATCTCTGGACACTACGGGGCAACTGATCATGGCAAATCCAACTAACCTACACATCTTTGGACTGTGGGAGGAAACCAGAGCACCCAGAGGCAACCCACACAGACACAAAGAGAACATTTCAGAGCTGTTATCTGAGTTTTCATCCATAATTGTTTTACATAAAAAATACCTTCAACAGAAATCAACTACACATGGGAGGGTCTCTTGCGCTTTTTATTTCAGAATTTCAGCATTCATCTTTATCTTTTTATCTGCTAAGTGTTTGTGTCCCTTCAGGAACAACAATTGCATTTGTGCAGCACCTTTGATGTAATAAAATATCCCAAAGGCACCTCACAGGAGCATTATAAAACAAATTTGACACCAAAACCACAACATGTGATGATTATCATAGAATTTACAGTGCAGAAGGAGGCCATGCGGCCCATCGAGTCTGCACCGGCTCTTGGAAAGAGCACCCTACCCAAGGTCAACACCTCCACCCTATCCCCATAACCCAGTAACCCCACCCAACACTAAGGGCAATGTTGGACACTAAGGGCAATTTAGCATGGCCAATCCACCTAACCGGCACATCTTTGGACTGTGGGAGGAAACCGGAGCACCCGGAGGAAACCCACGCACACACGGGGAGGATGTGCAGACTCCGCACAGACAGTGACCCAAGCCGGAATCGAACCTGGGACCCTGGAGCTGTGAAGCAATTGTGCTATCCACAATGCTACCGTGCTGCTCCAAAAATAATATAGGATAGACGCAACTCTGGGACGAAAAGGAAGATTTCAAGTCGTGCTTTAAAGGAGGAAGGTGAATTAGAGAGCTGGAGAAGTTTAGGGAGGGGATTCCAAAGCTTAGAGCCGAGGCAGCTAAAGGCACGGCCACCTGTGGCAGAATGATTAAAGTTAGGGATGCTCAAGGGACCAGAATTAGAGGAGTGCGGGTACTTGGAGGGTTATGGGGATTTGAAAACAAGAATGTGAATTTTCAAATCGAAGCGTTGCTTGACCAGGAGCCAATATAGGTCACTGAGCACAGGGCCGATGGGTGAATAGAACTTGGTACGAGTTAATATACCAACAGCAGAGTTTTTAGGTGACCGCAAGTTTATGGAGAGTTGGATGATTACTGGAAGGAGGTGTTTAGGGTAATCTCTAAAGTGGTGCTCGTGAAACAGGACCCTGGGCCCTCGGGAGCCATATTCGGGGTGTCGAACCAGCCGGGGTTGGAAATAGGCGCGGAGGCAGATGTTGTAGCCTTCACCTCGTCGATTGCCCGAAGGTGGATCCTGATAGGGTGGAGATCAACCTCTCCACCCTGTGCCCTGGCGTGGCGGGGGGACCTGCTGGAATTCCTGATGCTTGAAAAGGTCAAATTTGAACTGAGGGGAAGGATGGAAGGGTTCTACAATTCATGGGCGTTATTCATGATGCACTTTCGAGAATTGGATCACATCGAACATTAGGGGGGTTGGGGGCTGGGAGGGTTGGGGGGAGGGGGGACTATGTGTGTTAAAGGTGACTATGGGTGATTCCTGATTCCTTTTTGTCATTTATTTATGTTAACATGCGGGCTAATGTTTGGGGGTTTGGTGGGAGGATCTGATCGTTGTTATTGATATGGGGATTGACATTACATTCGTCACTGATCGTTGTTTATTGTTGGGTGTAAATTTGGGAGAAAATGTGAAAAAGGCAGATAATAAAAAAATATTTAAAAAAAAAAGTTTATGGAGAGTAACACGGATGTAAAGATGTAAATTATCCTGCATCAGAGCCCCAGTCAAGGCTATGGTGACAGCGAGGGGCTCAAGGCTGGTTATTCTGACCTATGTACAGTTTTCATTTTGGTCATTGTATAATACTCTATGTGAGAAACCCAACTTTCTTCCTTTTCCATTCTGTAACTATTACTTGAAACACCAATAAAAGCATTTTTTAAAAAAAGTTTGTGGAGAGTGGAACTTGGGAGGCCAACAGGGAGTGCATCGAAATGGTCACATCCAGAAGTGACAGGAGCAAGGGTGATGGTTTCTGTAACAGACAAGCTGAGATAGGGTAAAGTCACTGAGGTGGAATTCAGTGCTTTTAGTGTTGAAGTGGATATGTGCCTGGAAGCTCATCTCTCATCAAATACAACACTGTGGTTGCAAACAGCCTGGCCTAGCCTCAGATACTTGTCATGAAGTGGATAGAGACTGTAGCTAGGGAGTGGAGATTTTAGCAGGGACTGGTCGCAATGGGAGGGGATAAATTGCAGAAAATTACATCGATTGGGATCCCTATGTGCATGCTTCCTGCTTTCTCTGTGGAAGGTTGGGAATGTTGCGGTGAATCCCTGTGGCTAAGGTAGGAAGCCAATTGAAGTACTTAAGACGGTAATTAGAAGCAGACTGGGGTGGGGGGGACTTCCATTGGTGGACACCATTTTGGCTACTGGGAATGTGTGCCCACTTCATCCACTTCCACTTGGAAGGAAGTCTTGATCCATGAAGGAGCGGCTATCTGGTCAGAGGGGAATTCTACACCGTGTCTGCAACCTGGCATGGTGAAGAGGGTGAATGCACAGTGGCACGATCTTCCTCCGAGAAACTGACAAGCTCTGAAGGCTTTGATCAGTTACAATGAAGAGCTCCAGCCATGGGCAGGTGAGAGACTGATGCTCAAAGCACTCTTTCTATCAGAGCGCGCAACCACTACTCAACAGACAATTGCAACTTCTTGACTTGAGCAGCGTTTCACCCACCTTCTGCAGTCAGCCCTCAAAGCAGAATGGAAACAGCTTGAGTAATTCCGTCGTCCACGTCTTCCTTGGGGCAAGGGGGGGGGGGGGGGGCTCAGCTGCTGAAGTAGCAGAAGGAGCAACACCAACTACCTTCTCCTCAGTCATACCTCTCCACAGGGAAGATGGGATGGCCACCAAGATCCTGTTGGGAGGAGACAAAAAACCCCTACACGGGGTCCACAAACAAAGGATCAGCTCTTTCAACTTGTTGGACCACCTTTACCTCAGTAGATTCAGGTTCTCACAGTGAATCGCTGTTGAAATCTGCTTCTTCATGGATCGAGACCTCCTTCCAAGTGGATGAAGTTGGCACTCTTTCCCAGTGCCCCCACCCCTGGCCCTCTGCCTCTCACCAGGCTGTGTGCTCACCTTCTCCTGGTGTGCAGAGGAGGGAAGGATGGCATTTGTAGAGGGTGACTGTGAGGCATGGGTGCAGGTGGGCCTGGGGCTGAGGGGAAGTAGGATTGTTTGTTATTTAAAAAAATTCTTTCTCGGGATGTGGCCGTCACTGGCCAGGCCTCTATTTATCGCCTGTCCCATATTTGCCTTGAGTAGGTGGTGGCGAATTGCCTTCCTGAACCGCTGCAGGCCAGGTGGTGTGGGTAAACCCACAGTGCTGTTTGAGAGGGAGTTCCAGGATTTTGATCCAATGACAGTGAAGGAACGGCATTATATTTCCAAGTCAGGATGGTGAGTGGCTTGGAGGGAAACTTGCAGGGGATGGTGTTCCCATGTATGTGTTGCCCTTGTCTTTCTAGATGGTAGTGGTTGTGGGTTTAGAAGGTGCTATTGAATTAACCTTGGTGAGTTCCTGTAGTGCATCTTGTAGATGGTACACATTGCTGGCACTGGGCATCGGTGGTGGAGGAAATGAATGTTGAAGGTGGATGGGGTGTCAAACAAGTGGGTTGCTTTGTCCTGGATGGTGTTGAGCTTTTTGAGTGTTGTTGGAGCTGTACACACCCAGACAAGTGGAGCGTATTCAATCACATTCCCATCTTGTACCTCATAGAATTCCCAGCCTCTCACCTGTTCTTTGCAGCGGGGCCGGGATTCTCCAATCCCGCGGCTAAGTTCTGACGCCGACGTGAAAAGCGACGTGACCACTCTGGCATCAACGGTCCTCAATTGTCCGGTATGCTCCCCTTCCTAGGGAGCTAGGTCGGCGCCGGAGTGGTCCCAGCAGCTCCAGCCTGAGCAGTATGGCCGGCGCAAGTTCGCGCATGCGCGCTATGGCTGGCGCGAGTTCGCGTATGCGCCCCACGGCCGCCGTGATTCCGCGCATGCGCGTGGGTTCCCGTCTCCGTGCCTTCTCCTGGGCAATATGACGGAGCCCTACAGGGGCCCGGCGCGGAGGAACATAGGCCCCCACGGAACCAGCCGGCCCACCAATCAGTAGGCCCCGATCACGGGTCAGGCCACTGTGGAGGCCCCCTCTGGGGTTGGATCCCCCCTCCCCCCCCCCCCAACCAGAACGGCCGCCGCACACAGAACTTCCAAATCCCACCGTGTGGGATCATACGTGACCCACGCCGGCAGGACTCGGTTGAACTCGGCGGCCACTTGGCCCGTCGGGGCCCAGCGAATCGCCGGGGTGGGGGGGCCATTTTCAACGCCCCCGACCGGCACGGCGGCAATCCCGTGGTAGCCCGACAATCAGCGGCGGAGAATCGGTCAGCCGGCGTCGGGGCAGCGTAGCACGATTCTCAGCTCCCCCGGGGAATCTCCAAATCGGAGAATCCTAGCCATGGTACTTATATGGTTGGTCCAATTCAGTTTGTGGTCAATGGAATTTCCCAGGATGTTGATCATAATAATATAGTGGGGAATTCATTGATTGTAATGCCACTGAATGTCAATGGGAGGTGGTTAGATTCTCTCTTGTTGAAGGTGATCATTGCCTGGCACTAGTGTGGCATGGATGTTGCTTGTCACTTATCAGCCCACCAACCTGAATGTTATCCAAGTCTTGCTCATTCAGGGGGAATTTTGGAAGGGGGTAGCTAGGACAGTGTCGAGGGTGGTAGGATCCAGGGTCAAGCCAGGCTGGGGACTCGCAATTTTTGGGGTTGCAGTGGAGCCAGGAGTGGAGGAGGCGAAAGAGGCCGGTGTTCTGGCCTTTGTGTCCCTAGTAGCCCGGTGGAGGATTATTCTTCAGTGGAAGGATGCGAGGCCCCCAAGCGTGGAGGCCTGGGTCAATGATATGGTGGGGTTCATCAAATTGGAGAGGGTGAAATTTGCCCTGAGGGGATCAGTTCTTTAGGCGGTGGCAGCCTTTCCTTGACTTCCTGGCAGAACGGTAGGAAAATAGGCCGGCAGCAGCAGCAACCCGGGGGGGGGGGGGGGGGGGGGGGGGGATTTGTTTTGGGGGAGGGGAGAAATGTGTACATGTGTTTAATGAATATGCCGGGTGCTTATCTATTTCTTCTTTTTGTAGTTACTGGGGAGGGGGGGGGGGGGGGGTTTGGTTTTGGGGGTTATTGTGTTTTTCTTAATTTTGTTGTTAATGCTGTTTTCTTGTTGATATTTTCTGTCTTTGATATTTTGTGAAAATCTCAATAAAAATTTTTTTTTTTTTTTAAAGTCTTGCTCATTCAGATGGAGCCTGAGGTGCATGCAGGAAGAGGTACTGCAAGATGGGTTGACCTGAAATAATGCTGTGCAGGAGAATACTTGGCAAGTCAGAGTATGGGCATTGGCACCTTACATTGTCATGCCACTCAAGCGCAATGCCCTCCTGGAATCCTGGGATCCTGAATCCTCATGATCCATTGAATCGAGGTTAGACGGATTGCAGTTCTACTGTTGACTTACTTGACCACTTCCAAACACACTTCCTTGGTTAGAAAAGATGTCCGCTTCCACCTGCCCTTGTAATGGCTGACCTCATTGCAGTCCCTCAGCTGGATCTCCAGATAAGAGTGAGAGAGCCAGCAGAGTAGCTATCCCAGGTCACCTCTGCATTCCCCTGTGTTCTGCATGTCCCAATCATAGAACCATAGAATTTACAGTGCAGAAGGAGGCCATTCAGCCCATCGAGTCTGCACCGGCTCTTGGAAAGAGCACCCTACCCAAGCCCACACCTCCACCCTATCCCTGTAACCCCACCCAACACTAAGGGCAATTTAGCATGGCCAATCCACCTAACCTGCACATCTTTGGATTGTGGGAGGAAACCGGAGCACCCGGAGGAAACCCACGCAGACACGGGGAGGATGTGCAGACTCCACACAGACAGTGACCCAAGCCAGAATCGAACCTGGGACCCTTGAGCTATGAAGCAATTGTGCTAACCACTATGCTACATGGTGGGGGGGGGTAAGGAATATCATTTACACAACATATTTATACCCTCTAACTAGAATAAGAGCCTTTATAAAGAACTCCTTCCTCTGACAAAATGCCCAGGCCACCTCACTGGCCCTCACTAATTGGATGTTGAGCCAGAAGGCCGGTTATTAGCTGCTTCCCTCTGGTAAAGAGCAACTCCATGTTGGGGAGTTGGGTTCGTGACCTGAAAATGGGCCCGCTGTTGCGCCAGAGGAGAAGGTGGTAAGATTCCAAAGCCTTTGATCTTCCCGATATTCAATTGGAGGAACATTCCACTCATCCAGTGCTGGATATTGGACAAGCGGTTTGATCAGAGAGTGCAGGACTCAACATACATGTAACATACATACAACAAACTAATGGCGCTTTCTCAGATGATGTCGCCGAGGGACAGCTTGTAGATGAGAAACGGGGAGGGGGGCAGGGTGCGAGCATAGACCTTTGGGGACACCAGAGTTAATAGTGGTAGAGCGGTAAGAGAAACCATTGCAGGTGATTCTCTGGCAATGATTAAATAGATAAAAATGCAACTAGAGTGCAGTCTGATCCAGCCTGAAATGGTATCGGAGGAGGACCCTGTTGCCAACTCTGTCAAAGGTTGCATCAATGTGGAGAAGCATGATGAGCGATAGCTTAGAGTTTTCACTGTCACATCGGATGTCATCTGTAAACATGTTAGGCACTGTTCCTGTACAGTCGCTGGGTGCATTCATTCCAACATAGAATTTCAGGAAGGATCGGCTTGGATGTGGGAGGCGAGAACATAATAAAGTGTTTGGGTGGTGGGCAGCACGGTGGCGGAGTGGTTAGCACTGCTGCCTCACGGCGCCGAGGTCCTAAGTTCGATCCCGGCTCTGGGTCACTGTCCGTGTGGAGTTTGCACATTCGCTCCGTGTCTGCGTGGGTTTCGCCCCCACAACCCAAAGATGTGCAGGGTAGGTGGATTGGCCACGCTAAATTGCCCCTTAATTGGCAAAATTGAATTGGGTACTCTAAATTTATTTTTTAAAATGAAGAGTTTTGGCGAGAGAAGGGAAGTTGGAGCTGGGGCGGTAGTTTGTAAAGGTAGTGGGGTCAAGGGTTAGTCTTTGATGAGGGGAGGATGATATTAACATAAATTTGCTTGAAGTTGATGCATTTTGTGGGATCAGTTGGAAAACTGTTCAGTGACCAAAGCTGATAGCTGCCACTACTTCAAAATTAGAAAGAAAATCAAGATTCTAATAAAAATACAACATAGGAATTACTGAAACAAGAGCAGTCAATCAGTGTGGATGGTAGTTCTTGGGCTGGATTCTCGGTTTGGGAGACTATGTGCTGACGCCGGTGCTTTATTTGCGAAGAAATGGCGCAAAACCTCCACCGATCCTCCGTCTGGTGGGGGTCTAGCAGGCAGGCAGTGTAGCTCCGGATACGGCCAGAGAATCGCTGGGTCTGTGGCCGTGCATGCGCACGACGGCAGCCTGCAGCGGTCGCGTCGTGCAACATGGCACCAGCGCTGTGCAGACCCGGCCTGCCAAATAGCGCCACCCTCTGGCCGGGCTCGCCACAGCCCGGACCACCCCCACCAGTGTTCCCAACCCTCGCCAAAGCCCCCCCTACCCGTGGATCGGCTCCCCGCTGACTGCGGCGGCACTGGACACAGTCCGCATCCGCCACGACGGGTTCCCGAAAATAAATAGCACACGTGCCCCGCGTTGTCGGGAACTCAGCCTATCAGGGGCGGAGCATTGGGGGAGGGCCTCAGGGTAACGTCCCCATGCCGCCCCCACCGCCCCCGCTGCCCCTGCCCCCGATTTCGGCGTCAACGGGGATTCTCTGGCCGATCGCCGAACGCGATTTTGGCTTCGGAGACCGGAGAATCTCGCCCTTTGTTTTTATAGACCGTTTATCCTCATCTCAGAACATCAGAAAGTGCAATGTATTATTTAGTAACTGTTAGAGTCACAAAGTTACAGAGTTCTATAGCACACAAAAGGCCCTGCGGCCCATTGTGTTTGCCCTGGTCAAAATCAACCACCTAACTATTCTAATCCCATTTTCCAGCATTTAGCCCATAGCCTTGTATATCTTGGCATTGCCTGGGCACATCTAAATATTTGTTGACTGTTATGAGGGTCTCTGCCAGCAAGTTCCAGACTCCTGCCATCCACTGGGTGAAAAAACTTTTCCTCACATCCCCTGGAAAGCTCCTGCACCTTACCTTAAATCTATGCCCTCTGGTCATTGATCCCTCCACCAAGGGGAAACGTTTCTTCCTTTCTACTCTATCTATGTCCCTCATAATCTTATACATCTCAATCAATCATGTCCCCCCTCAGTATCCTTTGCTCCAAGGAAAACAATCCCAGCCTATCCAATCTCTCTTCATAGCTAAAACTCCCCAGCCCAGGCAACATCCTAGTAAATCTCCTCGCCACCTTTTTATTTGCCATCACATCCCTCCTATAATGTGGATTCCAGAAAAGCACACAACACTCTAGCTGCGGTCAAACCAACATTTTATATAGTTCCAGCATAGCCTCTGCTTTTAATGTCTCTGCCTTGGCTAATAAAGGCAAATATACTATAGGCCTTCTTAACCACTGTATCTCCCTGCCCTGCTACGTTAAGGCACTGGTGGACATGTACACCAAGGTCCAACTCATCTTCCGAGCTTCCTAGGGTTCTGCCATTTATCATGTATTCCCTTGTCTTGTTTGCCCTTCCCAAGTGCATCACATCAGACTTATCCGGATTGAATTCTATATAAATGCATATTTGAAACCATTCATTCACAAACAACCTGCAGCTGAATTACCAGCTGGTTTAACGATGTGGTGAGGTGGTCACATTCACGTTGGTTCTTTCTCAATTTTATATAGTGCAGGATTGTCAAAGCTTTCGGTACTTGGAACATCCGGTTGGTTAAACAGGGATGGGGGATCAACTGGATGCAAATGGTTACAAACAGGATCCTGGCAAAACTGCATTGATCCAGATTGGGTCAAATACCATTTGGATACAAAAATGAGCTCTTTCCTGCGTTATGGACTGTAATGTATGAAATACTTTTCTCATTTCAACACCAAGTTAAATTGGATGTGCTTTCGTTAGAACACACAGAGATTTCAAGGCCATTTGACAGATATGTTGAAAGTTATGACGTGATGGTGCAGAGGAAGCATGTGCAAAGCTCTTTCAGTGCAGAGGGGTTTGATCAAGGGGGAAATCACTCTCAGGTTAAATGTAAAAGATTGCGGACATGAGCGTATGTTGTGAGTTTAGTTTGTGACTGAATAGAGGCATGTTAAAGAGTTGGTCAAATAAAATGGTTAACAGAACGGAAACTAACAGGATATTGAAGCTGACTGCCAGCTGGAATTAGGATGATTGTCTGTGCGGAGGATTAAAATAAAAACACAGATTGGTTGGGCCAAACTGCCTGTTATATATCCAAGTGGCATTGGCTGGTGGATCAATCATTGTTACTGAAGTATTGGGTTTGGTTAAACTCTGACTGTAAAGTGCACCGTTTCCTTCAGATTACCAGACAGTTACAGGGTTTGCTCATTAGTTACAGTGGCCGGTCATTGACCAGAGCAACCAATAACTGCAGTCGAGCATTGCAAAAACACAACACCTTGCAATTGAACAACAAGTCAATCAGAATCAACATGTTTACACAGACAACAATATTACTATTTATGCCATTAGTTTCCTTTGTTTCCTGATTCGCTTTTCTTTTAGTTGAGGCCGGTTAATGACACTGCGATGACATCGCACCTGTACAGATGTTTCGATGTGCAAAAGACTTGCATTTATATAATGGGTGTGATCTAACAGAAAGGTTTCGAAGTGTCATTTGTGGCAGATCTTGCTGGGAGTTTCCCGCTGGTTGTCGGTGAGTTCCCCACCGCTATCTAACCACACTTACTCACTTTTTTGGGCCCTGAGGAGTTTCTTACCGGTTTAGTCCACACTTAGGGCGGGATTCTCCTGCCACGTCACCCTGGCGACAGGAAATTCCTGCCTAAGGTCAATGGACTTTCCCATTGTCCGTGTCTCGCCCGTGGCGATCTTGCGGTGGGTGGGGCGGAAAATCCAGCCCTTAGAATTATTTTCATCACTGGGGAGCTGAACTCGCTGGTCAGAGATCTTTATTTGAAAGGGTGCCCCGATCTCTGAGCGAGCTTGCGGGTCCCCACATGTCCTCACCCATGGGCAATATCCCCCCCATATACGTGGACATTACCCCACACTCCACCGAGTGATGACTATGGGGTCGCTGTGGACCCCCAATTCAGGCTATCCCATCCCCTCCTTTCAGGCCCCCCCCCTTTCCAGGAACCCACGCTTTGCCCCCCCCCCCCCCACCATTCTTCCAGAGGCCCTTTCATACCCACCCTGCACCCCCCACCATTCAAACGCCCCTCCATCCCCCTTTCTTGGGCATGCCCCACCCTCAGGCCCTGATCCTTGGCAGTGCCACCCTGGTACTGATAAACTGGCACCCTGGAAGTGCTCCTGTCGGCTTTGCAGTGTCATCTGATGACCCGGGAGATGCCTTGGGTGCCTTTCCCTGGTCCACCTTTGTGTGGGCCAATACTGAATGGCCCCCGGCTGGGGACTCCCTGGGGAGGCTGTTAGATGCTGGGAAGAGGGTACATCCCGGGTGAGTACGCCTCAGTAGATTAAAACCTATTTAGGCGTGCACTGCTTGATCATGCCCATTGTGGGCAGGATCTTGATCACGCCGCCTCACGAGTTTTGGGTAGATCTCGTGAGGCGTACTGGCTGCCGGAAAGCCCTTGGGGGCTTCTCCTGGCATCTACCAGCTGTGTCGTGCCCGAACGGAACCACAATGTAGGTAGATGGCGCCCAATATGTTGCAAAATTTCAGGATATCCCAAATGCTCTATCGTCAATTAATTAATGTTGAAGAGAGGACATCGTTGTGATGTAGGAAGCTTAACAGCTAGTTTGTGCACAGCCAGATCCACCACATAGCAGGGTGTTAATGACTGGATAACCTGTGTTTTGGGTGATGTTGACTGAAGGATAAGCATTGATCAAGACACAGGAGAAATCCCATTTAAGCAGCATCATCTGATCTTTTATGTGCCCCAAGAGAGAACAGGCAAGGCCTTGGGTAAGACCAAACCTCTAGACAGTGCAGCCCCATGTCAATACTGCACAGGCGTGTCAACCTAGACTTTGATGCCCAAGTCTCTACAATGGGATTTGAACTCACAACTGTCTGACTCTGAGGCAAGCTTACCCCCATCTGCACACAGAAATCTTTCCAACAACTCACCAACCCTCTGATATTGGCCTGATATTGGAGCCAGCAAGCGGCAGCAGGTTGTCCTCTTGGTGCTTGCAGTCTGCTGCATGCATGTCAATGAATCCCGGCCTTCAAAACCAAGCCAGTCTCCCGCCACTGGCAGATCGGACGCCTGATAGTTGAAATGTACACACCAGTGTTTCAAGTTCTGGGAAATGGTGGACCAGGTGAATGGCCAGATGTTGGACCTCTAGAAATTGGTAAGGAGAGGTGAGGACAAGCTTGGTGGTAGGGCCATGTTCATAGACTTACAACACAAAATGAGGCCCTTTGGCCCATCGTGTCTGCACCGGCCATCAAGCACCCATCCGTCCTAATCCTATTTTCCAGCACTTGGTCCATAGCCTTGTATACTACGGCATGTCAAGGGCTGATCTAAATTCTCCTTCAACGTTGTGTTGGTTACCATCTCGACCACCTTTTCAGGCAGCGAATTCCGTATACCCACTGCCTTCCGGGTGAAAAAGTGACCTGAAATCTATGCCCCCTAGGTATTGGCCCCTCTACCGAGGAGGAAAGTTCCTTCTTCTCTACACTATCCATGTCCCTCATAATTTTGTACACCCCGATCAGGTCCTTTCCCAGCCTTCTCTAAGAAAAACAACCCCAGCCTAACCAGTCTCTCTTCATAGCTGAAATGCTTCAGCCCAGGCAACATCCTGGTGAATCTCCTCTGCACCCTCTCTAGTGCAATCACATCTTTCCTATAGTGTGGCGACCAAGACTGCACACAATACGCCAGGGGTGGCCTAAGGAGCATTTTATACAGCTCCAGCATAACCTCCCTGATTTTATATTCAATGCCTCAGCTAATAAAGGCAAGTATCCCATATGCCTTCTTAGCCACCTTATCCACCTGCCCAGCTGCCTTCAGGGACCCATGGACATGCACCCAAAGCCTCTCTTGACCTCTGTACTCTGTACCTCCTAGACTTTGTAGATGGGACATGATGTGGTGAACATGAAGGCTGGTGGTTTGAAAGGTGAGCCCTTTTTGTTACATACAGAAAGGTGGGGTATAGGATGAATAAAATCAGCTGTCCTCAATACTCACTAATGAGGGAAAACTCCATTGTGGAAGAAAGGCGACATGTTAGAAGCAATGCTAGAATATATAAGTTCATTCATAATGCTAACAAAATGATCTGTCATATTACAAAGCATTAGTGAAACCATAGTTGGAATATTATACTTAGTTCCAATCACATTCTTACAAAAGGCAAATAAAAGCACCAGAGAGCATTTAAAGTCCCAAAAGATTTAATGACTAATGTCTTAGATCATTGAACTATGTAGAAAAGCTCAATTGGTTCCATTGGTAAAATATTCTAGGAGGACATGGTCTAATTGTAAATGTAAGAGCAATTAATTAGAGTTGTTAACTTGTGAAATGCGCTGACAACTAGAATAATGACTCCTCAGGCAATAATAACAAAAACGAATGGATTGATTGTTCTAAAATTAGTGTTGAAATATGTGTTTGGTAGCAAAAGACGGTGTTGATATATGCAGATTCTCAAAGAAGATCAAAATAATTAGATGGCTAGAGTGCAATCAAGGCTGATACATGAGTGCTTTGCTGGAGGGGTGCTGCTTTGTTGGACATGCCATCTTTCAGATTAATTGCTAAACTGTGGGACTGTCTGCCTCCCTTGAATGGGTGTGAAGAATCCCTTGGCATTATTGAAAGAAGAGCAGAATGTTCTCCCAATATCTGGTCCAACATTCCTCCATCAAATATCACCAACAGAAATAGATTAAGCCATTCATTGTGTTCACCATAAATCGGTAAGGACTCTTACCTCCGACTCAGAATGTTACAGGTTCAAGTCCCACCACAGGAATTAAAGCACCAAAGTCTTGGCTAACTCTTCGGTGCAGTTGGAGGTTCCATATTTTATGGGGAAGTGGTGGCATAGTGGTAATGTTGCTGGTCTAGTACTCCAGGGGCCCAGGCTAATGCCCAGGGGATGAGAGTTCGAATCTCACCATGATAACTGGTGGAATTTGAATTCAATTAATAAACCTGGAATTGAAAGCTAGTCTGAGACCTATCAGGTCTTGCCATAAAAATCCACCTGAATACCCCCGCCAGCTGATCCGCGCAAGACCTGAGTGCTCATCCGGGTACCCCATCAAGGAAGGAAATCTTCTGTCCTTAACTGGCCATGTGGTTGGCTCGTAACTACGTTCTGAAGTGGCCTTGCCACTCCTCCCATGAAAGAATTAAAAGAATTGACCCATGTGGGATCTTGCTGTGTGCAAATTGGTTGCCTCATTAACAGTGCACCTTGATAATAATCCATTGCCACATCTGAGGAGATGATGATAAATGCAAGTTCTTTCTTTTCCTCTGATCCTGCTCTGATCCCCTACATGCACAGAACACATCTTCAAAAAAAATGCTCTCACTCCTGTGAAGTTGGCTTTCGAAACATCATCGGATGGAAACAGCTTGGCGCTTTTTAATTCTGCCCTGCTTCTCTCTGTTCTTCGCGAAGGTAAAGCGAGAGAGGTTGAAAGGATACTTTATGCAAATAAAGATTTGGGTGGAGTAAGGATGATTAATTTACATCTTCGTCAATTCTTTGAAAGTAATTTGGATTTCACATCTGACAATGATTATGTTGATGCTTCGATGTTAATAGAGGTTGAAACCATGAAGCCTGCATCTCTAGCTCCTTGTTAAGTCAGTGGACTGCTTAGAGTCAGTGGACTGGTCAGTATTTAAAAACTCTGCGACCAGCCTGAACGAGTACGTCACGACAGTAACTGACTTCATTAGTAAGTGTGTAGAAGACTGTGTACCAAAGAAGCAAATCCACGTGTTTCCCAACTGGAAACCCTGGATGAACAGGGATATCCACTGTTTGCTGAAGTCTAGGTCTGAGGCGTATAAGTCAGGCGACCCTCACCTCTACAATAAAGCCAGATATGATCTAAAGAAATCCATCAAAGATGCCAAAAGACAGTACCGGACCAAGCTCGAGTCTCAGGCTAGCCACACGGATCCCTGCCGTCTATGGCAAGGTCTGCAAGACATAATGGGCGACAAGATGAAGGCATGTAAAATCGTCGGCTCCAACGCACCTCTCCCTGATGAGCTCAATGCATTCTATGCCCGCTTTGAGCAAGAGGTCAGCAAGAGCGAGCCCTCCACCCCAGAAGCCGTGGATGAACTTGTATCTGAGATCACCACTGCAGACGTCAGAGCAGCCTTCTCGAAGGTCAACCCACGGAAAGCCACTGGCCCAGATGGGGTACCCGGACGAGCACTCAGGTCCTGCGTGGATCAGCTGGCGGGGGTATTCGCAGACATCTTCAACCTCTCTTTACAACAATCTGAGGTCCCTATCTGCTTCAAGAAGACGACCTTCATCCCTGTACCAAAAAAAGGCCAAGCTGCATGCCTTAATGACTATCGTCCAGTGGCTCTGACATCCATCATCATGAAGTGCTTCGAAAGGTTAGTCATGGCACAAATCAATTCCAGCTTCCCGGATTACCTTAATCCACTACAGTTTGCCTCTGCTGCAACAGGTCCACAGCAGATGCCATCTCCATGGCCCTGCACTCTACCCTGGAACACCTAGAGAACAAAGACACCTATGTCACACTCATATTTATTGATTACAGCTCAGCCTTCTACACCATCATTCCTACAAAACCCATCTCCAAACTCCATGGCCTTGGCCTCAGCTCCTCCCTCTGTGACTGGATCCTGAACTTTTTAACCCACAGGCCACAATCAGTAAAGATAGGCAACAACACCTTCTCCACAATCATCCTCATTACCGGTGGCCCACAAGGCTGTGTCCTCAGCCCCCTACTATACTCCTTATACTTGACTGTGGCCAAATTCCACTCCAACTCAATTTTCAAATTTGCTGATGACAGCACCGTAGTGGGTCGGATTTCAAAGAATGACGAGACAGAGTACAGGAATGAGATAGCGAATCTGGTGAACTGGTGCGACGACAATAATCTCTCCCTCAATGTCAACGAAACGAAGAAGATTGTCATCGACTTCAGAAACCGTAGTGGAGAACATGCCCCTGTCTACATTAGTGGGAACGAAGTAGAAAGGGTCAAAAGCTTCAAGTTTTTAGGTGTGCAGATCACCAACAGCCTATCCTGGTCCCCCCCATGCCGACACAATCATTAAGAAAGCCCACCAACGACTCTACTGTCTTAGAAGATTAAGGAAATTTGGCATGTCAGCTACGACCCTCACCAACTTCTACAGATGCACCATAGAAAGCATTCTTTCTGGTTGTATCACAGCTTGGTATGGAACCTGCTCTACCCAAGACCGCAGGAAACTACAAAAGGTCGTGAATGTAGCCAAGCCCATCACGCATCCAGCCTCCCATCCATTGATTCTATCTATAATTCCCGCTGCCTCAGAAAGGCAGCCAGCATAATTAAGGACCCCACGCACCCCGGACATATTCTCTTTCACCTTCTCCCGTCCGGAAAAAGATATAAAAGTTTGAGGTCACGTACCAACCAATTCAAGAACAGCTTCCTCCCTACTGGCATCCGACTTTTGAATGGAGCTACCTCATATTAAGTTGATCTTTTCTCTACACCTTGCTATAACTGTAACATTATATTCTGCAGTCTCTCCTTCCCTCTGCACGGTATGCATGGTTTGTACAGAATGCAAGAAACAATACTTTTCACTGTATTCTAATACGTCTGACAATAATAAATCAAATCAAATCAAGTTCTCATTTTAATCTGAAGCATGCCTTTCCTCTTCAAAACCTTTCTTTATTTCAAAGGATCCAACTTGATTAATCATTGGGAGTTAGGTTGAGCGTAATAATTCTTTGCTGTTCCAGTCTAGTCTGGTTTAATTGTAATGTACTTGCAGAGGGTCTTTACAAAGACCGCTTGATGGGAACAGTAAGTCTCCTGAACCTATGGGTTAGTGATAGGAATTTGAGCAACTGCAATTACATTACTGAACATTATTCCTGATATTCCTTCGAATTGGAAAAGTAGATAGATGATCAGTTGCTCCTGGTAGCCCAATACCAGTCGTTTCTGATCTTTGTGAAGCCAAAGTGTTGATGTTGCAGAAACGGTTGCTGTTGATACTATTTGGAATTTGAACATTCTGCTCATAGCAAAATGGTCAGCTAAACTAGCCGAATAAAACTGCATTTGCTTTGGAATAAATCTCTTTAATGCTTTCTGTCATCAGTGTGTTATATACCAACTGTTTTTTGGTGAACAAGCATTTTCTGGTTTATTCCTTAATGCACTGCTATGTGCAAGTATTGAAATGTGCCTGTGCTTGATAACCTGGTGCCATGGACACTCTTTGAGCGCTATTAAGGGCTCATTCTTAAAATGTAGGAGAAAATGTTCAATCAGTATAATTATATGGTGGAATTATAAAATAATGTTGAGCAATAATAGGCAGAGGAAACTTGTTTCCAAATGGTGGGGTCTAATTTTTAGAAGAAAGGGCTTATCTCTTCTATTTTCTGCAAGAAGGTTTTCTTTATATATTTCTGGGTTTAATTGCACTGAAGACGCTTCTATCAATATAGTACCAAAGTATTCATTGTGAAATATCTTTAACCACAAGTCTCCAAAAATCTGATTTGCTGTCTTGACTCTTTGCTTGCATGTTCTCTATTTTCAGGTGGCTAGAGGAGAGGAAAACCATTCAGAAATAATAGAATATTTGAGCGGGAATTATCTGGAAGCATTGTCCTGGTTGTTATGTGTAACATCATCGTAAAAGGAACATGGGCTGGATTCTCTGGTCCACGTGTTTCTGGGTGGCACGCCCTTCGCTGGCAGTGGGATTCTCTCCGGCCGCCCCTTGTCAATGGGATTTCCCATTGAAGCCAAACCACGCTGGCAGAAACCCGTGGGCAGGGGTGCGCTGCCAGCGGGAAAAGAGAATCCGAACGGCTGGAGGATTCCGGCCATTTACTCCTGAAAAACACAGTGAACCAGAAATCAACTCCAAATTGACGACGTCCAGATTCCAGTCAGCAAAACAGTTGAGCAGGTGTGTGAAAAAGCCTGCAGGTTAAACAAGAGGGGTTCTCTACCTCTCCATGGCTGCAGGCACTGATAGCACAAACCTTTAATCCAAGTCCTGATGACTTCTGCTTATTTAAAACACGGGCCGGGATTTTACGCTCCCGTTTGTATCGGGCGCACATGGCAATGGGAGGACAGAACCTCGCGAGAGGCTCGAATCGCATCGACGTCGGCAGGAATTTCCGTTGCACTTGTCCCCCCCCACTCCTCGGTGACATAACGGGATTTCCGACATGGATTGGTATTACAATAAATTTAAATCTAATTATCAGGCCTCTGCGCCTGATGATTCAGATAAATTTAGGTAATAAATTTACCCAATTCATTTTTTCCAATTAAGAGGCAATTTAGCGTGGCCAATCCACCTAGCCTGCACAAGGGGGCAGGGTTGGTGATCCATCTTTACTATTTTGTATTGGGGTGGCCTTTAAAAATTATGCCCCGATCTTTAAAAAGCTAAGTTGCTGGAAGGGCATGCTCAAACAGAGCCCTCCCCACCAGTGTGACGTCGAGAGACCCTACTGTGTGGGAAAAGCTGCTTTAACATCACTTTTCCCACCCACTGTGACACTCCGCAAGAAATGGAAACATACCGCCAATAGTGCTATTGTCTCACAAGCTGGTTCAGGGCTAACTACATTAATAACTACAGTTTGAGATCAGCACGATAGCACAAGTGGATAGCACTGAGGCTTCACAGCGCTAGGGTCCCAGGTTTGATTCCCCGCTGGGTCACTGTCTGTGCGGAGTTTGTACGTTCTCCCCGTGTCTGCGTGGGTTTCCTCCGGGTGCGTGGGTTTCCTCCCACAGTCCAAAGACGTGCAGGTTAGGTGGATTGGCCATGATAAATTGTCCTTAGTGACCAAATGGTTAGGAGGGGTTATTGGATTATGGGGATAGGGTGGAAGTGAGGGCTTAATGTGGGTCGGCGCAGACTCGATGGGCCGAATGGCTTCCTTCTGCACTGTATGTTCTATGTAATCCTAGCTGGAAGAATGCTTTGCAAATGTTGTGATTATCATTAAGTGACTGCACTGAAATTACGATCCTGCCTTGAGTCAGCATTTCTCCTTCTACAAGGTCTTCTAATTCACTAGAGTGCAGCGTGGGTGATGGGCAAATGTCCCTCAACTCGCTCAGGCTGGTTTGATCCAGTGTCAAGAGTTGCTCCTCTTCTCTGACCATGAGCACAGATCTTTCTACCTGTTGCTGAATCTGGAACCTATGCAATTCCTTTTTGAATGCTTCAGCTGAATACTGACCCTGCTTTTGAAGTAGAATATTCCATCAGCTGATGATTGAAAGTGTGAGGGGGCCATCCATTAAATCAAGGTTATCTTTGGGCTCCTTTTCCTTTGAGTATGTCCACGCCTCTGCGCTAGTTTTGCAGGAAGAATCTCCCAATACCTGCTGTAATATTCCCTGCCTTAGTTTAAAAACGCGGTTCAGATTTTCAAATGGGACTTTGTGAGTAATGGAGCCTGAGCTAGGAACCTGAGATATTTTGCAGAAGATCAAATACTTAATAAAACCCAACAAAGTCTATTAGTCCTACTTTATACTTATTTAAGATCAATTTTCTATTTTTATTTTGGCATAAATACTAAACAGCCCCTTTTGAAATAAGGCATTATTGTTCTCGAGAGTGCTGCCCATTAAAGTGTATATTGTTGACTATAATTTATGGGCATAAGCATTGGAGAAACAACCTAACAGCAGTGAACCACATCTATGTTAAAATATTGAATGACCCCCTAATCTTTAAAAGCACTGGTAGTTTCTCAATTATATTTAAAAGACTGCACATTTCTATTGTTTCATTTGTAAATAGAATATGGTTTTAAAAATGCTGTGGTTTTAAGTGATAACACAATATTTTGTCATAAAAAAGGACAGAAAACAGAAAAATATTTTCCCAAATTATTTAGTAGCTTCAGGTAACAGCTCCATCAATATAATGGACCACAGCCAGCAAAGCAGTTTCTCTTTTTCCCATTATTTGTATTTCATGCCGTACTAAATCCATATTTTATGGGTTACTTTCCATCTCTTAGCTGAAAACTTTACAAGATCAAGCATACTGAATTTTGCAACAAGCACCTTATGTCTGAGAATGCAGTTGAGCTGGTAGGATCCCTGATTTATAAGGCATTTATTTACATCCCTTTCAGCAACATGCTGAAGTTAGCCTGTGTGCGTGTGTCTGGGTGTGTCTTCAAGTGGCAATCGCTATTGTACATGGAAATGGTTGCTCTTTCCTGCAAAAGAATATCTATAGGGCAGACTGACGGTGCAATTTCTACATCTGTGCGACATGATGGCTGTACCCTCTGACGTAAAGTGGTGATATTTTGGGTAATAGATTGCACCTGCGACGGAGCACTAGTTTTAATGAAGACATGTTTGCACTAGCGTTGCACACTGGCCTTCAGAAGTCTCCTGCTAGAGCTGCCCATCCACTCAATACAGAAATAATGATGTCACGTCCGCGCCGATAGCCCTTCGCAATGTGAGGCGTGTTTTTAATTGTGAAAAAGTTACGCAGTTCAAGTTTGAGAACGGACATGCAACGATGAAGAGCACTTACCAGCCTTTTATGGATCTTAAAACATGTTGACGGCTTTATGGACGGTGGAGCGAAGAAATGTTTCCTTAAACTAAAGTTATTTACGGTCCCCACAAGCCTTCAAAACCTCAACTGATAAAATGATAAAGAGTTTATGTATCCCAAAACTGTATTATAGATTTACAACTGGCACCTTTTATGTAATAACAATTTAATCTCCATTATAAAGTCATTAAAATGTATTTGTGGATCAATCTATTGCATAATGGCACAATTTAACAGAGAGATCAATTAAGCACCAAGATCTTGTTTTATGATTATTATACTTATTATAGAATGTTACAGGACTTGATGCAATAGCACTAATTTGAGATATTTTCAATGAAGATGTATTGGAATACAATTCCCTCGTCTCGACTTTTCATACATATTTTAAAATATAATAAATAAATAATGCTTTTGTTGTGATGATGCAGATTGCATTTTTTTTCATGGCTCTACTTAAACATTTAAGAAGAAAGGCTTTGAAACTGTGGCAAATAATTGACAACAGGTTTTACCAGCAGGAGAAAATTACAATCTCTGTCGTGGCTGCTAACTATGTAATAATGATTGGAATTAGATGGACATGGACAAAAGATGGATCATTTTAATTTGCACCAATTAAATTGAAGTTCATAGAATCATCTTCTTCAATCTTCATGAATACTTTATTTTCATGGTGCTACAAAGAGTGATTATACATGAAGCTCTAAATAAGCTCTCAGAAAATATTATTTTAAAGGAGCTTTCCCAAATATTTGCCAAGCCAATTCCAAACTCTTTACATCGCAGGTTTCTCTTTCCTGGTAGTACACATGATGGTTGGTGCACGCGATTGGACCACTGTGGAAAGGGAGACCCCAGGAAACAGCTCCTCAAATGAACTAGCAATGGAATGGTTGGGCTGAAAAACTGAATCTATCTTCTCCTTCATAATCAGGTTTCTATTTATCCATTTTTCCTAACGTGCCTCACGATAAGGGAGGGCATCAGGGAAGGGGGGGGGGGAATGAGGGAGGGGTGGGGTTAGGAAGAGGGGGCGAGGAAGGGGAGTAAGGAAGATTGCGAGCTGAGTCAGACGGCGACAAACTGTGAATAGAGAGCCTTAAGAAAAACCTTGGTACTGTACAATAAACAAAAACGAATGGCAATGTATATAATATTGAAAATGCCACTAAAAATATTTTTTTACAACAGACAGTGCCTCATGAAGTAATGCCACAAACGGAATAATTCAATAATCGCTTTTTCTGCTGGTCTGTTATCTGTGTTTGATGCTTCTTGCAGCCGACATACCCAATTGACGTTTCCCACATTTGAATTGGATTATACGTAGGTTTTGAATGTTGACCTACACAGCAACGTGTCTGATAGGCCAATGGTTGGATTTATTAATGACACTGGCAAAACTCACAATTTAATTCAGCTTTCACTTTTTGTGCAAACTACATAATTGTTCTTACAGCGAGAATTATGTGTCATTTGTTAACAGGTCATGAGATGCTGTATGGATTGCAAGTATTTGGCAAATCGAATTGAAAAGCATTTTGAATACTTCCATATCCTTGCGGTAACCAGTAACTTGCTCTTATTGACACGTCACCAAGATTTACAGTGTTAGCAAATAGGCATTGATCAATCTTTTTTTTTATAAATTTAGAGTACCCAATTATTTTTTTCAATTAAGGGGCAATTTAGCGTGGTCAATCCACCTACTCTGCACATTTTTGGGTTGTGGGGGCGAAACCCACGCAGACACGGGGAGAATGTGCAAACTCCACACGGACAGAGACCCAGAGTCGGGATTGAACCTGGGACCTGGCACCGTGAGGCGGTTATGCTAACCACTAGGCCACCGTGCTGCCCTGGCATTGATCAATCTTAAAATCTTCCCAACAACTTCGTGAATTGATACAGAACTAAGACACAACCAGTGGATTGTTTCATTTTTTAATGAAACCATGCAACAGGTAACGCCATGAGAAGAGTTAGAACATAGAACATAGAACATAGAATGATACAGCGCAGTACAGGCCCTTCGGCCCACGATGTTGCACCGACATGGGAAGTCAAAAACTAACGGCCATCTAACCTACACTATGCCATTATCATCCATATGCTTATCCAATAAACTTTTAAATGCCCTCAATGTTGGCGAGTTCACTACTGTTGCAGGTAGGGCATTCCACGGCCTCACCACTCTGCGTAAAAAACCTACCTCTGACCTCTGTCCTATATCTATTACCCCTCAATTTAAGGCTATGTCCCCTCGTGCTAGCCACCTCCATCCGCGGGAGAAGGCTCTCGCTGTCCACCCTATCTAACCCTCTGATCATTTTGTATGCCTCTATTAGGTCACCTCTTAACCTTCTTCTCTCTAACAAAAACAACCTCAAGTCCATCAGCCTTTCCTCATAAGATTTTCCCTCCATACCAGGCAACATCCTGGTAAATCTCCTCTGCACCCGTTCCAAAGCTTCTACGTCCTTCCTATAATGAGGCGACCAGTTTGAAGACAACATTTTTTTCATGGAATCATAGAAATGTTTGGCACAGGTCACTTGGCCCATCGTGTCTGCCCCAACCAAGAAGCAAGCCTGATCCCATTTTCCTGCATTTGGTCCAATGTCCTGCAGGTTACGGCATTTGAGGTGCATATCCAGACACCTTTAAAATAGGATGAGATGTTCTGCCTCTACCCTTTCAGTCAGTGAGCTTCAGGCCTCCATAGCCCTCGATTTTTCATCATCCCCCCCCCCCCAACCTTTCTACCAATCACTTTAAATCGGTGCTCGCTAGTCACTAACTTCTCTGCTAAAGCCACCCACGGTAGCATTGTGGATAGCACAATGGCTTCACAGCTCCAGGGTCCCAGGTTCGATTCCGGCTTGGGTCACTGTCTGTGCGGAGTCTGCACATCCTCCCCGTGTGTGCGTGGGTTTCCTCCGGGTGCTCCGGTTTCCTCCCACAGTCCAAAGATGTGCAAGTTAGGTGGATTGGCCATGATAAATTGCCCTTAGTGTCCAAAATTGCCCTTAGTGTTGGGTGGGGTTACTGGGTTATGGGGATAGGGTGGAGGTGTTGACCTTGGGTAGGGTGCTCTTTCCAAGAGCCGGTGCAGACTCGATGGGCCGAATGGCCTCCTTCTGCACTGTAAATTCTAAGATCTATTTACTCTATCCAGGCCATATAATGGGTGGCCCCTATATTACCATCCATTGTGGGATGTGTTCCAAGGCAAATTTCTACCTCAATAAATGTTATTCTAGTTCAATGTGAATTTATTTTATTTTTCATTGCCAAAGCAATAAATTGGCTCTGCATATCGCCTGTGATTTAGAAGGAACTACTCAGTTGACAATGATCTGATTCACAATGCAATGCTGGCATTTGGAAAATAGGGTTGCCAACTCTGATACTGGGTAAAATGACCTCTTTTGTGGGTAAGGAAGTTCAATGTCTGTTTGTCCACCAATACTTATCAGACCCACACTGAAGCATACAGCACCAATACTGGATGCTACTATGAAATTAAATGAAAATCGCTTATTGTCACGAGTAGGCTTCAATGAAGTTACTGTGAAAAGCCCCTAGTCGCCACATTCCGGCGCCTGTCCGGGGTGCCTGGTACGGGAATCGAACCCTGCTGCTGGCCTGCTTGGTCAGCTTTAAAAGCCAGCGATTTAGCCGAGTGAGCTAAACCAGCCCCTAGCACTGAAAAGAATGACATACTGGTCTCGCCTGGGGATTCTTAAATCGTGGTGACACCAACAGGTAATGCACAACAATCACCTGCACATATGGTGGATCTTTACCATTATAATATGCCCCAATGCACTTCTATTGGAAACTTATCATTATTAGAATCAATGATCCTCACCTTTCTTTTGCAACTGGCAAAATGCATATGGGGAATATATTAAGTTTGTAATTATTTTTTAAAATATGTGCTTTCCTGAAAAGTCACTGTTTTTTCAGATGGTTTTATTATGTGATACAGTCTAGATGTTCTGCCCCAAGTCTCTGCCATGGATCCACAAAAAAGCTATTAACCAACACTCTAGCATGTTTTAAAAGTTAGGAATAATTGATGGACCAGCTGATGTAGACAAACAAATTCTTAACGAATGAAACAGGGTTCTTAACTCAGAAAGACTGACCACCGCAGAATGGGGTGATTTAACAGATGGCCCAGTGTAATGTGACAGTGTAAGGTCAAAGGGTTTAATCCAGCCATCACATTGTTTTTATTATCCTTCCATAGGCAAGGCCAGCATTTTTTATAACATTCTTCCACTGCGTTTGGGTACACCAGATGGACATTATTGCCCATCCCTAATTGCCCTTGAGTAGATGGTGGAGAGCCACTTTCTTAGTCAGGTAAACCAACAATGCCGTGAAAAATGGAGTTCCTGGATTTTGACCCAGTGACAGTGAAGGAACGGCGATATAGATCCAAATAAGATCGTGTGTTTTGTGAGGGCCACGAAGAATCCAGCACGAGTTTTCAGGATACAAAGAAATAACATTTATTTACAATAACATATATATACAACAGCAGCAGCAACTCCCTTGCTGCTCACTCCCCTCTCTCTGCTGGTTCCAAACTGGCCAGCTCTATTTAAGCAGGGAGTCTGCTAATGATTTCTTCCCCCCCCCACCTCATTAGGGAAGCTCAGACTCCCATAGGATTGTGGGATTGTCATTAGTCCCCGGCCAATGGTAAGCAGGCAGGTTATAACAGTGTGGCTTGGAAATGTGCAAGTGGTGGTGTTCTCATGTGTCTGCTGCCCTTGTCCTTCGAGGTGGTAGAGGTCGTGGGTTTGGAAGACATTGTTGAAGGAGACGTGAAGAGTTGCTGCACTGCATTTGCAGATGGTACACACTGCTGCCACACATCGGTGGAGCAGGGAGTGAATGTTTAAGCTGGTGCATCGGGTGCCAATCAAGCGGGTTGCTTTGTCCTGGATGGTGTTGAGCTCCTTGAACGTTCTTGGAGCTGCTGAACTTATGCAGAAAAGTGGAGAGTATTCAATCACACTCCTGACTTGAACCTTAAAGGTGGTGGACATGCTTTGGGGAGTCAGGAGATGAGTTACTCAAGATGGAATTCCCAGCCTCTGACCTACACTTAGAACATAGAACATAGAACAGTACAGCACAGAACAGGCCCTTCGGCCCTCGATGTTGTGCCGAGCCATGATCACCCTACTTAAACCCACGTAACCCGTATACCCGTAACCCAACAATCCCCCCATTAACCTTACACTACGGGCAATTTAGCATGGCCAATCCACCTAACCCGCACATCTTTGGACTGTGGGAGGAAACCGGAGCACCCGGTTAGCCACCATATTTATATGGCTAGTCTAGTTCAGTTTGTGGTTGATGATAACCCCCAGGATGTTGATGAAAGGGGATTTACTGACAGCAGTGACTTTGAATGTCAAGTGGCAATGGCTAGATTCTCTCTTGTTGGAGAGGGTTATTGCCTGACACGTGTGTAGCATGAATGTTACCTGGTCTTGCTGCATATGGTTGCAGGTTTGGCTGCAATGGATTCATTTCGATTGCCCTTGGGAAGGTGATGGTGAACTGTCTTCTTGAACTGCTGCAGTCCATCAATTGTTTTAACCAGGCTATGATACACTTTTAAAATATTAAGAAGAGCAAACCTATCAATGTCCCCTTAAAGACCTAAAGATTAATTCAAGACATGATTATTTCATTCTGTATCAATCAAACAATTTTCCATTGGAATTATATTAAAAGTACAACTCATTAAAAACAATGAAATGAATCTAATTTCACAAAAGGTATGATGTGAGATTAATATAATATTAAATACACATTATTTAAATAAATGGAGGTAAAATCACTTTTCTGATGTCACAGGCAGGGCTTCAATAGACTAGCTCATAGTGTGATTCGAATCAAAATTCATTCCCATGACATATGAGGGGCTTGTGCCGTATGGAGAAATTTTCAACTGAAAATTACTTCGAATTCATTTCTTATTTTCCTGGATTTGTTTTGTAATGTAGTGGATGCTAATCCAGAGGCCTGATCTAAATCAGGGTGGAGTTTTCCTAAAATTTGTCAGATTCTGACTGAAAATCGGCGTGTATGGGCTGCATTCTTTGGCCGCGGGATGAGTCCGGAGCGGAATGAGTTCCGTTGACCTCGGGCGGGCATTTCCGGTCCTCGGGCGGGCGAGTCAGAAGAATCCGGCCCTGATTCTCCAGAAACACAGCTGAGTTTTCAGACCAAGTTTTCTGGCACTCAATGCACATTGTTAACCATCACTGTGGTGGGGCGGAGCCTGTTAGGGTCAACAAGGGCGGCACAGTGGTTAGCACTGCTGCCTCACATCGCCAGGTATCCTGGTTCAATTCCGGCCTTGAGTCACTGTTTGTGTGGAGTTTGCACGTTCTCCCTGTGTCTGCGTGGGTTTCCTCCGGGTGCTCCGTTTTCCTCCCACAGTCCAAAGATGTGCTGTTTAGGTGGGGTTATCAGTTTATAGGGATAGGGTGGGGGAGTGGGCCGAGGTAGGGTGCTCTATCAGAGGGTTGGTGCAGATTCAATCTACCGAATGGCCTCCTTCTGCATTGTAAGAATTCTATTCTATAATTCTAAGGCCCCCAATTATTGTGCCCCCCGATTATTGCGCTGAGGGACGGAGAACCCTGATGATTGTACTGTGGGGGGAGACGCTCCCCCCTCCCCCCATGGTGTGCCATAGGTGATGGGGGAGCACAATACCTTTGTGGTGGGGTGGATGGTGCTGGGGGAAGTTTAAACTCTCGTGCTGACACTGACAAATGATGGAAAATTTTACCACTCCTCTCTTTTGTTCCATGACATCTTTATCATACAATCTCCCCGCCCGCTAACCTATCCGTGATCTTCTTTTTTATTCGCCCTGACCCTCCCCCACTTTCTCAGCAGCATGTTTGCACGGTGTTTGCACTTTAGACGAGGTTGAAGTCTGAAATGCAGGAAAGTTACAGAAAAATTGCAACTAAAATGCTGGAAATATGAGATATGATGTTACATTGATATAATACAGCATTTATGCAGAGAAAAAAAGCCAGAGCTTTGTCCACAGCGGCACTGGGTTAACGTTGGAGAGGTTGGGTCAGAGAGGTGGCCAAGAAGGAGGAGAGGCAGAGGGTTTTAGGAAGGGAATTGTGAGAACTGAGATCTAGGCCCGATGAAGGCACGGCTGACAGGGGCAGCACAAGAGACTGGAGCCAGGGAATGGAGGGTTCATGGTGTTGTAAAGCTTGCGGATATTCGTCTGCCAAAATGGTAACTGTTCTGCTTTATTGGCAGTTTGTTGAGAAATAAATATGACTCTGTGGGAGCAAGCGGCTCTGTCACTCATGTTTTGACATATGCACAGCTTTGCAGAGTACCAGGGGAGTTCGTGTATTGTGTCGTATTTCTGATCTGAATGTATAACACTGATAAACCATGCGCTGCATGTCTCCATACGTTGACAGGCTCATCCATCTTCGATATTTCATGGTGGTGCGGACATTTTCCATACATTAGTCTTGCTAAAATTCTATGTTGGAATGAGGCAATCATAAAATCATAGAATCCTTCAACAGAGATGGGACGCATCCACCTCATTGTCTCGTGTTTACAGAGTTATCCACTTCATCTCAATTCCATTCACTTACCTCACCAGCTTTTTAACAGTTTCCATTTAACCTACTTCCCTTTTAACAACGATTCTGCTATCTAGAGATGCCTGAGCTTGTTTTCACCTTGGGTGTGACTTTCCACTTGCCAGAAACTTTGGGGGAAATAATTTGTGTGAGGCGAAAATAAGAAATTACATTGGCTTTTTAACTAAGCTGAATTCGGCAGCCCCTTTGACACTTGAGATTTTTTTTTAAAGGTGCAATACCCTTCTTGGCTTGCTGGAAAAATAAGGATAACCGTGGCCTTGAAATGTGCCAAAAGCAGTCACAAGTGTTTCTCTGTAATTCCTTTGATGTTTAAAAGTTTCAGGTTAGCTGCATTTTTCTAAAAATGGCGGCCTGTTTCGCATTCGGTATCATCAACGGAGCCTCTTCCAGGGCTTACGTTATGAGTGGATGCTACTCACTCGCTATCCCATCTATTTTACAGGAAAAGTACAAGAAGAAACTGTGTCATTAATACTGGCTGTAAGACGGGCCGAATGGCCTAGTTCTGTTCCTATATCTTCTGGTCTTATGGTCTAATAGTCTGTCTCGGTGATCCTCAAAGTCTTGAAAGATAGAACATCGCAGATAGTGCAATTACTTTTACAAATGGCTCATTAAATATTTCATACCGAAAATTATATTTACAATTTCTAGGGGCTATTGAATATTTCATTTTTTTTAAAAATCAATCCTTCTCTTCAAGAAGAGATAGTATTGAATAAATCGCAGGCGGAGGTCAGCTGTGGTAAAATGATCCAAAATTAGCTGCTGGATCCTGAGAGACTTACCCTGTGTGAATAAATTAAAAGGGCTTTGTCGAGTTGAAGATATTAAATAAGGTACTTTGTGGAAGACCAATTTTCCTAATGACCTTTTGGAATGTATCCTTGCAACTCCAAACTTAAACAGCGCAAAGAAAATCTGGTTTATGATGCACCCTTGCTGCTAATTAAGGAGGCTCTGTGTTAGATTATTTGTGTCCTTAACGGTGGGGGAGTAGAAATCTCCCAGTGGAAACACAATCATCCCTGTTCAGTAGTGTTCTGCATCCCTAAGGAACTAGGAACTTGAAAGAGCCAGGGAATGGATGGAAAGTGCATAATGATTTCATCCAATTAGATATGGATTAAGCTGCTTTGTTTTCTCACAATCCTATTTACGATGAGAAGGGTTTTTCCTAACGGGACATACCTAGAATTCAGTTGGGAAATTATAATGCCAAATTCAAATTGAATCGCAGTACCCAGGATTCTATTCGCAACCAAAAGCTGAACACTTGCTTCAATTTTTCTCACAGAATTATATGAGGCGAACCGAAGGGATTTTCCTGAAAAAAAAATCCCTAGGTCACGGCATTGAAAAGTTTCATTCTGAAATTACTAATGCGTTGTCCACGATTGATTCAAAACCCACAGCAATTAGAATAATGAAGTGAAGGGAGCCACTGCGGCAGGTATTGCGAAATGGATCTATTGTATGCTTGAGTTATACTGACGCAGTGTGGGTCTCAGTTAATCCCTCAATGCTGGCCTAGCTTACTCTGTCCGACAACACTGACCAACCTCAACAGCTTCACTGCTGAAGACTCCACATGACTGACTAAATGTGAATTAAGCAAACTACACTGTTAACCTCTAATAGGCAACATTCCTCATCCCTCTCCAACTATATTCCAGTATTCTTGCAATAAGCATGATTTCCGATGGTGCGCACTGAGGGAAAAATGGAAGGACTTGACCAGCAAATGTTTCCATAAATGAAAAATATTGGCACCTTAGCTCTGATATATTGGGCGCAATTCTCCCGAAAAATGACTAAGGCCGAAAATCGCCCGCCCCCGTCAATGGACTTTTACATGGTCCGCATCCCGCCCATGGTGATCTTGCGGCGTGCGGGGCAGAATAATCCAGCCCAAAGTGTCATCTCCGGCGGGAAAAGCAATGAAAATCCCATTGGGTGGGTCGCTGCGCTCCAGATTAAACGGTTCCTCTGCACTCACTCGCAGTCCAGCCAGGAGGATGGCAGCGCAGAGACTTGCTCCTCGCTTTCTGGAGAGGGGCCTGAACAGGCTTCTGGATGCCATGGAGGAGAGTCGGGGCACCCTGTGTGGGTAAGAGATGCGCGAGGCTAATGCCACCTGGGATGCGGTCGCAGCTGAAGCCAGTGCCAGCAGCCTGACCAGGCGGACCGAGGTCCAATGCCGAAAGAAAATGAATGACCTCCTACGAGCTGGCAGAGTGAGTTCCCACCTGTCTCTTCGTGGCATGAGTACCATCAGTCACCCCTGGAATGTCACCAGTAATTAGCTCGTGGCCACCTCGCAGCCTCCCAACACTGACCTCCCAACATCTTACTCAGCACACCCAGGCAATCCTCATCACAACGTCGTTCTGCCTCGGTGCAGTGGGTGCATCTGCCACCTGCTTTCGATCGTCCGGCTCGCTGGGCGTCCGGGTCACAATGTCCTCTTTGCGTCCCCGCAAGAGAAGATAGCCCATAATAAAAGGGAATGGGAGAAGATGGACGGCAGTTGCCTGAGTTGCGAGTCCGCACTCCCTATGAGGAAAGGGTGCTGGAGATCGCAGGGGTTGCCATGGAGAGACGAGTGACCATCAGTGAGATTGGGCTGCGCCAGAGAAGTGAGGATTCATTCCACCTTCATCCATATGACCTGTCACAAGCCACTTGTATCCTTCCCAGATACGTGCCCATTCACTGAACCCATATCCCTTGTCTTGCAGGCTCACCATCTGATGAAGGCGGGCCACCCGGAGCCGCTCCCCCCCCCACGGCCGCCTAAGAGACCACCTCGGAGGAGAACCCTGAGGAGAACCCCAACAATGCTATCACCCGCACCATCCGCCAGTGTAGAGACACACACCTCGGTGGGTGAGATTAGCAGGCAGGCTTCTCGGTCGCTATCTAGTGAGCCCCACACAGCTGCTGATGCACATCGGGTGGAAGCAGGAACTTCCAAGGGAGCGGGCAGTCAGCAGTCTGCTGGATCTCAGGACTCAACTGGGCCCCAGCTAGATGCCAAACCTCTGGAAAAGGTTCGCCCTGAGCTGCTGAAGACCCAGAAAATCCAGTAGGGGGTGTCAGCGACATTCCAGCAACTGCAAGGCTGATTGGAGGCGTCCAGAAGCCTTTAGTCGCAGGAGATTGTGCCAGCATTGTGTGGCACCCAGGCCAACACTGCAAGGTTAACGTTCGCAGCAGAAAGCCTGAGTTTAGAATGTCCGAGCCATGAGTGGTGAACTCTAAGGCATGGCTCACTCTCTGAGGATCATGGCTGATAGCCTCGACAGTAAGGCCCAGTCACAGAGGGACATATCCTGTACACAGAGGGACATTGCTGAGGCACTCCTGAGCTTAATTCATCCACAGAGAACCGTAGCTGAGGGGTCAGGCACCATGGTGCACACAATGGCGGGTCTCCAGGACAGGCAGCGCCGGGTGACTCAGATGCTCTGGAGCTCACTCCAGCTGCCCCTCCATCCCATGGAGTAACACAGGGGCCCATGAATACTCTGAGGGAGGAAGAAGTGCTTTAGCTCATCGTGAGGCCTTCCACCAAGACTCTCCAGCAGTCTGCAGCCCTTCTGATTGACCCCCGCCCCCCAACTCTGGCATATCTTAGGGCATCAGGCATAACAAGATGACATAACAGCATCATTGATACCCATAAATCGGTCAGGGCCCTCCAGAGGATTGGGGGGGGGGGGGGGGGGTGTCTATCTCTCCATCTGGACTCTGGTCCTCCTACGGGCCCTCCAAGCTATGCCACCAGTGAGAGCCCATGAAACCCACAGTGATAGACATCCTAGAATGACAGCCTCATCACCCACTGGACCCAACCTTGACCCTTTGACCTGCCCCCTGCGCCCCTCCCACCCCACCCTCCCAGGTAACCTTGGGCCAAAGGAATGTTTCCTCAGCCCACATGCATGAGGCCGGGAGTCAGCGTGTGCTCAACCGAAAGACAGGAGCCAGACTTAAGCAGAACTTGAAGAATACTACAGCTTTCCTCACAGCGAGTGGTCATCACCCTCCTGATTTGAGAGATGGCCCGCTGACAGTACCAACGCAGGCCCATCGCACTGGCATGATGTCAAATAGACTCTCGGAGTGGGAGAGGGGGAGGAAGGGTCGTTGGGGGGGGGGGGGGGGTGGGGTTATGGGAGGGGTGAACAGGGTTCGTTGGCCTCCTTGGGCTCATCTTCCACTCAATCCTGGTCTTCCTCTCCTCAGACGAGGCCGCATGTTCCTTCAGCATGTTGCACGCTGCTGTGCTGGGTTGTGAAGGGCACAGTAGAAAACTGCGATGTGAGAGACCCTCTGGCGGGTGTACTGCAGAGCACCGCCAAGGTGGTCCAGGCAGTGGAACTGCATTTTTAGCACCTCAATGCGCCATTTGATGACAGTCCAGGTGGCAGTTTGGGCCTCAATGTAATGGGACGCCGCTTCAGTTGGGCCTCCGCACTCATTTCATCAGCCATGACCTCATCGGTTATCACTTGTCCATCACCAGCCAACGCTATGCCTGGGATGGCCCTCCAAGACCAGGGGACCTCCGAATGCCCCAGAATGTAGCTGTCATGCACCCTCCCTGGGTTGCGGGCACACACATGCATGATGCTGAGGTAGTGACATAGACATAGATCTTATAGTGCAGAAGGAGGCCATTTGGACCATCGAGTCCGCACCGGAAAGACCAATCCACCTAAGGCCACACCTCCACCCTATGCCCACAACCCAGTAACCGCACCTAACCTTTTTGAACACTACGGGCAATTTAGTACAGCCAGTCCACCTAACCTACACATCTTTGGACTGTGGGAGGAAACGGGAGCACCCGGAGGAAACCCACACAGACATGGAGAGAATGCACTGACTCCACACAGACAGTGACCCAAGCCAGGAATTGAACCTGGGACCCTGCAGCTGTGAAGCAACTGTGCTAACCACTGTGCTACCGTGCTGCCCAGTCGTCACAGACAATCTGAACATTCAGGGAGTGAAACCCCTTCTTGGCCCGGTGCTCGCAGGGCGACATGCGTGCCATCGATGGCTCCCTGGACCTGGGGCATCCCGGCAATGGTGGCTAATCCTGCAGTCCAGGCATCTTTGTGGGCCTGGCCCAGATCGAAATGGGTGTCATTCAAAATCTTGGGCAGACAGAGCGTCCGTTACCTCCTGAATGCACCTGTGGGCTGATGATTGTGAGATGCCACACAGGTTCTCACTCGAACCCTGGAATGGCCCAGTAGTGTAGACGTTCAGGGCAGCTGTAAGCTCCATGGCCTTACCCTCAGACCTTGCCAATGAGGGATTCTTCCCCTGACCTTGACTTGCAGAGTGAGGATAAATGATGATGGCCAATTGGCTGGATGAGCACGACTCACAGGAATGTGGGAGGCACAAGTAATATCACAGGCAACAAATGGAGATACAATTCTGCACTGTGGATACTCAGGCTTGGACATCCCATGATCCTATTGCTGTCATGCTGTCAAACTCAATATACCTTGGAAGCCAGTTCATGACCATAAGACCATAAGTCTTTAAGCCCGACAGGGTGTCCATGATTTTACCCCTCCCCTGCCTTCTCTCACTTAGTGGCATTGAATCATAGAATCATAGAATTTACAGTGCAGAAGGAGGCCATTCAGCCCATCGAGTCTGCACTGGCTCTTGGAAAGAGCACCCGACCCAAGCCCACACCACCACACTATCTCCATAACCCAGTAACCCCACCCAACACTGAGGGCAATTTTGGACACTAAGGGCAATTTAGCATGGCCAATCCACCTAACCTGCACAGCCTGGGACTGTGGGATGAAACCGGAGCACCTGGAGGAAACCCACACACACACGGGGAGAACGTGCAGACTCCGCACAGACAGTAACCCAAGCTGGGAATCGAACCCGGGACCCTGGAGCTGTGAAGCAATTGTGCTGACCACTATGCTACCGTGCTGCCAATGCCTTGGGCTGGCAACCTTCATTCTGTACCCTCCCTCCCACCCAGGCTAGGAGCTCCGATCCCGCAGGGCATTGGCAGCAACATCAGAGAAATTGTGCTCAGCTCTCTGGTGCTCATCCAGAGGTTTCAACAGTGGCTGAGAGAGGGTCCATATTGAGGAACCCTTGCACTTTACTGTCTCAGTGGTACCATCTGCTTTTGTGGTGGTAAAGTTGCTCCAGTGCAGGCATGCTGTTCAGGCATCAGAGATTGAAAATGATCCAGTGTAAAAAGAAATGCTGTCAGGCAGAGCACCTGCTCTTTTTAGGGAGCACTTCAGAGTAGAAAAGAATCCACTATAGAAAGAATGCGGTCAGTCAGGACATCTGCTCAAAAGAGGAAGCTTTTCAGATTAATGGACTATGAAGTGCTATAAAAACATACAAAGCTAAGCCCTCCTTTGATATAGCCTCCAGCTGTCAATCAAGATACTTGTAAAATTCAATGAGGTGTGAAGTTCAATGTGCTCAAGCAAGTACAAAGGGATAAAGGCAGGCATACTGCAAAAGTGAAACCACAGAGCCTATAGAAACATCAAGGGGAGTGAAATGCTTCTCCAAGAGTCAAGCTACAGAATGGCTCTGGCCTGTGAGAGGATTTGAGACCAACATGCTGCAGCTGTGCTTTGCCCTGATGTGTGGAGTGTCAAACATGAAAGAAAGCAGCAGACCCAAAGTGACCCCCATCCCAGGCGAGACTCCTGACCTGGCCCCCTCCAGCCCAGTCTGAGCCCTCCAACCCCCAGCTTCCTTGAAGGACCCCTTCCAGCCCCTCACAGCATCTAGCCAATGGCTGCTGGGACTTTGTGCTCCCTGGAAGTAAATGGAAAAGGGTACTCACTTGCTTGCTCCCCCCTCGGAGTTCATGGCAGCTGGTCCCCGCTTTTAGCGGCGTGTAGTTGTGCCCGTGTGACTCCTTGCTGGGCGTTGTGGAGGGAGAATACCAGGAGGCTGCTGTATTTGGCCTAAATTTCACTAGTAAGATTAAAATGAATTTGAATGAGCTCTGATCGGGTTCTCCCTTTCTCTGTGCGAGATCCTGATCATGCCAGCTGGAGCGGGCTGCGAGCATCGGAATCTGTTTGGCGCCCAGCGAAACTCCCGTTTTGGGCCTCTCCCGGAATTCTCCTGACATGTCCGGTTTGCGCTGAGCGCAATGTGGCCGGAGAATCGTCCCTATTAATGCAGTCTGTAAAAGAGCTGATTTAAATCTTTAATTTCTAAATGAGATTGCTATTGTATGCTGGGCTGAATTACTGATGGCACAGTGGGCAGCACTGCTGCCTCACAGCGCCAGGGACCCGGGTTCAATTCCAGCCTCGGGTGCGGTGTCTGCATGTTCTCCCCGTGTCTGCGTGGGTTTCCTCCGGGTGCTCCAGTTTCCTCCCACAGTCAAAAAGACGTGCAGGTTAGGTGGATTGGCCCTTAGTGTCCAAAAAGGTTAGGTGGGGTGACTGGGTTACAGGAATAGGGTTGGGGTGTGGGTCTGGGTATGGTATTCTTTTCAGGAGTTGATCCAGACTCGAAGGGCCGAGATTCTAAGAGGAACAGTTAATATGTCTTTTCTTCTGAAATGCTCCCCCAGTTCCTCTGGTTAAGATAAAATTCTTATTAACGGCTGCAAAAACAGTTTTATTGCTATTTTCCCCCTCATCATCCCCCAACCCCACCCCACCTTCAGCCTTCTCCATCTTAAATGCAGCAGATTGTGGTTGTAATAGTTGACATTCATTTTACCTCACCCTGGCAACAATGTGCCTGGGATGATAAACGTGAGGATATTTCCATGATCCTCTTCCCCTGGTTTATGCAGCGCAAGAATAATGGGAAAATAAGGCCCAGTCTCTAAATCTTGCCATGAAGGCTCCTGAAATAGTTAGGGGTCAACTGCGTTGTCTCCTGAGGAATTTCCAACCCAAAGCTTTCAAGGAAATTCCCACAGGATTTTGCTCTTAACCATGTCATGGCTGATTACAGCCTGCTCATCCATTTCTATCTGCCTGAAATTTGGATGTTGTACCTTTCTGAACCTTCTGGCTTTCTGTAGTTTGGGAGTAGCACAAAACAAAAATGTCTCAAACACATAGGCTGGAACCTGGAATAGGGATGCATTATTTTGCATTATAATCCTCAATTGCCACTTTGTAACAATGTGAGAACTTTATTGAAAGCTGTCTTAAAAATCCCCAAATGAGACGATGCAGCACTCTCAGCCTTCACAAGGTCTTGTCAAGAAATATCAGCAAATGTAACTTTAAATAAAATGTGATGAAGTGGCATGACTACCATAGTCTCTTGGGCCATTGATGTCAACTTCTAAACCATGCTACCTTTTCTCTTGTCTTCTGAACCCCTTCAGCATGTTGTTCACTTCTATGGTGTTTCCTGCCGCCTCGGAAGACTAAATGATATTCTTCTGTGAGGAATGAAAATCCACATGGGAGGTGCTTCTTTTTAAGAATTCCTGGTTGTTAGTAAGGTATAAAAGGCTCATCATTACATGGATCTTGTGTATTTTCAACAATGGAAAATGATTTCTGATTCTTGTTACTGATAGTATATATACTTTGGATTCTATCCCACTAGGAGGTGTTGTACATTAAGAATTAGAGTAAACTGTCAATGTATGTAAATGCCAAATGGAAGCCTAGTAGTTTATATTTTTGCACGCATTCCCACGTGTGCATATATCCACACATGTACAGATGTAACCCATGCATTGCCATGGTTCACACACCAACATTGAATGGTCGCAGTAGTTCATTGCTGACAGATCCAAAAATTGGGACAAGAGGGTTTGCGGACAGGAAATCTGCCTTCGCAAATTGCAACATCAGCGGTTTCTGCACAATTTTGGCGTCTCAGCAGCCAAGGCCACTTGGTGGCTCCATGGAAGAAGTTTCTAAAGTTCCCTCCTCCACATCTAGCACTTGCTTCTATATAGTTTTCAAACTCTTTGATTCAGTAACTAACTGTGAGCAAGGTGAAGGGTCGCTCTCTCCTATTTATGAAGATAAAGATCAGTTTGATATTTCTGCGAACTGGTAGCATGTCTGCCGGGGGGGGCATTGGTGATTGCTGCCCCGTCCCAAAAAGTGTAGCAGTTAAATGTTAATGAGCATGTATTTAATGATCTGATTTGGAGTGAGCCGGACAGTTCCTGTGTGGCATGGAATCAGGGATGTGTGACAGTTTGCAGAGATGCAGAGTCATGTCTTCATTATGGATTGATGCTGTTTGAGAGGGTCATGTTAATTTTATGCATACACACACAGCGTCCTTGAAAACATGACTGGGATCTATTTCTGACTTGTGGAAAGGACAAGGCAAGGATTTGTGCTACATTGCATGGTGGCTCCTGATTTTGCTTTGAAACAGCAAAAGCTAGAAAAGCCAATGCAGCCATTTTCATCTTGTTATACGACACAGGAATTGTGGCAGAATTAATTCATCTCTTTTGGCATAAACTTCTCTCCCTGTGGACCTTAATGGCAGCATCTCCCTCCTTGATCTTCATGGCTGTGTCAATATTTTTAGCTGTTATTGTGTGTGAGTTGCTGAGCAATGACAATCCCATCTGTTACAAAAGCAGGTAACGGTCCTGCTGCGCTCTGCAGAGGAGCAAGTAAAGTTAAATAGGTGCTGAGCCCAAACAAGGAGACAATGGGAGAACTGACCAGTGCCTGGTCGAGTATTAAACACCATCCCAAAGAGGAAGAGGGAGCTGAAGAGGAAGAATGTGCTGCCTAGGTCGCTGAAGGCTTGTTCATAAATGGTGGGGAGAAGACGCTAGAGACAGAATTTTCCATTCCTGTTACACAGCGGGGGCTGGAATGGGAGGAGTTTTCCATCATGGTGGCCGCTGGGAATTTGTGCCACATTGTGCGATGTTGGCCTGATTAATTATGCAGTCGAGGGTTTCCATATTTAAAAGGCACCTGGACATCGACTGGCTCACCCTGTTGAAGGTAGAAGATCCCCTCCTTAGGAGATCCTGAAGTTGGAAGATCCACATTGTAGATGCTATACCTGGTGTTCCAGTGTCCAGAACAGTCTGCACGTTCGCCCCCGTGTCTGCGTGGGTTTCCTTCGGGTGTTCCGATTTCCTCCCACAGTCCAAAGATATGTGAGTTAGTGGATTGGCCAAGCTAAATTGCCCTTAGTTTCCAAAAAGGTTAAGTGGGGGTTACAATGTAGCCATCTGGGATGGCCACTTACAAAGGGAAATATGGCCACTTGCAAAGAATCACGGGAAACATGGCCAATGCAGGATCCAGATGAACTCAGAGCTTAAGTGTATATTTGCCATTAGATAACCAGACACGATCGAAACCCCCAGACAATTTGCATTCTAATGGCCCATTTCCCCAGAGTACTCAGGTAACAGATATAGATACAGACTCATGGGCACCACTCCCTTCACCCAGGAAGCCCAAACAGCCAAGGTCAATGACCGCTCAGGACATGCCCAGCCATCAAGGCACCCGCCCCTTTATTGGCTGACGCCTAAAACCAATTGCAGCATCACGACCAGAAGCAAGTTCAAGACCAACGATCGCTACCAGGCAAATGAGCCCAGCAGAAACGAAGTCACTTCTCCAGACCCAGAGACGCAAGATCCGAACAGCGGCCTTGTTCTTCTGCATAAACCCAGGTGCCTGAAGTTAAGTACAGGTTGTTGTAGTGTTAGGTGTAATTTAGCTTGTAGTGTTTTATGTTGCGTGTCGAAGTAATTCTTGTGTGTCAATAAACTATCATTGAACTTCAACTAACTAACTGGTTGTTTGGTCTTTGATCGATATCCGGTAAAACCGCAAGCCCACAGACAACCTAACGATGCTCCACTTCTCCAGCTTTCACCCAAAACACATTAAAGAAGCCATCCCCTATGGACAAGCCCTCCATATACACAGGATCTGCTCAGACGAGGAGGGGCGTAACAGACACCTACAGAGGCTGAAAGATGCCCTCGTACGAAAGGGATATGGCGCTCGACTCATCGATCGACAGTTCCAACGTGCAGCAGCAAAAAACCGCACCGACCGTCTCAGAAGACAAACACAGGACACCACTGACAGAGTACCCTTCGTCATCCAGTACTTTCCTGGGGCGGAGAAACTACGACATCTTCTTTGCAGCCTTCAACACATCATCAATGAAGATGAACATCTTGCCAAGGTCATCCCCACACCCCCACTACTTGCCTTCAAACAACCGCGCAACCTCAAACAAACCATTGTTTGCAGCAAATTACCCAGCCTTCAGAACAGCGACCACGACACCACACAACCCTGCCAGGGCAATCTCTGCAAGACATGCCAGATCATCGACTTGGATACCACCATTACACGTGGAAACACCACCCACCAGGTACGTGGCACATACTCGTGCGACTCGACCAATGTAGTCTACCTCATACGCTGCAGGAAAGGATGCCCCGAAGCGTGGTACATTGGCGAGACCATGCAGACACTGCGACAACGAATGAACGGGCACCGTACGACAATCACCAGGCAGGAATGTTCCCTTCCAGTCGGGGAACACTTCAGCAGTCAAGGGCATTCAGCCTCTGATCTCCGGGTATGCGTTCTTCAAGGCAGCCTTCAGGACACGCGACAACGCAGAGTTGCCGAGCAAAAACTTAAAGCTAAGTTCCGCACGCATGAGTGCGGCCTCAACCGGGATCTTGGATTCATGTCGCATTACATCCACTCCCCACCATCTGGCCTGGACTTGCAAAATCCTACCAACTGTTCTGGCTTGAGACAATTCACACCTCTTTAACCTGTGATTATCCCTCTCTCTGGACCTGTAATGATTTGATTACCTGCAAATTCTCGCATTCCAAGCATTGTCCGGCATTGCTGACTTTGTCTATACAGTAGTCCCCCGTTATACCGCGCTCCGCAATACCGCGGTTCGCGATATACCGCGGGGGGCTTATGGACCCCAACTGTCAGTTGTGTCAATTTCAGCGGCCGGCTCACTTTGATCCGGAGAGGGAAGCTGCTCTCTCACTGAAACAATCAGCCGGCCGCTGAAATTGACATTGCCGGCTGCTCTCTCCCTCCAATCAGAAACATTAAAACTTAAAAGTTGGATTGGAGGGAGAGAGCAGCAGGCAGTGTCAATTTCAGCGGCCGGCTGATTGTTTCAGTGAGAGAACATAGAACATAGAACAGTACAGCACAGAACAGGCCCTTCGGCCCTCAATGTTGTGCCGAGCCACGATCACCCTACTCAAACCCACATATCCACCCTATACCCGTAACCCAACAACCCACCCCTTAACCTTACTTTTATTAGGACACTACGGGCAATTTAGCATGGCCAATCCACCTAACCCGCACATCTTTGGACTGTGGGAGGAAACCGGAGCACCTGGAGGAAACCCACGCACACAGGGGGAGGATGTGCAGACTCCACACAGACAGTGACCCAGCCGGGAATCGAACCTGGGACCCTGGAGCTGTGAAGCATTTATGCTAACCACCATGCTACCCTGCTGCCCCAGTATAGCTTCCCTCTCCGGATCAAAGTGAGCCGGCCGCTGAAATTGACACTGCCCACTGCTCTCTCCCTCCAATCCAACTTTTAAGTTTTAATGTTTCTGATTGGAGGGAGAGAGCAGCCGGCAGTGTCAATTTCAGCGGCCAGCTCACTTTGATCCTGAGAGGGAAGCTGCTCTCTCACTGAAGCAATCAGCCGGCCGCTGAAATTGACACTGCCCGCTGCTCTCTCCCTCCAATCAGTACCCCAGCAGCCACAGCCTGCACCCCAGCAGCCACGGCCTGTACCCCAGCAGCCACAGTACCCCAGCAGCCACAGCCTGAAGCCCAGCAGCCACGGCCTGTACCCCAGCAGCCACAGCCTGAACCCCAGCTACAGAGGGGAGGGGCGATGTGAGACCATGCTGGTCTTGCAGAGGCCCGTATGACCTCCTCCTGTGTTCTCTGCTCTCTCCCTCCAATCAGCCGGCAGTGTCAATTTCAGCGGCCGGCTCACTTTGATCCGGAGAGGGAAGCTGCTCTCTCACTGAAACAATCAGCCGGCCGCTGAAATTGACACTGCCGGCTGCTCTCTCCCTCCAATCAGAAACATTAAAACTTAAAAGTTGGATTGGAGGGAGAGAGCAGCGGGCAGTGTCAATTTCAGCGGCCGGCTGATTGTTTCAGTGAGAGAGCAGCTTCCCTCCGGATCAAAGTGAGCCGGCCGCTGAAATTGACACTGTTTTAATTAGATCCACGATGGGGGTTTTAAATTTATTTAAAAATCTATGCTAGCGCTTCCCATTGTGAGTCTACGGGGGTCTGACCTCTCCCCCCGCCCCCCGTAGACTCTCAATGGGAAGCGCTAGCATAGATTTTAAAATAAATTTAAAACCCCATCGTGGATATCCGCGGCTCGGTTGCAACGCGGGTGGCTGTCTTGGACCCCAACACCCGCGTTATAAAGGGGGACTACTGTATAAATGTTTCTGGATCATCCCTCTCCAGTCACCTGAAGAAGGAGCTGCGCTCCGAAAGCTCGTGTTTGAAACAAACCTGTTGGACTTTAACCTGGTGTTGTAAGACTTCTTACTGTGCTCACCCCAGCCCAACGCCGGCATCTCCACATCATGAAACAGTGGTGGAGCAGATCAATAGTAACTTGCAAAATGGAATTGGATATGTTGTTGTATTTGAAAATGAGAAAGTTGTGGGGCGACAAGGAAAGAGCATAGGGAGTGGGACTAATTAGGTAGCTCCTCCATGGAGCCGACAGAGGCAAGATGGGCTAAATGGCCCCCTTCTGTGCTCACAATGATCCTATTCAATGAGAAAGTAGGGAGGCGAATTGCTGTTTCTAAGCTGGTTAGGCGATGATAGTTACTACCCTTTATTTTCTGAAGTACTTTGTCTCATTTCTGCTCACATCCCAGATGGAGAAGCTGTCATATGGGAAGTTGACAATGAACCTTCATATTGCCACTCTGCCGACTCACAATCAATGACGGAGAAAATTAATATCTGGAAATGGTTTGCAGTAGCTAAACCAAATGCCTGCTAAAGGTCTAGGAGTAAGATTGGCCCTTCCGCAATAAAAAAATAAGGCAAAAGCCATTGGAATTCTAATGACCATGCCCTTTGTTTATTTTTTTTGCATACATTTACTTTCTTAAAGGTTCTCACTAACTGCATGTTAACCTCAGCATTTGCCTGAGACAGACCTTCGGCATCAGAGGGGCTAATAATACAAATATCAAAACCCGAGGGGTTGATCCGAGTGATCATTTCTTGGCTGCTCTCAACACAGTCCATCAGCCCAGATAACACAGGCTCATTACCAAACAGATTAACACCCACAGAGGCGACTAGGAAAAGGTCAGACAAATATCAGCAAACATTTAACGAATCACATTACCCTTTTACTTTTGTAGAACCACATGCCAAACAGAATGGCTTTTCATAAATTATCAAGTGGAGTTGTAGAAGGTGTTTCGTAATTCAGGAAAATGTTCTTGGAATAAATGTTGGATTCTTAATACTGTGAATTTAAAAAAAATTGTTTTAATTTTTAAATGTTGGTTTCAGCCTCAAAGAGTTGCTTTCACTTTAACAGGTGATAGGGTATCATAGAATCCCTACAGTGAAGAAGGAGGCCATTTGGCCCATCGAGTCTACACCTCCGAAAAGGTACCCTACCCGGACCCACTCCCCCATCCACCCCGCCTGTCCTCGTAGCCTAACCTGCACAACTGTAGGGCAGCATGGTAGCACAGTGGCTAGCACTGTGGCTTCACAGCTCCAGGGTCACAGGTTCGATTCCCTGCTGGGTCACTGTTTGTGCGGAATCTGCACGTTCTCCCGTGTTTGTGTGGGTTTCTTCCGGGTGCTCCGGTTTCCTCCCGCAGTCCAAAGACATGCTTGTTAGTTGGATTGGCCATGATAAATTGCTTAGTGCCCAAAAAGGATAGGAGCGGTTATTGGGCTACGGGGATAGGGTGGAAGTGAGGGCTTAAGTGGGTCGGTGCAGACGCGATGGGCCAAATGGCCTCCTTCTGCACTGTATGTTCTATGTAACCCTAGACACTAAGGTGCAATTTAGCATGGCCAATCTATGTAGCTCGCACATCTTTGGATTGTGGGAGGGAACCAGAGCACCCGGAGGAAACCCACGCAGAAACGGGGAGATAGTGCAAGGTCCACACAGACAGTCACCCGAGGCCGGAATTGAACCCCGGTCCATGGTGCTGTGAGGCAGCAGTGCTAACCACTATGCCGCCATGCTGACATATGCATGAGGACCTATTGAAAGAGAACACAATGCCCAGACCACAAACACAAGCCCAAACAGGTTATCGTAAACTCCTTAAATGCTGATAACCCAAGCACATATTTCCGTACACCGAATCATGCATTCCTTATCCTCAGTGAAAAGACATTTCTACTGAGGAAAGAAATTTGAAAACTGTTTTGATTCAAGCCCACAGGTCAAGAACGGCAAACTGTTCTTCTTGAATGTAAGGAGAATCCCTGAAAGGAATAAGTATGCCAGCAACTTTCTATCCTGACCTGACAAGTGAACTATCCTCACAGAATGCTGGAAGGGAGAGGAGAGAATTGAAAAAGGCACATTTGCGATAGAGAAAAAAAAAATCACAGCTCACAGGAATTTGTCTGATTATTGCATATCTAAATGTTACACTCATGCAGAGTGTCACTGATGGGAAAACCGAGGTGCAAACTCTAAAAGCTGCGGACCGACAGCTCTGCGCCGCACCAAAAATCGAGCAAAGTTCAAAGAATAACACTGCAGATTTTTTCACAAAACAGAGCAGTCAGCCTTTCTCCACCAGTTTCGTTCACATGTTCAGGTAAAAAGTTCACCTCTCGGGTTATAAATTACCCTCGCTGCCCAGTGCGATCTCTCTTTGGGTTTATTAGCAGAGTGCCGCAGTCTAAAGGCGGGGAATTTTCCCAGGGTCCAGACTGACACATTTATTTTGGTCCGAACATCCTTCGGAGTCTCCTTGAGAAAAGTGACCAGCAGGGCCTGAAGTGAAGGCTTTATCAGTCACTTCACAATGGAAGTCAGCAAATGAATTATATGAGGATTGAAAATGGCTCAGAGGGTGTTGGAGAGTGGGCTGCTGGGTGACAATAAACATGTCCTGGAATGTGTCCTCCATCATTCAAGTTCAGATAGCAGATCTGGACCGTAACTATTGCTCACTATCCCAGTCTGTCTATCTGCGACCTGTGGAAGAGATCGAGGTTAGTCTCAAGGATATCTGGTCTGTAAGTAACCTGCAGCACAAGCTGATTTCAGCCTGTGCACTTTGTCATGTTCCAATTCCAAACGTGAAGCTTATCTTTTCACAGGGGTTGAAGGTACAGGGTTATCAAATATGAAACTATTTTTTTCACATGGCGAAACTTCCATTTCTTTTTTGTGACCAGCTGTGAGCAAAAAAAAAATTAGGCGAAAAATCCCAATGTGGTGTTGTTTTAATCAGAAGTGACCAGGTTTCACTGAAGATGGACCCTGATAGAGAGCATCCTTCAGATTTTTTTTTTCATAGAATTTACAGTGCAGAAGGAGGCGATTCGGCCCATCGGGTCTGCACCGGCTCTCGGAAAGAGCACCCAACCCATGCCCACACCTCCACCCCTTCCAGCATCTCCATCCTATCCCCGTGACCCCACCTATCCTTTTTTGGACACTAATGGCAAAGCCAATCCACCTAACCTGCACATCTTTGGACTGTGGGAGAAACCCAGAGCACCCGGAGGAAACCCACGCGCACACGGGGAGGACGTGTAGACTCCACACAGACAGTGACCCAAGCCGGGAATCGAACCTGGGACCCTAGAGCTGTGAAGCAACTGTGTGAACCACTATGCTACCGTGCTGCCCTTGTGATGCGTACAATGCCCAGCTTCCTAGCCTGGCAGTGGATGGAAACAGTGCTCCCCGTCATTATTGTGCTCATAACCTGCCATTGCGAATAATTGTTAGATAACATTTCTTACATGTCATTTTTTTTTGTGGTGTGGAATTTCTTTTTTTGGAAGGAATTGAATCTCCCGGTTTCATCAGTTGCTATTTGGTGCCTGTCAGGTATTCCAGTCACAACATCCTGAATCTTGTCTTCGTTGCTTCCAGATATTGAGTGGTGGATGCGTATTTTTGCAACCCGTAATCTCGGTGAGAGGTGTAAGATGCTGTTTCTTCCTCTTTCAGTAATGATGTAGGTGTATGAATCTCACCCACGGGGCACTTCTGCCTGGCAAACTCACTGCGCGAGGTGCCAGTCACAGGAAGAAGTGGCAACAACTGTTATCGAGCATTCAGGAGCTGCGGAATATAAAAGCAGACCAGATTCGTGATTTCATCTCTTTAAGACATCTTCATATCGAATAATGGAATTTGGCTGCGATTCTGAGGCTGTCACTGATTATCATGAAAATGTCACAAACTCGAGATGGTGGGTTGGGGGGGGGGGGGGGGGGGGGGGGGGTGGAGGGGGGGGGGGGTGGAGGGGGGGGGGTGGAATTTAACCTGCGACTATCATAGTGTCATTGAATTTCACGGCACAGAAAGAGGCCCTTCAGCCCATCGTGGCTGCGCTGGCCATCAAGCACCTATCTATTCCAACCCCATTTTCCAGCATTGGTCCGTTGCCATGGAAGCAATGGCTTTTCAAGTGCTCATCTAAATGCTTCTTAAATGTTGTGTCTTGTGTTTCAGTTGTGCGTGAGGTTTGAGAATGTCATTTCAGCCAAATAACATGTTCGAGTTGGCTGGGGAGCAGGGGGCTACGTTTTTACAATGCTCCATCTGCAAAAAGTTACGTTTCACAAAGATGGCGCGCGGTCGTCACGGGGGTCACACGGGAGGTGATTCTCAAATGTGAAACTGACGATGCAAGTGATCACGTTTAGCCCCTCCATTACCCAGAGCGCCAAGAAGAAGTCCTCCAACCCAATTAACAAACCGTGCAATGATTGGTTTGCTTTCTCCCCCAACCAATGGTGAAAAGAGAGTCCATTTCTCAGATTTGGTCTGCTTTTCGCCCTGCGTGGCAAACCACCGCTGTATCTGTCAACACAACAGGAGCTGCCGTTATCGTCTACGCCACTTTCAGCCCCAGGTTAATGTGAGAACATCACAGAACTGACACCAATAACCTGTCCATTTCCCTTCAGGCCTCAATGTACAGAACATGAAAGAGCAATATTTAAAGAGTGAAAGAAATCAGGTGGTAGAATTTGTTCAATGCTAATTGTCACAAAAAAGAACGTTCCTGTTTGGGCTGGTAAAAACACTGCCTGCCCTCTGTCAATTTGAACAGGAAGAGAAGGGAGGCCCCAGGTTTTGTCCGTGCCCTTTGCTCAGCGAGATAATCTCACCTCCAATGGAGAAGCTACAAATGGCCTCAGCCACAAGGAGGGGCAATTGGCCGGGTTTGACGACTAACATATTACTGCAGCCAGAGGTGCATGCAAAACAGGTTCAGGGTTGGTGTAGAGTGCCTTGAACTCCCTTGTTCATGTACCCGGTTGATGCTCGAGGGGCAATTTTAATGCAACTCGCGTATATTCGAGTGGTGCAATACAATGGGCCTGATCCAGATAATCTTATTTAAATGAGCCATTCAACGCAGTTGAGACCACATTCTCCTGACACCCTGGAGTGACAAGCGGAGACCAGGCCTGATGATCACTCCGGGGGTCTCGGAGGCCATCAGAGATCCCCGGTGGCCAAGGACAAAGTAGGGCAGTCCCTGGCACTGCCCCGGCACCTGGCAGTGCTAATCCTTTCAAAGTGCCACCCAGATATCTGAGGAGCTGGTCTTGCCGGCGAGTTCAGCTCCCAACCCGCTGAAAACATTCCTCAGGGCGGGATTCTGCGGCCACGCCTGCCCGCTTACCGGAGAATCTCCCCCCCCCCCCCCCCCCCCCCCCCCCCACCGAATCCAGCCCTAAGTGCGGGCTAGACCAGAGAGAGACTCCCAAATCCCAAATAAATGACCAAGTGTGGGTGAATCCAGGTCTGGAACTCACCCGAAAAGCCAGTGTGAAACACCCCTCCAAACCTGTGCAAAATGATGCTTCGTAATCTTTTGGGAGTATCAGGCCCATGGTCTGGGCAAGTGGAGAGCCACAGGCCGGTTTTCAGTCTGAGCCTGACACTTTGCCAAATTCTGGTAAGATTATCTGCCACATGAAGAGTGGCAACAGAGGCAAGAGAATGGGAGTTACCCAATCGCCATGGAGCTGTATGACAGCAAGAAAGCAGCAGAGGAAGGGAAACAATTATAGAATGAAATGGAATGAAAGACTGATCATTTTGATAATAGTTGGTAATCTGCTCCATAAATTTGCTGCCCTGTGGTGAAGATGTAAAGTTCCTCTGAGGTCGGGTGGATTCCAAATAAAAGAATTGGAACAGATGAAACATCTCACCTGATAATAAGAGCGATGGCACTGGGGAGAACTCTGATACTCTTCTCTGAATTGTACCATTTTGGAGTTTGGAAATTCTCATATGACAATCATCCGGGGGCATTCTGAAGAGAAAACCACAGCCACTAACTTGGGTTCAGTGCGAAGTGTGTATGTGACCACAGTAATCTTGTGTGCTTAGAAGGGACTTTTTGTGTTAATGAGACATTGTAGCTTAAGATGTATTTTGCAATCCACGTTAATCTTTAAATCTGTGTGTATTTGACCCTGTGACCCTGTTCCTTTTGTAGTTCATCCACGATTTATAAAAAAAGTTACGGGCCTGGATTCGCTGTTGGCGGGATCCTCCGTTTCACCAGCAGCGCACTCATGCCCGCGATTTCCCAACAATGTGGCAGTGCCCGCAATGGGAAACCCCATTGGCTGGCTTCCGGGACCCGCTAATGGCCGGGGGGGGGGGGGGGGGGGGGGGTGGCACACCGGAAAACGGGTGCAGCGGGACATAGAATCCCACCCATGGTCTTTTGATCCAGGGTTTCATTCTGGGATCTTCCCATCCAGTTATAAAATCAACTGGGATCGTGATAGTTTTGAGTTATATTTGTGAATTCAGTTAGCTAGCGGACAAGACTGGTCGAGGGAAGCAGCTAAGAGACTGTGTCCGTTTTCGATCTTAAGCAACTTTTAGCTCCTTAGATGTCGTGAGATACAGCCAGGCCTGGGCACACAGTAAAGTAAGGGCTAGATCTACCGTCCATGACACAATCTGCAACTCAGAGCTGCTGTGCAAGAGAAGGCATAGTCGGAAGGGGAAAAAAACATCAGGAAGATTTGTTTAAGGAGTAAATCTACAGTCATCCTGAATAAAAGGCAGTTCACCTTGTAGCTGGAGTTCCAGAAGTAATTAGCTTGGGTGCAGTTTGGAACCACTGCGGTAAGCTATTAGAAGTCAGATGTTTTCTGATGTTTGAAGCCACTGCACAGCGTTCACATGGAGGCCAGAGTTGTGGAATTGACAAAAGCTAATGGAAGGACCCCCATGAAATCTTGTACCTTTACGAATAGCTAGAACGCTGAATTGTAAATTCCAGAAAGCGGTGAGATACCTTTTGAGTTGCTACTTGGAAAAGCTAATGAACCTTAAAGATTTTATCAGGTAAAGGAACTCTTAGCGAGAAATGGAAAGTAAAATTGAAGTGTGGAACCTCTGTAATTAAAAGCCATGTTGTGAAGTTACTAGTGCTTGTTCTGTTTAAGCCTTTTTTACACATAGTAACATTTGTTTTGATTTAAAAGCGTGAAATCTTGTGATATAGGGCAGAATTTTCAGATTTTGTTCAGTGTCAACTGGGGTGGGAAAAGCAGTTTGTAGACCGACGGCTGTGCTGCTGGCTTTTCCCATCGGATTTTTAAACACTCTGGGATAAAAGCTACCAGGAGGTATGTCCCATGACATCAGGCCTGCCCCGCCAACAACTTTGGATCCTGAGAGATTGGGAAGGCCTGTTGATGTAAAAAAAACAAATCATCCCATGGACATTGAACCCCCCCCCCCCCCCCCCCCCCCACCCCTACCAGGGAACCGCCCCCTCCCACCATACCATGGGCAGGGAATCACCCCAAACCTCCAGGAAACCCTCTCACTCCGCCCCTAGGGAATCTCTCCAATAGACACAGAAACCTTCCCTGCCAGGGACACCTCTCATGGTAATTAAAATCCCCTCCCCCACGGACACAGACCTCAACTCCTCCTCCCCCAGGGCCAATGAACCCCTGGCACCTTCCCCACAGCCCTCCCCTAATACTGAATCATGGGACTGCCTGGTCAGTGCCCTTGTCACTGTCTGGGCATTGCCCCCAGCGCTGTCAGGGGGAAGTACCCCTGCAATGCTCAGGTACTGCCCAGGCATGACCTCCCCCCCCCCCCCTCCCCCTCCCCCGGGGGCTGTACTTATCTGTGTGTCCCGGTGGGTTCTGTTCACCAGGCCCCCGTTTTAAAAACCTGCGCCATCCCTCTGAAAGAGCACCCTGCCTCTGCCCATCCCTCCTGCCCTTTCCGCGTAACCCCACATAAACTTTGGGACACTAAGAGACAATTTAGCATGGCCAATCCACCTAACCTGCACGTCTTTGGACTGCGGGAGGAAACCGGAGCGCCCGGAGGAAACCCACGCAGACACGGGGAGAAAGTGCAAACTCCACACGGACAGTCACCCAAGGCTGGAATCGAACCCGGGTCCCTGGTGCTGTGAGGCAGCAGTGCTAATCATTTGGACAGCCAGTGCAGAAACGATGGGCCGAAAGGTCTCCTTCTCCACTGTATCAAATCTGCAATTCTGTGATTCTGAGATGAGAACATAAAGCCGGATGACAGCTCTCCCAATCCAGCAGAACAGTTGTCTGCATAGCAGAATCTCTCGCTGATTTTTTTTGCATTGTTTTTTACACCGCATTTTATTCATTTCCTCTTGAGCAATCTCCATTTCAATTCCAATGTTATGGCTGAAAAGGCAGGACAGTAACTTTGCTCTCATGCTCTCTTAATGCACAGCAGTCTGTGAGAGGAGTATATGACACTGGGTGGGGGGTGGGGGGTGGTGGCGCGTGGGGGGGGGGTGTTGTTCTGCGATTTCACTTTCTGCTGCGTGAAGATTAGCTTCTGTTTTGTTGCTCTACATAAGACATGGATTAGATCAAGCCTTGCCTGAACAGAGGGCGTGAACCATTACCCTCCACCTGAACCCGTGCCCTGTGTGCTGGGACTGCCAACTCGGCCCTAACCCCCAGTGTTGTCTCTTTCCTCTCGTGTCGCACAGTTCGACGGGTCAGTGCAGTTCTCTGCGTGTAGCGAAAGCGGCTTTATCGCTTGCAAAAACGAAAGAAACAAGGCTTGAATCTTTTGCTTGAACATGTAGTTTAAAGGCGGGGGGAATGGCTCCTGTATGTTTAAAAGTGCATTTAACTGGGAATGTCGTGAATTGATACGCAACTGATTAATTCTGCCATTCATGTGAAGGATATTTCATAGTGAAAGGACTTGTGGAGTATGTTTGCAGCAGAACATGTGACTGGAAAAAATACAACTAAATAAGCATCAGGTTTGAATAAATGAAAGCACTCACACAAGAACTGGCATATGTGAGCAAGGGCAGACTGAGACATGGGGAATAATTGTTAATGGAAAGTGTGTGCGGAGAGATAATCAAGAGATAAAGAATAATTGAGACAAAAAGAGATAAATAATCAGGCATTAGGATTTTCCAGAAGAACGGTGACCAATAGCAGTGTCATTTATTGACATGTGCAAAAACATTCAAGACGCTCAGACGGGCTCTGTCCCCATTGTTAAATATATTATGGCAAGTCTGCCGACCATCAGGCATGGAGGAATTCATTTTATCTTGCTGTGATAAACAAAGCCAAGATCAGAGCAAAGAGTAATTCTAACCAGCATGGTGCTAATGCAATATTATAATTAATTACACAAAGGCCAGGATTCTTTGTTGCGAGTTCGCCCCGCTACCGCTGATAGCGAGGACGGAGAATTTGGCCGTGTCGTTCACTGGCCACGGGATTCTCTACCCCCACCGCTTGTCAATGGGAAATAAATATTTTCAATGTTCATATAAGTGCTGGCGATTGCTTCAAGTATTCAGGCCAGACATACTGTGGTGATATGATCTGCATACTCGTCTGCCATTGGGCCAGAACGTCGGCTTACCATTGGCCCTGGTCGGTCATGTGCCTCTCGACCGATTGGCCGAGAGGCCGAGTTAACCACGCCTCTATTAACGAGGTATAAATGGTCAGACGCCTGACGATCGTCCCTTTCCATTGTAGACGATCACAGAGCTGTGTTCTAGTCAATTAAAGCCAGACTTTGGTAAATCACTCGCCTCGCGTACAATTGATGGTACATCACATACACTCCATTGTTAAGTACTAAGAAAGTATTCAGATGAGTATATGTAAGAACCTGATAAATACTCCAACGTTGAGTTCCAGATATATACTCTGGTATGCTTCTGCTCTACTGCTGACTTTTTGCCAGGGTGCCAGGGCAGAATGCCCATAAGTACCACCAGCGCCATTGAAGCACCCATTCTAACCCAAAAGGTCTTCCAGATCTGTGAAAGGTCATCGACTAAACGACTGAGCTCTGGTTTTATTAACTCCAGAGAGCGGGGCATTGGGCGATCATTGACAGCGTGAAAGCTAAACCATGTATCTGACGAAGCTGTCAAGAAGTGTGCCACAGGATGTGACCCCCCAGTAGCACAGAATGTGAGCACTGCGTGTGCTGCTGGAAGGCAAAACGGGATGTTTGTGTGGTACTAAACATTATTATCTTATAGCTTATGGCTGTTTAGGGCTGGGGCATTGGCATTAATATTTACTCTAATTCAAGCTTAACATTTGAAAGCAAGGAGGACATGCCCATTACATAGCGGATCCTGTGGACAAAGGGATTATTACTCTGCTGTTAAGATGACTGCCTGTCCCTTGTTCACCCTAATGTCATATCCATTAAGTTAACTCCACTGAAGTCAGTCGTGAATAAGTAAACAGAAGCTGAATATCCCAATGCTGCAGTCACTGAACTCACTCCTTTCAACTGGAGCAGGCTGAAGAAAAGAGAGAAGATGTTCATTAAGAGTTTGAGTTTCAGAAAAGGCTTAACCTACTTGTCCATTCTAGCTTCGAAAGGACATTTTTACAGAGGAATGGAAGGGGGTAGATGGATTAGAAAACAAAACTATTTAAAGGTGAGAGCAATGGCACTGGTTCAATCCAGGTGCGATAACCTGCACGGGACACAGGGGTCGGGTTCGATTGTTTTCCCCGTGTGGCTCGAGGTGTATGAGCTTCCCCCGGTAACTTCGGGGCTGATAACGTTGTATAAAGGTCGGCCAGATAGGAACCAACCGACACAGACCCATTGAGGTTCATACGGGCCCCTTGACAATAGTACGTTCTTACAAGTAAACGTCTTCTTATTCCCCTCACCTTTATTAAACTTGCGACAAGGATAAACTGGAACTATCGACTTGCAACTCCGGCGCCAAAGGTGCCTCTCTGTGACTTTGCTTCTCCTTGGATTAGGTACAGTGGAAAGTACTTCACAATGACTTTGGTCGATTGGATGCTTTTGACCCTGCTGTTGAATCTTTGAATCGGTACGTGGAACAGCTGCAATACTTTTTCAGAGCCAACAGCATTACTGAAAATGAGTGCCAGACAGTGATCTGATCGATGGTCAGCAGAGTGCACACCTTTGGTGTAATTAGGGGCCTCATATTTCCAACGGCACCAGATGCAGCAACATCTGACCAGCTCACCATACCTGTGGGAAATTATTTCAACCCGACTCAGTCCATCATTGTGCAAAGATACAGATTCTTTTTTTAAAAAAAGTTTTTCCAATTAAGGGGCAAGTTAGCGTGGCCAACCCACGCACCCTGCATCTTTTGGGATGTGAGGGTAACCCACGCAGGCACGGGGAGAATGTGCAATGGTACAGATGCAATACAGCGGAAAGGTCAGAAGGGGACTCAGTTGCAGAGTATGTTTCCCGTTTGCAAAAAATTGCACAATGTTGTGAATATGGTGCTGTGTTGGCGGATATGCTCTGTGACCGCCTGGTTTGCGGTATTAACAATCTCAAAACACAAGAGAAGCTTCCGGGTGACGGTTCCTTAACATTCCAGCAGGCTTTGCAAATTTATCTTTCACAGGAGAGTGCCGCTCGGGATGTACTGGAACTCCAGGGAATGGTTGTCCGGCATTGACCCCTCGCTGCCCTTCAGCAGCTAGAGTGGACGGCCTCGATGCTGTAGGCCTGATGTCTCGAGGCTCTGGACCACGGTGCATATCCTGTCCAGATTCGGGAGGTACTGACTCCGCCCACTGCGAGAAGTGTGGACTTCCAGCAGCGTGATGGACAGCGCCATGCCCGTCTGGGATGAGGTAAACATCGCCCCCTGGCTAGGACTCTACATTTGGACGACCCTGAAGAAGCTGGAAATAAATCGGAAATGCAGCTGAACTGTGTGGTTGCGCCATGGGTGACCCCTATCCGCATACCCGTGCAGGTCAACAGACACTTGATTCAAATGGAGTTGGATACAAGTGCTGCCGCACCACGTGTTCGACCGCATCCGACACGGGGTGAGTCAATTATCGCTGGCTGATACGACTGTCCACCTCGTCACGTATACAGGGGAGTGTATGGCTATTGTAGGCTCCATGCTCGCCCCGGTGGGCTATGAATGTCAGTCGTTGCGCCTTCACCCCATTGTGGTTCAGGGGGGTGGCTCCAACATGCTGGGTCAGGAATTGGCTGCATCATTTTCGGATCGACTGGCAACATACATTATGAGTGGAGACGGGAGGCGTGTATACGATACTGCGAAAGTTCCCCGATGTTTTCAGGCCCGGCCTTGGGAAAAGTAAGGGAGCCATGGTGAAAATCCAGCTGAATCCGCAGGCCCAGCCCCATTTGTTTGGTGCTCGAGTGGCCCCTCATGTTATTGTTGGTTAGGTTGAGGCCGGACTGCTGTTCTGGGAGAGCGTCAGTATAATTTGGCTGGTTCATTTCGCTGACTGGGCGGCCCTGGTGGTTCTGGTGATGAAACCAGTCCGGACTGTCTGCCTTTGTGGCAATTGCAAGTTAACCGTCACGGTTAACGTACGGCTTCACAGTTAGACCGATACCTGCTATCTTGCATTGAAGACCTCTATGCCACGCTGGCATGTACTTCTACATTCACCAAGTTAGATATGAGCAATGCTTATTTACAGCTTAACCTACACAAGGCCCCAGGAAAATATGTCACTCTCAATACTCATAAAGGATTACACAAGTTCACCCGACTTCCATTCGGCGTCTCCTTGGCATGCGCTGTGTTCCAACGCTTCATGGGGAGGATATTTTGTGGTCTTCCACGCGTTGCTGTCTATCTCGGTGATGTGTTGATTACGGGGGTCACGGAGGCTGAGCACCTGAAAGACATTGAAGCGGTATTGCAGAGATTTTCAGAATATTGCGTCCGCCTGCATAAGGCAAAGTGTGCTTTCAGTGTGAAAGAAGGAGTGTATTTGGGCTACCAGGTCGACTGGGATGGCTCGCATCCCAGTGGCTGATAAAATACAGCTAATCAAGATGGCCCCCGCACCGCGTGACACTACAGGGCTTTGCTCCTTCTTATTTTCTTTTCCAACTGGGGGGCAATTTAGCATGGCCAATCCACCAACCCTTTGGGTGGTGGGAGTGAGACCCACGCAGACACGGGGAGAATGTGCAAACTACACAAGAACAATGACCCAGGGCCGGGATCGAATCCGAGTCCTCAGCACCGTTAGGCAGCAGTGCTAACCACTGCACCACCCTGTCGCCCCTCTTTGCTCCTTCTTAGACCTGATCAATTATTACGGCTTTATGCCAAGTTTGGCGACAATCCTGCACCCCCTCGGCCACAGAAGCGCCAGCCGTGGGTTTGGGGCGATGAACAGGAGGCTGTTTTCCAGCTGGTGAAGCGGACATTGTTTTCGTCAAGAGTACTGACCCATTTTGACGCAACTAAACCTCTGTGTCTGACATGCCGCACATCACCGTACAGCATCGGTGCCGGCCTCTCTCATCGGATGGGTGATGGCCACGACCGTCCCATATCTTTTGCCTCCAGGACATTAATGGCCGCGGAGTTTAACTATGTGCAGATAGATAAAGAGGGTCTGGCAGCTTTGACGAAGGGTCACCTGGACTCTAAACGTTAGCTCTTTTCTCTCCCTACAGATGCTGCCAGACCTGCTGAGATTTTCCAGCATTTTCTCTTTGGCAGTCGTGTTCGGAGTCAAACGTTTTCCTCAGTATGTTTACGGCCATTTTTTCATTATTACTGATCATAAGCCACTGCTTGGCCTGTCTCGCGAAAATAAGGCAGTGTCGCCGATCGCATCCGCCCGAATCCAGAGGTGGACCCTGCTTTTGGCTGTGTACCACTATTCTTTCGGACTCCGCCCGGGAACGCTGAAGGTGAATGGGGAAGCGTTAAGTCACCTTCCCCTGCCCATGGTTTCAGTGGATCCGCCCATGGCCGAAGAAAGTATTGCGGTCTTAAATAAATTTCATGGACACTCTGCCCGTGACGGCTGCCTGCATCCGCGAGTGGGCGCAGTGCGACTCGGTGCTGGGTAAGGTGGGTCATTTGGCTTTGTCCGGTGGACCACGATGACAGCTTCCTGTGGAGTTAAAGACGGTTTCTACCTAGATGACGAAGCTGACCATCGAGGACCTCCTGCGGGTCAAGAGAGTTGTCCCTGAAAAAAGGCAGACTTTGGTTCCGAAAAACCTTCCAGCGGCTCATCCCAGAGTCTCCAAGATGAAAATGCTGGCCATGACTTAGGTCTGGTGGCCGGAATGTCGACACGAGCCTTTAGCTGGTAGCCCCGCGCTGCCCTGTTTGTCAAGAACATTCCCGCAGCAAAGCCTCTGCACCCATGGGAGTGACCAGGATGTCCCTGCGTTCACGTTGATGCAGATTTTGCTGGCCCATTTTTAGGATCCATGGGCTGGATTCTCCATTTTTGGGACTAAGTCCGCACGCCATTGTGAAAACTGTGGTCTTTTAAGCCAGGAAAACTAGCTTCAAAAGGCAACAGATTCACCGTCTTGCTGAGGGCTAGTAGGCAGCTGTCGTGGAGCTCGCAGCTGTAGCTGCCGATAGTTCCAGCACTTCCGGGTCAGAGGCTGCGCACGCGCACGGTAGCGGCCTCCAGCAGCTGCGCCGTGCTCCATGGCAGACTCAGCCCACGGACCTGGACCAGCAGAATGGTGCCCCGCCTCGGCCGCTCACGCACCCCGGACCGCCCGCACACATTGCCCCCAGCCCTGAATGAAGCCCCCCTGCTCTCTAATCGGCATTCCCTCGACTATGGTGTCCCGGACTGAGTCTGCAGCCGCCACGCGAGGATCCCAGATGGTGGGACCATGAGAGATCCACGCCGCCGGGAATTCAGCCGGTCGGCAACGGAACATCGCGGGGCGGGCCTGAGGCAATAGACTGAGATGGTGGATACTCGGTACGCCGATTTTAGGGGGACGCAGCATTTGAAAACTGGCGGTGCTTCTGATTTCGGTGCCAAAATGGATTCTCCGCTCCGTCACCAAATGCAATTACGCCGTCGTGGAGAGGAGAATCCAGCCCCATGTATCACATCATGGTGGATACACATTCGAAGTGGCTAAAGATCCATAAAATGGTGGACATCACCTCCCATGCAGCAAACGAATGGTTATGCACCTCTTTTTTGTCCCACGATTTACCAGAGGTGCTCGTTACCGACAACGGGGCCTCGTTTACCAGTGAGGGTTCGCTGTATTCGCGAAAGCGGATGACATTCACCATGTTCGCACTGCTCTCTATCACCCGTTGTCAAATAGACTGGTGGAGAGCGCCATAGGGTGAGGCACGGCCTGAAGAGAAAAAGTACAGGTTCGATGGATACCTGGTGGCACATTTTTTGTTCTCATATAGAACTACACCTCATGCTGTGACTGAGGTGGCCGTGGGCGAAATGTTGATGGGTCGCCGACTTTAGGCTCGGTTGTGTTTGTTGCTCGCAGACATTGATGCAAAAATACTTTGCACACAGGATTTAAAAGGGCGTTGCCCGACGAGGCGCCATCTTCTATGACGCTTGGCGCCTGACGAGGTAGTCCACGCCTTAACATTGGGGAAGATCCTTGCTGGCTTCCAGAGATTGTTATTCGTCAAAGTAGCCCCGTATCATACCAGGTCCGTGTTCGAAGTCAGCTCATGAAACATCACCTAGATCACCTCCAAGCTCGGCGGTCCGCCACTCGGGAACCTCCTTGGGGGGGCTCCACCCCAGTCTGATCCAACATTCAGGACGCTGCTTGGGGGGCTCCACCCCAGTCTGATCCAACATTCAGGACGCTGCTTGGGGGGGCTCCACCCCGGTCTGGTCCAACATTCAGGACGCTGCTTGGGGGGGGGGGGGGGGGGGGGGGGGGGGGGGGCTCCACCCCAGTCTGGTCCAACATTCAGGACGCTGCTTGGGGGGGCTCCACCCCGGTCTGGTCCAACATTCAGGACGCTGCTTGGGGGGCTCCACCTCGGTCTGGTCCAACATTCAGGACGCTGCTTGGGGGGGGGGGGGGGGGGGGGGCTCCATCCCGGTCCAGCCCAACATTCAGGACGCTGCTTGGGGGGCTCCACCTCGGTCTGGTCCAACATTCAGGACGCTGCTTGGGGGAACTCCATCCCGGTCTGGTCCAACATTCAGGACGCTGCTTGGGGGGGGGCTCCATCCCGGTCTGGTCCAACATTCAGGACGCAGCTTGGGGGGGGGCTCCATCCCGGTCTGGTCCAACATTCAGGACGCTGCTTGGGGGGGGGGGGCTCCATCCCGGTCTTTTCCAACATTCAGGACGCTGCTTGGGGGAACTCCATCCCGGTCTGGTCCAACATTCAGGACGCTGCTTGGGGGGGGCTCCATCCCGGTCCAGTCCAACATTCAGGACGCTGCTTGGGGGGCTCCATCCCGGTCCAGCCCAACATCCAGGACGCTGCTTGGGGGGCTCCATCCCAGTCTGGTCCAACATTCAGGACGCTGCTTGGGGGGCTCCATCCCGGTCCAGTCCAACATTCAGGATGCTGCTTGGGGGGCTCCATCCTGGTCTGGTCCAACATTCAGGACGCTGCATGGGGGGCTCCATCCCGGTCTTTTCCAACATTCAGGACGCTGCTTGGGGGAACTCCATCCCGGTCTGGTCCAACATTCAGGACGCTGCTTGGGGGGCTCCATCCCGGTCCAGCCCAACATTCAGGACGCTGCTTGGGGGGCTCCATCCCGGTCCAGTCCAACATTCAGGACGCTGCTTGGGGGGCTCCATCCCGGTCCAGCCCAACATTCAGGATGCTGCTTGGGGGGCTCCATCCCGGTCTGGTCCAACATTCAGGATGCTGCTTGGGGGGCTCCATCCTGGTCTGGTCCAACATTCAGGACGCTGCATGGGGGGCTCCATCCCGGTCTTTTCCAACATTCAGGACGCTGCTTGGGGGGCTCCATCCCGGTCTGGTCCAACATTCAGGATGCTGCTTGGGGGGCTCCATCCCGGTCTGTTCCAACATTCAGGACGCTGCTTGGGGGGCTCCATCCCGGTCTGGTCCAACATTCAGGACGCTGCTTGGGGGGCTCCATCCCGGTCAGGTCCAACATTCAGGATGCTGCTTGGGGGGCTCCATCCCGATCCAGTCCAACATTCAGGATGCTGCTTGGAGGGGCTCCATCCCGGTCCAATCCGCCACTCAGTTTGGTTCCATTTCTTCGGCCACCTTCGGAGGGTTCTTCGCCCAGATGGTCCAGCCACAAACGTTGTTCTCCGGCTCAGTATGCGCCGGATGGTCTGGTCCCACAGCCAGGCAATTATGTGCTGCAGCCAAAGCATCTGTGTCACCCGGCAGGACAGCACCTTCTGTTCCTTCTTTGTCACCGGTGTTTTAAACTTCTTTTTCATCTACTCCTTGTCTTCATCGTCCGAGGTACCGACCAACACAGAGAGAGGACCCGGTGAATTTCAACCGGACCCCTCGTAAATGGTACGCTCCGATAAATAAATGTCTTCTTTTGTTTACTCTTCAGACTCCCCTCACCTTTATTAAACCAGGCAAATTCAGGACTGATGATTGGAGGATTTTCACACAAAAGTGTGATGCATAAGAGGAGAGCAGTTTCCTGGTTGGGTTGTGTAGTAAAAATGTCCCAGAGCATTTAGTAAACAGCTGGATGCTTGAATGTGAGGAATGTCGATTCTTTCTGGATGGATGGGCTGAAAGGGCTTCTACATCTTGACCTATTGGTGAACTGAGCTGTTTAAGTTGTTCTGCCCACAGATTGTCTTTGCCCAGAATATATGATCTAACAATAACCAGATGATATAAAATGTGCTTTCTAATGTCTGTAGATTCAACAGTCTACCTTGGGTCTTTATTGATATTACATGTGAAGAGCTGTATGTTTCCATCACACTTCAGGAGAAATGGATTATTCATTTAAGAGCGGCCTGTGTGTAATTTCAGTTCTGTTGTCTCTCTCTCTGAACCACCTCTTTGTTCCTCCCTGTGCAACTGTAGTACCTACTCCTGTGATCACTGCAATTACACACTCCTCATGGTAGCATCCTTCTTAAAACTAGGTTTTGCAGCTGTCCTGCTGCTTCTTGACGCCTGTCATTAATTAATTAGTCCCCGCAGCTGATTAGGTCAAAGCAGCTAATCTGTGATACCACAGCCGTCTTTCAACCTCTTAAGATGTTCAGCTTTGTGAGTACACAGTTAGGCTGCACCTTGCGACTTCTCAATGGCAACACTCGGTGTAGCGAGCAGAACCAGTCGCTTCGCCCCAATCCCTAATTAGGTATTCGTGAATGCACGCGCGCTAATTGTAATTGGCAGTAACATGCCTCCTACGCCTGGCGGAACTGGATTTAACTTCTGTGCCATCTCTAGATGTTGGTGAGCTTCAGCCAATAAAGCAATAAAACCTGCAAATCATATTATGATATTCTTTATTAGTGTCACATTAACACTATAATGAAGTTAACTGTGAAAATCCCCTAGTCACCACACTATGGCACCTGTTCGGGTACACTGAGAGAGAACTCACAATGTCCAATTCACCTAACAGCACCTATTTCGGGACGTGTGGGAGGAAACCGGAGCACCCGAAGGAAACCGACGCAGACACAGGGAGAACGTGCAGACTGCGCACAGACAGTGACCCTAGCCGAGAATCGAACCCAGGTCCCTGGCGCTGTGAAGCAACAGTGCTAACCACTGTGCTATCGTGCCTCCTTTGTGCGAACAAAGAAGCTCCTCACCATTGATCCTGTTGAAGGGCAGCTGTGCAACGTGGACTCAAAGGGGGCTGTCTGTCATTTATTCAAACATATTCCATATTCATCAGTAGGGATTGCTGTATAAAATATATACAAATGGCATTCCCACCAATTCTTTTTCAGATGTTTCTGCGAGTTTGTGCACATTGATTTATAAGGGTGTAAGGTCACACCACGACAGTATCAGTTACTGTGTTTTGTCAGTATCACATTACTTTCCAGGGTACAAATCATTAAAAATGACAAGTTCATTCATTGGGGTCACTTCCCTGTGCTGCCATGTCATTGAAGATACTCTTTTCAAGGTGGTCTTCCTGTGGCTGCAGGGGTGGAACCCAGGGATGGAAGACGGAAAACATTTATCCACGGCCCAGAATTTCATCAGTTATTTCTTTATTATAGTCAGGTCGGTGTTTGTTGTGTCACTTTTGCAAGTGGCATCATTCTTATATCAGCATCTTAGCTTCATGGGGTTACGCTATTGCGACTTGAATTAAAGTTTTGCTTTCCTGTCTTTTCGAACATTTTGTTCGCAAAGGAGCGAGCAACTGAATCTGGCAGCGTACTTTAAGGGAGGACTCCAAGGATTGGCTGCGCGCTCTGCAATTTCGTAGTACTTTTCCTTAAGTTGAGTTATTTGAATATAAATTCAAATATTCAGAACAAACTAAACACTAATGAGACACCATGGATAAATAAAATTATAAAGAAAAAAACTGAGGGTGAAGAGAGAGGCACAGGTACCGCAGGGGAGAGCATGACAAGGGAGAATGCAGAGATATTAGGAAGAAGTCAAAAAGACAATTAGGAAGGCAAAGAGGAACTATGAAATTAAATTATCACGGAACATAAAGCAGAATAGTCAAATATTCTGCATATAAATATTTTAAAAAAGGAAAGATAAGATGGGAATAGTGCCACAAAGGGATGGACAGGATTAAAACACAAACAGCAACAGAGAAATGTCTGAAACATGGAATAATTACAGGGTAGTTTGTTTCAGCAACGGGGAGGCTGGTCAGGTGGGCATGATATCAGAAGATCGGGCGGGGGGGGCGGCACGGTGGTTGGCACTGCTGCCTGCGGCGTTGAGAACCCGGGTTCGAATCCCGGCCCTAGGTCACCGCCCGTGTGGAGTTTGCACATTCTCCCCGTGTCTGCGTGGGTTTAACCCCCACAACGGAAAGATGTGCAGGTTAGGTGGTTTGGCCACGTTAAATTGCCCCTAATTGGCAAAAAAAAACAATTGGGTACTTTAAAAAAATTTTAAATGATGGGTGGGATTTTTGGGCTGTTCACGCTGGGGGGATCTTACGGTGTTGCTGATGGTGCACACGGCGGTGAGCAGTGCGTTCAATAGGAAACCCCGTTGCCAACAGCGGGACCAGAAGACCCTGCCGCTGGCCACTGGCAAACTGCTCTCTGCCATTTCAGAACAGATCGCGGAGGGAGAGGAAGATCCCTCCATTACACTTAAAATAAAGAGAAAAAATATTAATTATTAAACTCAAAGAAGACAAAAGCCCTGGCCTGAACAGATGCACTTTAAAAGAATCGAGGGAAGAGATAGCAGAGGCGTTATTAAACATATTTAATAATTTGTCAGAAAAATATTTGGAGGTGCCAGAGGACTGGTTGATAGCTACGGTAATATCGATGTTGAAGAAGGCAAATGTCTGTCTGGGGAACTATAGACCAAACAGCTTAATATTAGTGGTCGGGAACTAGTGGAATTCCTACTAAAGGAGAAAATCGGAAAATATCTAGAAGCTAAAATGCAGTAATGAACAGTCAGCAAAGATTTCAAAAGAGAAAGTTTTGCGAGGTCAATCTCATTGAATTTGCTGAAGAGGTGACAAACAGAGAGTTGACATGGGTAATGTAGCAAGACGTAGCTTATCTAGTTTACGGAGAGGCCTTTGATAAAGTGCTGCATAACAGGTTAATATACAAGTTGAGAAAATGTGGGGCTGGATTCTCCATTCCTAAGTGTTGACGCTGGGGCAGGATTTGTTGACTTTCACGACAGCAAAACTGGCGCCAAACTTGGATCGGTTCAGCAACTGTGGAGGGGCTACTACCAGTGCCACGTGGAACACAATCGATTCCAATGTGAAATGCAGCTGGATTCGCCGCATCTGTGATTGACACTCGGGAGGCTGACAAGCTGCAGCCCCACATACACGTTACAATCCCCATGCGCACTCATCCCAGCCTACAAGGTTGCGCTGGAGCGTACCTATCCCGCTGATGGGTTGGCTGGGGCCAGAGGGTACCCAGGAGAGTGCCCTGGGGATACCCATGCGACCTGTGGCCCTAGGTTCACAGTGGGCAGTCAGCGGCGTGCACAGCTGCATGGCTGCCTGGCAGGCCACGGCAATGGTGCCCCGTGCCCATCCACCCTGATCCCACTACCACTCCCCGCTACTTACCCCTGATCCTGACAGAAGCCCACTGGCCATCGGCACATCTGTCAACAAATTATGGCGATGTTGGAAACTTTACGTACCCCCTCTCTCTCCCTCAGCAGCCACGGTGCCGGTGTCACAGTTTTTAAAGCAGAAGTAAAACTTGCCGGCGGGAATTCGGCCCATCGGAGGTGGAGAATCGTGGAGGCCCTGGAGAATACCGGGTCAGGCCCGCTGATGATATACAAACGGTGTTTACTGTACATGTGTTTTTGATGCCACTTTCTAGGTGACGGAGAATTGCGATTTGGCGTGAAATTGCCGCCCGCCGCGATTTTGGCATTGGAACCGATTCTCTGCCCAATCGCGTTTCGCGATTCCGGTATCAGCCGACGGGGAATTCTGCTCGTGGAGTCAGGGACAAGCAGCAGAATGAATTGCCAGCTGGCTTCAAGACAGAACACAGAGGTTCGATGCAAAGAATGTGCTTTCAGGATGAGAGAAGCTGGAAAGTGGGGTTCCACAAAGGTCAGTACTAGGACTCTGTCATTCTTTAATTATATTAATGATTTAGATTTTGGCATCAAGGATTGGGTGAATCCTCTTCCGATGGGATTCTCCGTTCTGCCGGCAGCGCGCACCTGTCCGTGGGTTTCCCGGCGATGTGGGATGGGAAATCCCATTGGCCGGCAACGGGATCAGAGAATCCTGCTGCCGATGCGCCACTGAGGAATACATGGTTGTGGAGGCAGGGAATTCACCCCATAATTTCTAAATTTGCAGATGACACCAAACTGGAAGGGATGGTCAACACTGAGGATTACAAGAAACCATTAATACATTTGCAGAATGGGAAATAATTGGCAAAATAATTTCAGGACATTGAGCTCATAGATTTGGTCAGGTTTACCGTGGAATTGAATATAATGAAGTTGCAGAACTTTTCAGGACATATTGAGGGAAAGGGGAAGAATGAGCGCCATATAATAATATGAAATGTTGAGTTAGAAATCCTGAGTTGCAGACTGTCCAGATCAAGTTGCAGTGTGTGCATGCAGTAACTTTACTGGGAAAGTGCCCTTGGTCTCAAATACCATCCCCCCCCCCCCCCCCCCCCCCCCCCGCCCTCCTCCTCCCCCAGCCCCACCCCTCCAAGTCCCTCTCGCAATGCCAGTGTTTGAACTGGGGTCCAGCCTTAGCTCCTGTGCTGATGCTACTCGATATCCAAGAGACTGGGAGACAAGGAAGAGAGCAGCTGCACGTGATGGCACCTCAGAGTGTCCTCCTGCTCTCCTGCGCAGTGCCTGGCATCCAGATGGGCATCTCTCCAATGGCAAGACACAGGTTTGGGAATTCTGTTGGGAGTTATTTCATACCAATAAGTGGCACACGCGTTGATGCTCCAACGCACGCCAGACTACAGACGTCCACTTTAAATGAACAAGCGGCATCACTAGGCCCTCGTTAAGTGGTCTGCATCACCATATTAAAACCTGTTTTGCCCAGGAAGGCTTCAGCATTGAGCTTATTTGCAGAGGAAGTCAGTACATCTATGTCACAGGAGAGTATCATCCTGTCCAACTATACAGTTGAGTAAATCAGGACTTGCACTTTGCCAGGTTCCTTTAAAATTGAATTGAGGGCATTTTGGCACCGCAATATTCATTGAATAACTTTCCAGTGCAATTGTGACCTAAGCCTGTCATTCAGCAATGATAGATTCATGATTTATGTGCTGGTGTTATTTTATTAGATTGCTCTTTGCCACAGATTGGTAGTGCATCCATGTTAAAATTGATGGTATGGAATACTATTCCCCCTCACATTTTATAGAGTGCAGCCAGCGTAAACCCACAATATTGCGACTTGATTCCTATCACAGAGCCTGTCATATAGTTTAACCTTTTGCGGACTTTCTGATTATTGAGAACAAAGCTTGAGGATGATGATACACTCTCATCGCTGTTTCCCCACCAGGAAAAAAGTAATCACCGTAAACGTTCGTGCAGTTCAATGATTCCACTTCTGCAGCGGTGCTTTCTGCACTGAATGCGATGAACAGCAGCCACGAGTTTCCATTTACTGCTGAGATAAGTCGACATGATCCATATCAAAAGGATGGTGTAAGTATCTTCAGCAACATTTATAGTGGATTAAATCCCAATAACCTTAGACTGAAGATAGGAAATTGGAACAAATAATTTATGATTCTCCCCCCCCCCGCCCCAACACTCCCCCTCCCACCCCACCCCACCTCTCCACCCCCAAGCAATCTTTTTCAGTCAACTGGAGAAAAGTCTTCAGGCAAGTCACAAGTTAGTTCCAATTGTAATGATCTCGAGGCAGACCATTCACTTTTAAAAGCTGCAAGATGGTTAGCACGGCTGCCTCACTGGGCCAGGGACCTGTGTTCGATTCCGGCTACGGGTGACTGTAAGGAGTTTGCACGTTCTCCCCATGTCTGTGTGGGTTTCCTCCGGGTGCTCCAATTTTCTCCCACCGTCCAAAGATGTGCAGGTTAGGTGGATTGGCCGTTCTAAGTTGCCCCTCAATGTCCGAAGATGTGCAGGTCAGACAGGGTTACAGGAATAGGGTGGGGGATACGCCTAGATTGAATGCTCTTTCGGAGGGTCGGTGCAGACCCGATGGGCTGAACGGCCTCCATCTGTACTGGAGGGGTTATATGCAGAAAGAAACTCAAAGTCCCTGAGAACACTGAATGAATTACGCCACAGAATTTCACATTGAAAACAAAAAGATTCACTCTACAAGAATTCAATCACCAAAGTGATAGTAAGCACCAAGGGTGGGATTCCCATTTGGCTGATGCCAAAATCTAGATACGCGAACCAGCTCTATATTTCAGAAACATTTTGGGCTGGATTCTTCGTTCCTGAGACTAAAGGATAGATTCTCTGATTTTCAGGCCATTTCCGGAGGATCCGCGGCGTTTTACCTCAAAAGAATAGGTGCCGTCCCAGCACCCATCCTCCAACCGATGAGGGGCAGCAGCCTCGCCCTGTAAAACGCCCGGCGTCACGTAAAACGCCCGGCCTCCACGAAATAAACGGCCGGAGAATGACAGGGCCCATGGCCATGCATGCGCACAGCGGCACATTTAGCGGTCGCGCCGTACAATATGGTGTCAGCCGTGCGCAAACCCGACCTGCCCCCCCCCCTCTGGACAACCCCCTGCCACTCCCTGGCCACCCCCCACCAGTCCCCGCAGCCCTCACAGAAGGCCCCCCCCACCCACCAGCAGCATGGCTCCCGCCCGACTGTGGCGGTGCTGGACACAGTCCGCAGCCGTCAGGCCGGGTTCCCGACCGCTGAGACCATGAGTCAACCGCGCGGTCGGGAATTTGGCCCATCGGGGGTGGAGCATCGAAAGAGAGCCAATGGCATGTGGCACGCGGCACGATGACACGTTTTGGCGGGTGCGGAGCATGCGAAAACAGGCGTCGCCCCCGATCCAATCGTAAAAATGGATTCTCTGCCTGATCGGCGATTACGAATTCGGCATCAGGGAACGGAGAATCCCGCCCAAAATGTTGACATTGCGGCAGGATTCGTGGACATTAACGATTGCAAAACTGGCGCTGGATATGGACTGATTCAGTGACTGTGGAGGGTCTAGCATCGACGCCATGTGGAACACAATTGATTCCAGTGATAAACGGTGTGGGATTTGCTGGGTCCGTGATTGACACTAGGGAGGCTGACAAGCTGCAGCCGCAATACACATTACACTCCCCGCACACTCATCCCAGCCAACAAATTGGAACTGGTCGTGCTGGAGCGTGTCCGTACAGCTGATGGGTCAGCTGGGGCGAGGTGGGTGCCCTGTGCGGATAATAATACGACCCGTGGCCCGAAGTTCACAGTGGCCAATCAGCGGAGTGGCTGCCTTTCCGGCTACGATAGTGGTGTTTCATGCCCGTCCACCCCAACCCCACAGCCCACCTCTTGGCCACCCCCTGATACTCCCCTTGGCCCCCTAGACTGCGGCAAAACTGTCAGCAAACTATGGCGATGTTGGACACTTTCCGTACCCCCCCCCCCCCCCCCTCTCTCTCAGCAGCCACAACGCCTGCTTCACGATTTTTAAAAGCACAGGCCCATCAGAGGCAGAGAATCGCTGAGGCCCCAGAGAACACTGGGCTGGGCCTGTTAATAATATGTAAACGGTGTTTACTGTATGTACGTTCCGGACCACATTGACGCCGCTGTAGAGGTGACGGAGAATCGTAATTTGGCATCAAATTGGCGGCCGGAGAGAAAGTCAGAGTTAGCAGCCTCCTTGAACCTTGAAGTGGCAGTGAGGTTTCTAACAAAGTTACCGACAAGAGACCATTTACCTGCTTTTTGTCCTTGAGGAATGCTTTTTAAATTCTAAACGAATTGTAAAAAACAAAAACCCCCAATGCACAAAGATGTAAGAGCAATCGATTTTGTTTTTGTGTCAGGTCAATAGATTAGTTCTGTTACTTTTTATGTTGTTACAATGTGGAATGCATTGCCTGAATGGTTGTTGGAATCTGGCTCAATGGTAAGTAACAAAAAAAGAATGTGATCGTTTGAGGGATGAAGAGGAGAAATTTGCGGGGCTAAGGGGAAAGTGAAGGGGAGTGGGACTAATTAGACATGGGGGGAGGTCACGTGAGGGAAGTTTGGGAGTGGCTGCATCTTCATGAGCTCTGGCATTTTTAATCATTTTTCTACCACAACCCATAATTAATTAATCCTGATTTGTATAATCTGATCCATGTTCCTGGAAGATCTTGGCTAAATTTTGCCAGGGGGGAGCTGAGTTAGGTCAAGAAAATCCTTGTTTAATTGAGGCGGTTGGAGGAAACTCGGGTGGGGCCCAGTTCACAGTGACTATATCACCTTTGACCCGGACCTGGCCCACCAAGATGCTGGGCTCCAGGATTCACCACCATCTCCCGGATCCAGGGGGTGATCGCTCTGCGAGGAACTGAGACATGAGGGAGTGGCCAAATCAACAGGAAGGGGTTCCACTCCTGAATATTCAGAACGTGTGCGACCACCACCTCCGAATCATGCATGTGTGTATCTGCTACCCTGTGAGTGTGCATGACATATACATCCTGAGGCAGTCAGAGATTCCCGGTGTCTTCGAGGACCGTCCCAGGATGACGGGTTGGCTTGTGGGGGACAAGAGTTGACCACTGAGGTCATGGCTGATGACACCCGGTGTGGAGGCCTGAGCCCGACATGGAAACCCGATACAATGAGTCCCACATTGCCACCCATGCTGTCTTTGAGCGGTGCATCGACGGCTGAAAATGTGGTTCTGATGCCTTGACCACTCTGGCGGGGCTCTACGGTACACCCCCCCAGAGGTTCTCCTGCTTTGTGGTGGTCTGCTGTGCCCTCCACAATCTGGCACAGCAGCAAGGCGACATGATGGAGGAGGGGGAGCAGGAAGAGGTGGAGCGACATGCGGTCTCATCTGAGGAGGAGGACGGGGAGGATGAGGTGGTCCAAGAGGGGCTGGAGGGTTGAGCTTAATAGAACATAGAACAGTACAGCACAGAACAGGCCCTTCGGCCCTCAATGTTGTGCCGAGCCATGATCACCCTACTCAAACCCACGTATCCACCCTATACCCGTAACCCAACAACCCCCCCCTTAACCTTACTTTTTATTAGGACACTACGGGCAATTTAGCATGGCCAATCCACCTAACCTGCACATCTTTGGACTGTGGGAGGAAACCGGAGCACCCGGAGGAAACCCACGCACACAGGGGGAGGACGTGCAGACTCCACACAGACAGTGACCCAGCCGGGAATCGAACCTGGGACCCTGGAGCTGTGAAGCATTTATGCTAACCACCATGCTACCCTGCTGCCCCTTAATGAGGAGCTGAAGGATGGAGGACAGGCAGCGGCAACGGTCCAACATGTCAGGAGAAACAGGGAGTCGCTCATTGTCTTCAGATTCTTCGGGGACGAGGCTGTGTCCGTCAGCTCGCACCCCTCTCCCCCTGGCCCATTTCCCTTTTCCCTCTCGACCTCCTATTTCCTTTTCCCCATCCACCCTCCCATCATTTCCCTCCCTCCCCATCCCCACTCACCCCATTTCACCCTTCCCCCCCATTTCCCTCCTTCCCCCAATCCCGCTGCCATCCCTCCTTTGTCTCAAACCAATGATGGAATTCTCTGGTCGTCAGGATTCACCTTTCCCGCTGGCAGCGCCAATTGGTTTCACGGCAGAATGGGTGGTTACAATGGGAAATCCCATCGACAAGCGATGAGAAGATAGAATCCCAGCGCCACCAAAAGGCCTGCCGCCCGGATACACGCGGCTGGGGAACCGAAGAATCTTGCATCCTGTTTTAATGCTGAAAATGTAAACACCCAGGATACTTTGCCATGTGCTTCAGAACCTTGGGCGGGATTCTCCGACCCCCCCGCCGAGTTGGAGAATCGCCGGGGGCCGGCGTGAATCCCGTCCCCCCGTCCCCGCCGTCTCCTGAAGTCTCCGGCACCAGAGATTCGGCGGGGGCGGGAATCGCGCCGCGCCTGCCCCCCCCCCCCCCCCCCCCCGCCCCAGCAATTCTCCGGCCCGCGATGGGCCGAAGTTCCGCTGCTGTCATGTCGGTCCCACCGGCGGGAATCAAACCACCTACCTTACCGGCGGCACCAGGCAGCGCGAGCGGGCTCCGGGGTCCTGGGGCGATCTGGCCCTGGGGGGGTGCCCCCACGGTGGCCTGGCCCGCGATCGGGGCCCACTGATCGGCGGGCAGGCCTGTGTCATGGGGGGCACTCTTTTCCTTCTGCGTTCGCCACAGTCTTCACGATGACGGACGAGGAAGTGACCCCCTACCCTACGCATGCGCGGGGATGACATCAGCAGCCGCTGACGCTCCGGCGCATGCGCGGACTTCCGCCGGCCGGCAAAGGCCCTTCGGCCCCAGCTGGCGTGGCGCCAAAGGCCTTTCCCGCCGGTCGGCGGGGCGCCAACCACTCTGGCGCGGGCCTAGCCCCTCAAGGTTAGGTCTTGGCCCCTAAAGGTGCGGTTTATGCCACTCCATCCTGCCGGGACCCCCCGCCCCGCCGGGTAGGGGAGAATCCCGGCCCTTATGTCCTAGTCCCGGGCATAAACCTGACCACACTCGATATGGGGGAGGTGGGTTGAATAAGTTAGTATCATAGAATTTACAGTGCAGAAGGAGGCCATTCGGCCCATCTAGTCTACACCAGCTCTTGGAAAGAGCACCCCACTTAAGCCCACACCTCCAGCCTAACCCAGTAGCCCCACGTAAACTTTCTGGACACGAAGGGTAATTTATCATGGCCAACCCACCTAATCTTCACATCTTTGGACTGTGGGGGGAAACCGGAGCACCCGGGCGGAACCCATGCAGACACGAGGAGAACGTGCAGACTCCGCACAGACAGTGAACCCAAGCTGGGAATCGAACCTGGGACCCTAGCGCTGTGAAGCAATTGTGCTAACTACCGTGCTACTGTGCCGCCCACAAGTTCCATCTGATTAAGCATCTTTCTTGATATCCTCAATAAGCTCACAATATCCTCACAAATAGGGATCCAGGGATATCTTCTTCCATCCTGATGTCCGTGCCCCACAAACATTTCTGCCAACGATGCTTGTGGCCTCCGTATTTTCAAACAAATCTTTTACGAACATCGTGAAAATTGTTTACTTTCTTTCGGCCTTGTTCAGACGCCCTGCAGAACAATTAAATCATGCCAAGATGACAAACCTGGGAACGGCCTCACAGTGCTTCCATTATGTTTTCAAAACAGGCTTTAGTTTTACTGAGATTGCAAAAACAATGTGTTGAATATTCAGTTGGAAGTGAGCAAGATGGCATAAATTAAGCTCAGATTCAGATGCCATCCATAAACCACTCCAACGTTGCTCTCACAGCTTATGATGTCATCTGAACCCCTCAATTTACAGCCTTATTACTCAGCCCAGTCATCCATAATTCTATATCCTGGACTGGCTTGTATTGTAATGAGAGTAAGTCAAGAATCCAAATTTTCTCCCATATATTGTCTGTCACTGTACTTCCATGTCAAACCAGTTTTTAAAAATTATGATATTTGCAAGCTTGCAAAAAAGTTTAGTTGACACCAACTTGCCTCTCACCTGGTTAACTTGCCTGCTTTCCGCTATAGTGCCAATCTCCCTCAACAGTAACCATCTAAATAAAATAAATCTGACTTTGTCAGCTTTGTCTGCCTCTTACATTAAGATATTTGAATGATATTTTTATTGCAAAGGATTGAAAACGAAGAAATAGAGCATCTCTGATAAACGTTGCGCTGAGAATTTTCATATTCCACGCAGTGTTGAAAGATGCACCGTGGAAACCTTTCCTGGGCTATTCAACCTGACTCTCAACGATGTGAAGGCAGGCTAGGGTGTGAGAAACATTGCTCCAGCCTATTCCACACCACTTTCTCGAGTCCAATCAGAGCAGTGGGTGGGTCATTTTCAGCAGGTTTATTAGTGCGTCTCACTGCAGTGGGGTCAGTCCACAATAATGCGCACAAGTCAAAGTGGATCTGCACATGGTTCGCAAATTGCACAAAAAACAATCTTGTTGGATTTTGCAAGAGCGGTTCATTTTATTAATGCCCTCAGTGATGACTGGCTGGTGTGCTCGTGTGTGTGGACACGGGATATCTTTTACTTCAGGTTTTCTAGCAGACCTTCACATTAAGCAATTATAAAAACCTCTGTTGCAATTAAAAGCACAGCAATGTGGCTACTTCTGAGCAATGTAGTGAGCTCTACATTCATTTTTATGAATTAAACGATGTTAAATGTGTGAAAAGGTGTTTATTCCCCCTCTTCTCATGTTTTACAGTTATGGAATTTTCTGCTTCACTGTCATAATATACCTGAATATTATAGTTTGATGGGAACCACATAAAACTATAACTTGCCTGACACACCTGACTTTCTCACTTTTTCTGTGCACTCGGAGCTTAGTCCCAGAACCTAGGCCCCACGTGAAGTTTTTAGCTCAGACCCCAGACTCTCGATAGAATGTCAGACTCAACTGTGAAAACTCCTTGGAGGCATTTCTAACAGCATGTAGCCAACTTCATAGGTTAGGTGGTGATTTCGGAAACGTGTGTTTATTTTTAGGTGCCTTATGTAAATGGTTCAGCTCACTCACTGATCGTGAGTGAAATGGAGGATAATGGGCAGGATTCTCCGGTCCCCCAGTAGCCCGTTTCCCTGCGGCCCGCCGGTCACTGGCGGTGGGATTCTATCTTCCCACCGCTTGTCAATGGGGTTTCCCATTGAAACCATCTCACACCGCTGGGAAACCCACTGGCGGGGTGTGTCCCCGGCGAGAAAAAGTGAATCGCAACAGCCGGAGAATTCTGACCACTGTCAATTACGGGGGGTGGTGTGGGGAAGACGGTGAGTGGGTGGGGGGGGGGGGGGGGGCGCAATTGTGTGGTACTTGCTTATTTGTCAGTTGCTCTTCTGAAAATAAAAAAGATGTCCCTGCTCAGTTTTCTGTCCGCGTTCGTTCAGCACTGTTACATCTTTGTGAAACTTTGATGTACTCAGATTTAGTCAGTCATATATTTGATCAGTAGTTTAACAGGTCAGTGGTTGTCAAAGCCAATCCTGAGTTTGCTTTTGCTTAACAGATGTCAGAGGTGCAGCATCTTTCAAGGATCTGACGCACAAACGATGTATGATCTCATTATTGTGTAGTTAGGCTGCAAGGTTAACTGAGAGTCTAACCAGGTGGACTGGGGGAAGGGGTGGGCTGATATTAATAATAATAATCTTTGTTAGTGTCACAAGTAGGCATACATTAATACTGCAATGAAGTTACTGTGAAACAAATGCTATGGTGTGACTGTTTACCAGAATGACGAGCATGCAGCGAATTAGAATGTAGCTTCAAAATTGTTTTGCTGCAATGTTTGGGAGGTTTATTTTGGCTGGAATGACAGTGTGCTGTTAATTTTGCAATTCCAATGGCATGGTTTTCAGACCGCCGTAAGCCTCTGGGTTATTCAATTTTTGAAGATAAATACTAGTCCATGCAAGGAATTATAACCTTATTGTCATAAAGAGCCAGAGAGTTTAATTCCCAATTCCCTTTTGACACCTTCTTCTGTGTGCCAATAAAATGACGAATACGTTGAAATCCATAACATTCATAACCACAACATTTAATTATTTATGGAGCCAGAGAAACCTTTTCTGTTTATTAATGCTAAATAATTTATGACCAGCGATGGGATTTTACATGTGTAATGGATTAAATTATAATGAAAATATGGATTTTAGTGTGTTTTATATAAAATATTAAGATCACATTTTGTTTTTTCAGTACACAAGAGGAGGGAAAGTTTTGATTGTTGAGGCTTGAGTGAGTTCTTCAATTTACAACCGGGAAAAAAAGTCCAGCGATTAAGGTGTCTGCTTCATAACTCTGATGAGCTGAACGACAATTTAGAGATTTCTTCCAATTGTACTGAAATGCCATTAAATTTTAGATATCTTAAAATATTTTGACATTCCTTTAAACAGTTTTGAGACATGCTCAGCGTAGTTGAGGTACCGATTACGCGCTTTGAAAGGCATTGCCAAATTATACTTTACATGTTAAATCTCAGGGTAATTCAAACTGTGATCATGCTATTTTGTCGCCAAACAACTAAAATTTTATCTCAGTAAAAAAATGTAAATATTTACCATATTTATTTGTTATCCACCCTCCACGCTGATATGTAAAATGGAGTATTCTGGAGGCATTTAACATTTTCTAATTTAATTAAGACTGGAAATGATCCCCCACCCCAATCGTTGTTGTATGACTGCGTTTGCCGCCAATGCCATGCATCTGCAGTTGTACAGTGACCTCATTGTGAACAACAGACCACCTCGACTGGATTCTCCGTCGGCGGAATCCTCCACTTTGTCGGCAGCGCACTCACGCCCACGGATTTCCCAACAGCATGTGGGTGGCTACAATGGGAAACCCCATTGGCCGCCGCCGTACCAGAAAAGGGGTCTGGCGGGATGGAAAATTCCAACTCCTAACTTTACTGATTGGCCCGATGGTCAAAGTCACTACTCACTAGCACACGGTAGCACAGTGGTTAGTTAGCATTGTTGCTTCACAGCTGTAGGGTCCCAGGTTCGATTTCCAGCTTAGTCACTGTCTGTGCAGAGTCTGCACGTGCTCCCTGTGTCTCCATGTGTTTCCTCCGGGTGCTCCGGTTTCCTCCCACAAGTCCCGAAAGACGTGCTGTTAGGTGAATTGGACACTCTAAATTCTCCCTCTGTGTACCCGAACAGGCGCCAGAGTAACTTAATTGCAAGCCTATTTGTGACAATAAAGATTATTACTATTATAGCACACACTAATCACAACAAAATAACTGGGACACATGTTGGCCGCAGGGCAGTAAAATCAGGTTCTGCCAAGTCAGAATCAGCTCTGCAAAAGTAAGGTTGCAGACTATTAGATGTTGCATAACATAGGCAATGAATGGGGTGTAATATGCAAATAACGCTCTGTGTCTAGGGCAGTGTCTTTAGGTGAATAATTCTCAGTCACTGCTTTTCCAAGGGCCCCATTGTTAACATTATTTGTTAACCCATTGGAGACCCCTGGGTGATCTGGGACAGGGCAGGTTATTACACTGGCATTCCCTCAGCATCTGGGCACCTGGCACTGCTAGGGTGTCTGAGTGGCACTGCCAGGGTGCTGGTGGCACTACTAGGGTGCCAGGCTAGCAATGCCAGGGTGCTCAAGTGCCAAGTTGGTACTGCCAGGTGGGTGAGAGGTTCCCTCAGGTTGGAGGGTATGGGGGGGGGGGGTCACAAAAATAGGGGGGTTGCCTGAAAAGGGGGGGGGGGGGGGGGAATTTGGGGCAACCTTCCGAAATGGCATCCAGATCTGAGGGGAGCCTCTGCTGCTGGGGCGGTGAGGTTCAGCAACAGGGAATCCTCCTAAGGGCGGCCTCGAGAAAGAGAACTTCTCCGATGCCAAAAAGCCCAGCAAAGTGGCCGTTGAATAGTGGGGTCGTTTTCAGCGCTGCAGGTGCCGAGAAATACCCCGCTAAACGTGGCGTTCAGCGGACTTAACTTGAGTTCGCTGAATCGTGCCCATACTGTTGCTATATATACCCTTTACATTTACGCAGCAAGTTGTTTCCTTTAGCACCATGGACTGCTGTCAGGTTGCAATTAAGATTTAAAATAACTGTAGCTGCTACCTCAGTAATAGTTAGATGCTAGCAGAAGTCAGTCCGCAGTTCCTACACCTCATCAGACCATCAATACAATTGGAATATTTTTCTAAGGAACGTCTACTCATCTACTTACATAGGAGCAGACAATAATAATAGAATGGGATAGCCTGGACTTGTTGGGCTGATGGGCCTCCTTCCCATAATGACTGTACTTTCCAGAGAAGCCACTGCTCAGCAACCTTTTTCAGGGATATCCTGAATCATGACTTTTTGTTAAGTGAAAGGTTATTGATCGGCAGCTTTATTCTGGGAGTGTCCTCTCATTGCTGTGGAGGTGATTTCCAGGATTCTGGAGATCATTTCTGTAACCGTGGACTTTTCTGACTTTTATCTGCACTTCACTGAAGCAAGAGAGCAGCACTATCTCAGCACTTCTGATCAGGAACAGGAGAAACGGTATCAGCAACACCATCAGCAGCAAAAGCAACATGAGCAGGAGCACAAGTTACCTCCTCTTCAGCTGCCTCCCACAGAGCAGAGGGAGTGAATACCGAGGCACAGCTCACAGGAGGTCATACCCAGGGTGAACTGACAGAGGATCAACTTTCCGAACATGATTGAGCACCAGTGCCTCAGGAAGCGCAAATATTCTCGTCCGGTCATTGCTGACATTGCTAACTTCCAGGAATAATACCTCCCATCCAGTGGGCCAGGTGGGTCCACATTGCCAGTGGCAGTAAAGGCCACCACATCCATGAATTTATTCACCTCTGTCTCCTTCCAGGGCTTTGCTGGGGATGTCTGCAGGATTTTACAATCTGCTGTGCGCCAGTGCATTTTCCAGGTGACCAGCACAATATTTTCCAAGGCAGCCACTATGTCCACTTTGCTACTTATGTATCTAGTCAGAAAGAGAAGGGTTCCAGTGGTTACATTCCAACAAGTTGAGTGAGTACCTATGTAGAAATCAAGTCTCAGCTTCAGATCAATCAACGGTCTTCATCAGTCACAGGGGTTTCTGTTCCATTAAATTGCAGCTGAGATGTAACCACCAGAAGATCATTGTCCACGTCTGTGCCAGATGTGGAGAGAGCTGCCATGATGCCTTCACTTTGTACAGGTGAAATCTCCCAAAGACCCTCCGATATCCAAACAGAGTCAGGGAAAGGTACAACTGAAGCCATGTAATCACAAGAGGCATCCGTTGGATCCTGAAGATATGATTCAGGTACCTGGACAGATCTTGGGGCCCCCTTCAGATTGCAGGGGTATCTCGCATTATAGTGGCGTCCTATGCCTTGGACGACATACAGCAGGAGAGTTGACAGAAACTATAGGAGGAAAATAACTGTAATGCATCATCATCATCATCAGAGGAGGAGCAACATGAGGAGCTTAGGTGGACAGAGACCCTGCCACCACACGTTGCTAACAGAGACCCCAGTGATGGATTTATACAGGCACAATTCAGCCAACCTGAGGCTGTGCTGCCTGGTGGCACACGTAACACTGAATGCACTGTGTTCTGACCAATACAAGGCAGTCCGCAGGCAATATGCCATTCCTCTCACTGACACCCAATGTTCATCTAGTCTTGAAATAGTCTTTTTGCTCAAAGCTGAATCATAGAATCATGGAATTTACAGTGCAGAAGGAGGCCATTCGGCCCATTGAGTCTGCACCAGCTCTTGGAAAGAGCACCCGATCCAAACCAACACCTCCACCCTATCCCTGTAACCCAGCAATCCCACCCAACACTAAGGGCAATTTAGCATGGCCAATCCACCTAACCTGCCCATCTTTGGATTGTGGGAGGAAACCGGAGCACCCGGAGAAAACCCACGCACACACGGGGAGAACGTGCAGACTCTGCACAGACAGTGAACCAGCGGGGAATCGAACCTGGGACCCGGGCGCTGTGAAGCAATTGTGCTAATCACTTGCCAGGAGAGCAGCAACAATGGGGCTGACTGGACACTAGAGCTTTGAAATAAATATTATGGTCCATAAATACTAACAATAAAAGTGACAATTTAACACACTTTAAACACTCATGCAAATTTGCTTTCAAGCCTTTCCATTTTCCCATTTCTCCTATGTGGTGATACCACCAACCCCCTACCCTGAGTCAGGAGTCAGCAGGTGAGTGTCTTTGGGGTGAGGGGGAGAAGGAAGGGAGGAGGAGTTGACGTCTTGTACAGAGATCCCACTGTTATTTTTCCTCTCATGGCCTACCTGTGATTTCCTGTCAGCCGAGTGCTGAAGGTCACTTTGCTGCATCTCGCTGAAGAGCTGAATAGTCAAGGCGAGGCTTTCTTCTAACCGACTTAAACTGGCAGACTACAGGCTGAATTTAATTTAACAGTTAGGTTTCGCACATCGGTCAGAGAACCAGTGGAGAACCCCTGTCAGTTCCATTGCGGAAGCCCAACGGAGCCAAGTGCCTGGCCACTGTCTTTGTCGCGGACGTCCCGCCTGTCGAGAGCTGCCAGCCAGTCAGAGATCAGCAACTCTCTATTGTTCATCAGTGTCACCAGGAGGCAGCTGTTGACATTGCACCCGCCAGACACACAGGATTGCTGAGGGACCCCAGGCCAAAGGTGAAAGAGGTGATAGTGGGGTGGGGATCACGGGAGAGGGGCAGGGAGGGTCATAGGTAAGGCCAAGGGATGGCTTTCAGAAACCCTCATCCCCTGATGCGGTCCCTTGATCAGCACAGTGTGTCTGTGAGGGGTGGGGGAGAGGTGGGGGAGGGGGGGGGGGCATTTGCCGCTGCTGAGAGACTGGTGTGCGGCCTAGCCTGCAATTTAGTGGCCTTGGCCATGGTTCCAGCCACAATGGGCTGTAATAAATCCAGCTGTGTGTGTGAAGGCCATTGGTGAGGACCAGCATGCACCTGCCATGTCTGATACTCCATTCAGGTGGAGACACTTTCTGCAGGGGCGGACAGCACAAAGGTCTGAGACATCAGAACTCCTCCAACCCCTCTGACTGGCAGCTCTCACAGGTGGGACCTCCGACGCTGAGGCACTGAAGGGTGCTCGATTCTGTCGTGCCTCCCTCAAGGAATTGTCAGGGAGTCCCCACCAGGTCTCGCTTCTGAAGTGTGGCTCATCATGTGGCAACCCAGCTATCTGTCTTGGAGGCCCCACTGAGGCATGTGTATCTGTGCTGATGGGAGGATGACGCTGACTTGTCTGATTGGATTTCCTCTGTGGACACCTCACTCTCCACCTGCGCCATCTCCAGCGTCACACTCGAAAGACTGGTGGGAGATGAAATCGTGAATTCGAACAGACAAGGGGCAAGAGTCGCCTTGTGCAATTTCCCATATTTCAGTGGCTGTTAATATGAGTGGGTGTTGTGCGCCATGAGGCTGTGCATACAGTCATCAGGTACCTGGGAGGTGACTGTGAGGGATGGGTGGAGGATTGGCAGTGAGATGAGAGGCAGTGTCAGTGGTGGCTATGCGGCTGGGGAAGAGAGGAGGTATCTCAGGAGAGGGGGGACAAGTGGAGCTGCAAGGTGTATTGGTTGGAAGAGCGCTGTGCAGGAGAAGGCTTGGAAATCAGAGTGAGCGGGTTGGCACATTAATGTCGCTCACCTTCCCTACTCTGATGTGGTCATCAAACCTCTTTAGTTGTGTATCTACGGGTAAGGCACCAGACTCTTGCTGTTCAATAACTTGCACCCACAATTGCTTGGGTTCAGAAGCTGGTCTCTTCCTCCAACCTGCAAGGAACACAATTCCTGTATGATCCGTTGTACCCTGAAGCATGAACTCTAGCGATGCCTTCTGGAACCGTGCCGGGGGGGGGGGGGGGGGGGGGGGGGGGGGTCACAGGACCAGTAATCTAGATGCACAGGTGAATTCTCTATGGGACTGAAGTGCAAATCCCACCATGACAGCAAGTGGAATTGAAATTCAATAAATAAATCTGGAATTGAAAAGCTACTGAGCATCAAACTATCACAGATTTTTGTAAAAACCCATCTGGATCACTAATCTCCTTCAGGGAAGGAAATCTACCTTCCTTACCCGGTCTGGTCTACATGTGACTCCAGGCCCACAGCAATGTGGTTGACTCTTAAATGCCCTCCAAAATGGCTGAGTGAGCCACTCAACCCAAGGGCAATTAGAGATGGGCAACGAAGGCTGGCCTGGCCAGCGATGCCCACATTCCATGAAAGAAAATTCCTAACTTCAACGGTCAGGTCCAGATGGTTGTCACGCTCGCCTTCTCTGATTGGTTGGGAGGCCCGGATGGCTGAGTTAAACGGTTCCGCGATCAGGTTCCAGACCAATCATCAACCGACCTGCAGAAGAGTCCAAAAGTTAAAATGCTGCCCGTTACGTGTACGAAAAGGGATGTCATTTTTGCGCGTTGAATATATATATTTCTCTGTTCTATAAGGACCTTGCCCTGGGACATCATTCTAAACTCTGATTCAGTCTCTTATTCTGTAAGTAAACAAACAACTGAAGTTCCTTTACAGTACCACATATTTACAAATAGCAAACTTGCTTTAATTTTGAAAGCTGGTTGATATTCAAGCTCTTGGCATTAATTATTTCATGTATTTGAGACGCAAGGAACTTTCGGCCTGGCAGCAACTTGCAGTTCTGTGCACCTTGAACATACAAAATATCCACAAGAACCTTAGATAAGTGCTCATCAAACAAAACTCGAATACTGTTCCACAGAAGGAAATGGGAGGGCCGGTAACTAACAGCTTGGCCAAAGCTCGTAGGAGTGTCCTAATGCATGACAGACAGGCAGCGATGTGCACATCAATTCAGTCATTTGTTTAAAAAAAATAAGTCAGAACTGAACAATCGATGGCCATGTTTATCACAAATAAAGAATAAACTCTCACGTCAGATTTAGAAAGGTGATTTGTAAGATAAATTGAATTGGAACTTTTCTATTTTCCAAACAAATGAACATTCATTGGTAACTGCTGATCTGAGTGTAGGGTGGTTGGGTAATTTTCACCTCCTGATTGTAATACAGCGGTGAGTAAAATAGAGTGACTGAGCGGTTCCGTGTCACAGCGTTCCTGAAGAAATAATCTTAAATACATAAATCATGCCTTTCTATCAAGGAAAAGTGAAAGCTGCATTTCCTTTTGAATATTTGTACCGCTTTTCACGGTTAGATCTCTTATTAGGGTGTCTCTGTCCCCCTCTCTCACTTGCTGGCATCTCTTGCGAGGAGGTTCAGATCAAGTATTGCTCAGTACAGTTTAACATGACTCAGAATAGAATGAGTGCAACTACAGTTAGCATGGTAACCCACGTTTGCCACAATCTGAGGGTGGTATTTGCAGCAAATGACTTTTCGGGTCCCATGCATGTGTACTTTGCAGCTGTACGAGAGAGAGAGAGAGAAGTGACCCCCACCCCCTCCTCCGCTATGTGTCTGCCCCTGGACTGTCGGGGTCCGACACTTGGCAGGCACCAATATCAAAACATCTGACACCTGAATGACCCCGGTTATCAGTTTTCTAAAGGTTGCTTGCACCATGCCAAGGGTCAAGTTGCTAAGCAACAAACATTTTCTGGAGATCTGACAGACCTTTGTTGCAAAGCTACACCACTCATGGCGAAAGCCACAAACCGGGGTCATCGGAGGGTCAAAGCCAGCTTCTAGCGACCGTGCACAATGGACTTGGGTCTGGTGAACACTTGTTACCAATTCCTTGGAGTGATGCCATTCTTCTGGAGACAAGCGATGAGGCCGAAGATGCAGTGCCGACATAACTGAGAAAGTGATAGGAGTGTTTCCTTTTGGTTTTGTTTAATAAGTCAATTTGGCGCTGAGTTGGTCTGCGGAAAGTAATGCCATTGTTTAGTGGTGTGCACAGCGCAACAGAAGCGGCGGAGTTCAATCTTATGAATAGCAATGAGGCCCAAGGGGTTAATCTAACACTAATTAGGTGTTAGCCGCTTTTAACACAAATTCTATTAATTTGGGCGCATACTATCGTTGACAGTGACATCATCAGTCCGCCCATTACAGAGTGTAATTCTCTGAGAGTTAAAATCGTTTATCAAAAACATTTCAGTCTGCACAAACAAAACAAAAAACCCCAGGACTGAAAAAAAATTGTCGACAAATTTCTCAGAGGAAGTCAACAATATTCAAATCCTCCAGCATTGCCTCTGCAGCAAGGATTAATTCAGCCCTGATGTACAACACTTGTATTTTGGGAATTAGTTCATTTTGAGCAAAAGTGGTGCACGACCACCTTGTGGCAGAAATGCTGGAATTAACGCCTTCTCTCCGCTGTAACAAAGTCCTCAATTTTGTGACCCATGGATGTAGTGCACCAAATAGATTTTCTGTTGTATATTTATCCACTATTAGACTTTGATGTTTTAAAATGATTGTGCCCGTGTAGCTTGCTGTGTTCTCGTGCACAAATTGGCAGAACCTGATGCCAAATGTTGTGTGGCAGATTCTGCAAGAAGTATGCCGAGGAAGAGGACAATTCCTGGAACTGGCTTTGGGATTACTGACCCAGGAAACATTTTGATGAAACCCCTGCATAATGTGGACACCAGAGAAAGGATTGAATAATATTGCAAAAACAAAAATCAGCATCAGATATTTTGCTCCTTCTGACATAGTGGGCGGGATTTACCGACCACTCCCCCCTCCGCGTGTTTCTCGGCAGCAGCGGGTTCCACCGGTCCCGCCCTTGTCCCGTTGACAGCGGCCTTATCGCCTGGAAACCTGTGTGCCGGCGTGGAGCTAGAATCTCCGCCGACGTGAACAGCTGAAATCCCACCCAGTAGCCAGGATTCTCCGATCCAGATTCTGAGTTCTCCCGGCAGCGGAAAATTGGGAATATGTCCCGCTGGCGTTGGGAGTGTCGCCGTGGTGGGACTCTCGCGGGTTGACAACTCAAAAATACGCAGAGCGCCGAACACGGCGGTTTCCCTGCAGTTACTGGAGTTGGGCCACCATTTTGAATGGGGACCCCGATTCCAGAATCCAGGGACAGGCCCCCCCTCCCCCCACAATGTGAATGTTGACCTCACAGCTGACAAGGAGAGTTTCCCCTAACCCCTCATCAAGCAGTGGTACCCCCCCCCCACCCCCCACCACGGAAATAACGGGACACCCGCCCAACACCATGCACGCATGAGGGTGACCCAAACCCCCCACCTGACCCCTCAGCCCCCCATAGCCCCCTTCAGCCACCCCTCCCAAGCTCCCTGCCTTCAGGCCCCTCTTCAATCGCCATGCCCTGACATTGCCAACGGTGCCCCGTGATACCGTGGCACTGAAACCCTGGCAGTGATCCCCTAGCCTGGCACAGCAAGGGGGTGGCCCATTGCTCATGTGCCCCTTTACCGCTGCCAGGCCACAGAGGGAGGGTCCCGCAAATGTCCTGGGGGTTGGGTGGGCTTGGGCTATGGGTGGGGGGTTGACCCCAGAACCCTCCCCCAAGATGGGGGTCCCATGCCGGGACTACCCCTTCTGGTCCTGGGAACCTGAAGATCATTCTTGACATGGTGATCTCAGGTGGTCCTCTGTTCAAAATCACCATCCTGGTCTGACCTGTTTGAAAATGAAAAATGAAAATCGTTTACTGTCACAAGTAGGCTTCAAATGAGGTTACTTTGAAAAGCCTCTAGTCACCACATTCCAGCACCTGTTCGGGGAGGCTGGTACGGGAATTGAACCGTGCTGCTGGCGTGCCTTGGTCTGCTTTAAAAGCCAGCTATTTAGCCCTGTGCTAAACCAGCCGCTGTTTAAACTCTAAAGTGGCCTTCTCACCCTGAACAGCTGCTGAGCAGATCAGACGGTTAAGTGAAGAATCAAGCCAGGAACACTTCCTCTTCCCTCACATTTTCCCCTTCAGCCCTCTGCTTTTAAAACAGCTGCTTTTTGAAACGTTGGAACCTCCCTAGAATGCCCACAACACTTGAAAAGCTTGAAATCCCCTGAGATCCTTTGAAATACTACACACTCATTCAATGTTACAGCTTCACAGCGCAGTACATTTAACTTGCCTTAATGGTTTAAACAAAGTTGCCAGGAGGTTTGTTTATTTAACTTTCCCTTGATGAATGATTCTAAGTATCCTCCATTGATCCTAACCCAATGTTTATAGACATTCTTGTTATGATTGACAGCTGCTGACCACTTCAACAATGCTCAGTGCTTTCTACATTTAGAAAAGAGGAAGGCCAGAGTGTGGCGACTGGGGGCTTTTCACAGCAATGTCATCACAGTGTTAATGTAAGCCAACTTGTGACAATATAATAAAGATTATTATGAATGTTTATGAACATTGCGGTTAGGATTTTAGCCAGAGCCGAATCCCAGCCAACCTCCCCCAGGACCGTTGAGGACCCTCCCTCTGCAGCGAGACAGCAGGTTGACACCCTTGCCCCACCACGGGTTCTGTTGTGCCAGGACTGCGCTTGGCAATGCTTGCACCAAAGCCCAACTGGAGGGGTTTCTGCTGTGGGGGTCAGAGCATTGGGGGGGGGGGGGGGGGGCAGTGGTGGAGCTTCGGGCTTCCCGCCATTAATTGCACTTGCATCTTCCTGTCAGCATTTCGGGTGAAGCCCACTATGGCCAGCAGGGTGGGACCAGATGCGGACTGGGGCCGGGTCTGCCGCCTGGCGCCCATCCGTTTCTTTGTCCCGACGCGGGATTCTCCGCCCCATTGGGATGCCCCATCTCAGCGGCGGCGAACGGAGATGCCGGCCAGTATGTCGACCCTTCCTTTCCCACCTCAGCTGGCTTCTTAATTAACACTCGTAATGAGTAATATTGTTCGTATGCTGCAGGTGACTGTAGGTCAAAGCATTCGCCATCGCTTACCATGGTCAAGTAAATTCTGGGAGAAGCATCCCATTTACATTTGAAGCTGGCGGCCGGTACTGAGTTAAACAGTTTACAACCATTTAGTTCAGCTTTAAATTCGCTGACAAAAGCGCGGGAGGAACAAAAGGCCGTGCATGTGAAATGACTGCCTCAGATAACGGCACCCATCTCCTTGACAACTAAGTCAAAGGTCAGGAGGCTGCAGTGCAAGCTCACTGAGGTGTAAGAAATGGAGGACACATGGGACACTCGAAGATTCTTGTTGACCAGCTCAGTTGTGAAGATCACCAGGGAGCAGCGCAGCTTCTTCTTATGGAAAACAGGCCCTTGTGTGCTGCTGACAGACGGAAGACACGTGTGGCAGTTAATTTGACTCTGTAAACCAAAGACGGCATTTCTCAATGAATACCAAAATACCCCCAAAACTGCTGGCTTAGTTCAGAGCTTTCAACGTTTGTGTTCAACTGCCCAGCAAGATAAGAGAAATAGTCACAATTCCCAGAGAAGTGCATACAATCCCCCAAAATTACTTCTATGCACAAACCAAACTCTCTGTATTAAATATTGAAATTGTTGTTCATTGTAAATTTAATAAATACCCGGTGCTCTTACAGTTCAAATGCTGAGTTATACAGATTTTTAATCAGTAAGGGAGTCACAGGTGATGGGGCTAAGGCGGGAAAGCGGAGATGAAGATTATATCAGATTGGCTGCGATCTCATTGAATGGTGGAGCCAACTCGATGGGCCGAATGGCCTACTTCTGCTACTACGTCTTTACGGTCTTGTACTGTTTAAAGCCATTAGTATCCAAAATGGACCAGATGGGGCTTACTCTGCGTGGCAGGGTAAACCTTTTTACATTCCGTCCTCAGAGTGAAGCATCCACGTTGACAGGTTGCATGAGGCAGTTCGGGTTTCAGGTGCAGCAGTTACCTGCGGATTGATGATGCACATTTCCCCGCTGCTCTCTGCACTGCTGCGTAGTTTGTGTAGATGGTATTGGAGTCACGGTCACCTGTAATCCATACTGCCCTGACTCTCGGTGTAGTGGAAGCTGTCACTGCTAAGATGCTTTCATCGACAATTGTCCTGTACCTGAAACTGTACCTGATCCGCTCAGCGCATGGTGTACATCGTGGACAGGAATACAGAAGTATACACACGCTCAACACATTGCAATGTCATCATGCTCAGGCGCCACTCTATTATACGGGAAAAGTGCGAATAAGAGGGTCAGATAAATGCGTGATCGCAGGCGGAATGCTAGAGTGATGATGTTGTCTTTCCCTCCCCAATGTATTACAGGTGGCAGTCATTTTGATGATTTCATAAAAAAAAAGAAAAAAAAAAGAAAAAAGGGCAGCACGGTGGCCTAGTGGTTAGCACAACCGCCTCACGGCGCTGAGGTCCCAGGTTCGATCCCGGCTCTGGGTCACTGTCCGTGTGGAGTTTGCACATTCTCCCCGTGTCTGCGTGGGTTTCGCCCCCACAACCCAAAAATGTGCTGAGTAGGTGGATTGGCCACGCTAAATTGCCCCTTAATTGGAAAAAATAATTGGGTAATCTAAATTTTTTTTAAAAAGAAATTTTTTTTTGATTATTTCATCATAATCATATAAGATTATAACAACAGAAGGAGGCCATCCAGCCCATTGTGTCGGTGCTGGCTCCAGGAAAGAAATAACTATCAAATTATTCCCACTTACCTGCTCTTTCATGAAAACCCTGAATTTTTCATTTTCAAGCTCGTATTTAATTCCCTTCCGAATGTTGCTATTCAATCTTCTCCAGATTGTAACAAAGGGACATGGGTATCCTTGTCCATAAATTACTTAAATTACAATGCAATTAGGAAGTCTAATGGGATGTTAGCCTTTATCACAAGAGGATTTGAGCATGGGAGTAATGAGGTCTTGCTTCAATTGTATAGGAGCTTGGTTAGACCGCACCTGGAGTAGTGTGTCTAACTTTGGTCCCCTTACCTCTTGCCATCGAGGGAGTGCAACAAAGGTTCACCAGACTTGATCCAGAGATGGCGGGACTGTCTTATGAAGAGAGGGCATACTGAGCCTGCATTCTCTGGAATTTCAAAGAATGAGAGAGATCGCATTACAACCTACAAAATACTTAAAGGAATAGACAGGGTAGATACAGGTAAGATGTTTCCCTTGGTTGTGGAGTCTAGAACCAGGGGCTACAATCTCAAAATAAGGGGGATACCACTTTGGACCAAGATGAGGAGAAATGTCTTTACACAGAGGGTTGTGAATCTATGGAATTCGTTACCCCAGTGGGCTATGGAAGCTCAGTCATTGTATATGGTTAAAGCAGAGATTAATAGATTTGTAATTTACAATAGCGTAAAGGTTTATGGGGATAGTGGGCGTAAAACGCATTGAAATGTCTGATCATCCATGATCATATTGAATGGTGGAGCAGGCTCGATGGGCTGAATAGCCTCCTCCTGTTCCTATGTTTCAAGTTTCTGTGTTAAAAAAAACCTCAAGCGGGATGCCCGATGCTCAAATCGGTGCTGAAATCGGTAACAGCGATCAGAGGGAGAACGGCTCCCGACACCAAAATTGTGGCAGGCGGCAATTTGATGTTGGGTCACAATGCCCCTTCCCCTCCAAATCAACATCATTGTGACCACATTTGAATATAATTATCGGGCCCACCCACGATGCTCCACCTTTGATGGGCCGAGCACCGCCATATTCCACCGGGAGCCATGCCACTGGCCGCGGTGCTTCTGCCAGGGCTGGGGGGAGTAGTGTGGGGTCGCCAGGGCTATGGGGTCGGGGTGGATGGGTACGCAGTACAGCACAACCACCGTCACCTTTTTCCAACGCGATCGGGGCACGTGTGGGGGTTGTACGCGTGCACGCGGATACAGCTGATCAGCCCTGCGCATGTCCAGCATGGACCCGGTGATTCTCCCACCATTTTTCACGCATTCTGCGCGTGTTTCACACGGCACCGGTGCTAGCCCCTCACCGGTAGCGGAATCGGTGCGGGTGTCGTGCCGATTTTCCCGTCGTGAACCACCGTCGTCAGCACTTAGACGCAGGAACGGAGAATCCAGCCCCTCATCTGCCCATCACCCTGGTCATTACTTGAACCTTTTTTTCTGACCTTTGCTACTTTCAACAACCAGAGTGTGAGCTGAAGGGGTGATTGACGTTTTACTATTTGCCATTGTGTTTGGCAAGAGTGATCTTGAAGAGATCTGAGATTTGAGGGCATAGGAACAGTCACTGAGTGTTGCATTTTCTAAACATTGTGATTTAACTTTGGATTTGGTATGATTTCAGTGAAGGGAAGCCAGTTGGTGACACTATAAACATGTTTTGCCTAGTACAGTATAAGCCACGATTCTCACCCACGCTGAATGTAACCACTGAGGATCAATACAGGTACATCTTTTTTTTCAATTTTATTTGGATTGTACTTAATTTAGTTATTCATTTCCTCCCTCCAAGACTCCACTAGGCACCATTCTGTGGCCAGAGAGCTTACAGGCACACTGCTCACAAGGAATTCTTGAGCTGCGTGAGGTAATGAAGGTTGATTCACCACCTTCCAACTGGGATTACGGAGCGATTGTGGGTACAAACCAATGGGTTACGATTCCATACTAAAGTGTGTTACAACATCAATTCAGTGTGCCATTCATTCATAGCTCTTACTTCACTAAGGTCAATAGTCAAGCTACTTCCAGCATTGTTATTTTTGTCACTGTTAGTAAGACTGTTACCCCTTCTGGAGGCAGTTTTGCAACGGTTTGTTCCTCTTCAGTGAAATTAAAACTAGTCGCCAGGGTATTACTGTGGAGTGTGGGTGGAGGAACAGGGCAGAGGAGGGATTTTGGGAAACACGCTACCTAAAACTAACCTTTAACTTTTTGGTGACCTCTTTCTTGTAATTGTGGCTGACTCCTTATACTCCCCATGTTGAGTGAGTACATTCAGATTAGAATTATGATCACTGCTTTGTTCAGGTGATTTACCCGTCGTGAATATGGAATTATACAATCCCTACAACTGGGCAGCATGGTGGCGCAGTGGTTAGCACTGCTGTCTCACGGCACTGAGGTTCGATCCCGGCTTTGGGTCACTGTCCGTGTGGAATTTGCACATTCTCTCTGTGTCTGCGTGGGTTTCGCCCCCACAACACAAAGATGTGAAAAGTGGATTGGCCACGCGGAATTGCCCCTTAATTGGAAAAAATTGAACTGGGTACTCCAAATGTATTAAAAAAAAGAATCCCTACAGTGCAGAAGGAGGCCATTCAGCCCATCGAGTCTGCACCGACCCTCCGAAAGAGCACTTCACCCGGGTCCACTCACCTGCCCACCTCACCCTATCTCCGTAACCTAACCTGCACATCCCTGGGGTAATTTAACATGGCAATACACTAACCTGCACATTTTTGGACTTGAATGTCTTCAGACCATAAGATGTGATTACATATGCATCCAGCAGAGGGAGCCTACTCTTGGAGGCAATGCTGCCGTTAAAGTTCTTGATCGGCAGGTTGGAGCTCGAACATACCTGTTGAAAGACTCACTGGTGCAGAAATAAAGATAGAAGATCCTGGAAACATGATATCTCACCTCAGCTTTAGTCAAAGCCAGGTAGCACACATACCACTGTATGATCTAGAGACATGGGTACAAAAATTGAACTGCATTGGGAAAGTGCATGAAAAGTCTTTTTTTTTAATGCTGAGCAACAGCAAGGGAGGTTAAGTCAAAGATTGCACTGTTTGACTGATTTGAATGGAAGTACCAGTTATGTTTTTTCTGAAGAGCTGAGAAAATTCGAGAACCAAAGAGAATTGGCGAAGTGAAAGGGTCACATTTGTTTGAAGGTCATAGGAACTGAAGGTTGGCGGAGTGAAAGACTGAGATCAGATACAAAGGTTAAGGGTTAGAGAAACAAAAGCTGGCAACTGGGCCACAGGAGAGAGAAAAAAAGTTCAGATGAGGTAAAGAAAGAAAATAAAGTCTTTCTGGTCAAAGCGTGGCTAGAGTGAGAGACGGCATTGCGTGACTCAACTGAAACTGCTTTGAAGTTCAAAAATGGAAAACAGAAATACAGACTATCCTGAAATATTCCAACACATTAGCTAAAGTTATAACCCAATAGCGATCAATAGACGAAAGGGGGCGTTATAAAATTTACCAATGCATTTATCTTCTGCTAGTTCTGTCCCTCCTTCACAGTTCTTCCCCAGCTATTGGCTCATGAGAAATGTAAATTTCCAAAGATATGGAAACTATAGAGCTCAAAGAGCATGAAAATATATATTGCCTTGAAGAATTTTACTGTAAACCTTAATGGATAGAAATTAGGTTATTCAAATTACACCGTAATATTTGCCACAGATAGGCAAAAAGGTTAATGTAGGAACAAGTTTGTTCATGCAACACCCTCAGCTATTTCATTCAAATGGTCTGCGACTCAACAATTATGTTCTGTGCGACGAAGCAGTACAGATCAGTGGCAGAGAGGCCAAATGGGAAAAATGTTTGAAGAAAACATTCTGTTGTGTTTAATCTTTCCAAACCATGTCAGATTGACCATCCACAACTCTATGGAGACAATAATAACATCTATTGTTGACACTGTGCAATGGGACAAGGAAGATATGGTTACTGACAAACCGTCCAAATGGTTGTTTAAACCCAAACAGTGTCCTACTTCGAATTTCTTTTCCCCACAATCAATTATCCCACGGCTTTCAAAGGTGGAAAATGATGGATGAGGGATTCTGCCCTTAAACACTGGCTCAGTGAGTCTCCAACAGATATTTGTTGCTCACTGTAGGTTGAGCCACTGGATACACTGCTGTTGATCATGGGCAGTGATGGCCATTTCTGCTAAAGGGTGAAATCACAGGATCCATCATCCTTCCTGTTGCACAGTCCTTGTCGAACGGTTGGATCCATCCAATAACTTGCCGGCCATCACGGAGGATGGAACAAATAAAGTCAAATTCTGTGTAACAATTTGGATTGGGCAATATCCTCTGTTTCACCATTGTTGTGCAGTATGAGCAGAGGATCACAAATGAATTCCCAACGTCGGTGCAGTTGATTTATAAAAATATATATACATCTGATTCCAGTTCAACCACGGAGCAGCTGAACTATTTATTATTTAAGTGTGCTAAGTGCTAAAACGTTCTGTAAAGCTGTATGTTAAATGCAATGGTGCTTCACTTTGTACATTGCAGAGTATTTGGTGCGGCAAGACAATGAAACACAAAACCCATGACATACTTGCACTTAACACACTGACAGTGGACTGTGGCCAGGGGACTTGTCAATCTGCTGTGCCATTCATAACAGTCAGTCATAGAATAAGCAGTAAATTGACCTCTCTTAGCCAAGTCATCCTAACTGTCAGCATATATCAGTACATGACAGATAGTTTTCGAAAGAAAATTATCTAGATTCCTGCTGCGGGAAAATCTGTCACTGTAACTTTTTTTGAGGAACTTAGCAGGTAGATTAACTCCATCCTCTGAATAATAAAAAAACTATGCTTTATCTACATCCTTCAATTCCTCAGTTCAAATGTGCATTTTGGATATGTCTGCAAGGTAGCAGAAAGGATTGGCTAAGGCCATCAACTTTGGCTTTCACAAGATTATCCTTATGAGAGTCACTTCCATCATCAGCTGCAGGAGGTGGGGATGATGTATCGGGGCTGCTTCAGCTAATGATGATAACCATTACGGCTGGGGAAAATTGTATTTTCTCACCTCAGGAAGCTGGAACAAAATTGCAGAATGGATGCCCTTTACTACTGGGGGTCTAAGAGGCTAGTGTGGCCTGAGCACTTATTCAAATAGCACCGAAGCACCCGGGCTGTCCTCTCTCTCTAATGTGTAATCAGAAATCACTGTTGTGTTGCAGACAGTGATGTCTTGCCTCTGTGGCCCAGCTCAGACCCACAGCCAATTGAGGAATATATCACAGTGGTCAGAGTAAGCTCTTTTGCACTACTAAGTCTGACACACTCATTCAGAAATGGGCAATCGGGTTATGACCAGCTGACTTTATTTTATTCGCTGGCAGGATTTGATCGTTGCCAAAGCACGCACAGTGCTTTTCTGGAGGGAGTTCCAGGACTTTGACCCAGTGACAGTGAAGGAATGGAGAGATGGTTTCAAGATAGGACGGTGTATGGCTTGGAGGGGAACGTGCAGGTGATGCTGTTCCCATGCACCTGCTACTCGTGTCCTTTTCGGGGTTAGGGGTTGCGGGTTTGAAGACATTTGCTGCAGAACTTGCCATGCCCCGAGCCAAGCTGTTCCAGTACAGCTATAACACTGGCATCTACCCAGTGTTAAAGCCCAGGTGTGTCCTGCTTGCAAAAATATAGGACAAATCCAACCTGGCCAATTACCGCCCTATCAGTCTGCTCTCCATCATCAGTAAAGTGATGGAAGGAGTCGGCAGCGGTGCTATCAAGTGGCACTTACTTAGCAAAACCTGTTCACGGACATTCAGTTTGGGTTTCGCCAGGGCCTCTCAACTCCTGACCTTATTACTGTCTTACGGACAAAAGAGATCAACTCCAGAGGTGAGTGAGAGTGACTCCCCTTGACATCAAGGCAGCATTTGAGCAAGTATGGCATTAAGGAGCCCTTCAAAACTGTAGTCAATGGGAATCAGGGGGTAAACTCTCCGTTGGTTGGAGTCAGACCTGGCACAAAGGAAGATGGTTGTGATGGTTGGAGGTCAATCATCTCAGCTCCAGGGCATCACTGCAGGATTTCCTCAAGGTAGTGTCCTTGATTTATTATTGTCACATGTATTAGTATACAGTGAAAAGTATTGTTTCTTGCATGCTGCACAAACAATGCATACCGTACATAGGGAAGGAAGGAGAGACTGCAGAATATAATGTTACAGTTATAGCAAGGTGTAGAGAAAAGATCAACTTAATACAAGGTAGGTCCATTCAAAAGTCTGATGGCAGTAGGGAAGAAGCTGTTCTTGGGTCGGTTGGTACATGACCTCAAACTTTGGTATTTTTTTCCTGACGGAAGAAGGTGGAAGAGAGTATGTCCGGGGTGCGTGGGGTCCTTAATTATACTGGCTGCCTTTCTGAGGCAGCAGGAATTGTAGACAGAGAATGAAGTTTTAGAAGCACAGAACGAGAGTAAAAGATAGAATTAGAGGGTATGCTGGGCACAGCTTGCAAGAAGTCGCCTCACCCTGGCGCCATCTTGGAAAGAATTGGCCCATCTTAGCCCAACCTTCTTCAGCTGCTTCATCAACGACCTTCCTTCCAACATAAGGTCAGATGTGGGGATGTCCGCTGATGATTGCAAAATGTTCAGCACCACTCAGGAATCCTCAGATAATGAAGCAGTCCATGTACAAATGCAGCACGACCTGGTCAATATACAGGCTTGGGCTGACATGCGCAAGTAACATTTGAGCCACACAAGTGCCAGGCAATGACCATCTCAAAAAGAGAGAATCAAACCATCGCCCCATGACATTCAATGGCTTTACCATCACTGAATCCCCCACTATCAACATCCTGGGTGGTTACCATTGACCCCAAATTGAACTTGACTAGCCATATTAATACTTTGGCTACAAGACCAGGTTAGAGGCTAGGAATCCTAAGGCGAGTAACTCACCTCCTGACCTCCCAAAGCCTGCCCACCTTCTACAAGACACAAGTCAGTAGTGTGATTGAATACTTCCCACTTGCCTAATGAGTGCAACTCCTATAACACTCAAAAAGCTCAAAACCATCCAGGACAAAGCAGCCCGCTTGATTGCGTCCCTTTCCACAAACATTCACTCCCTCCACCATCAACTCACAGTAGCAGCAGTGTGTACCATCGACAAGATGCAGTGCAGGAACTCACCAAGGCTCCTTAGGCAGCACCTTACAAACTCATGACCACTATCATCTAGAAGGACTAGGGCAGCAGAACCCCACCACCTGGAAGTTCCCCTCCAAGTCACTCACCATCCTGACTTGGAACTACATCACTGTTCCCTCACTGTTGCTGAGTCAAAATCCTGCAGCTGCCTCCCTAATAGTACTGTGGCTGCATCTACACCACTTGGACTGCAGCAGTTCAAGAAGGCAGCTCACCACCACCTTCTCAAGGGCAATTAGGGATGGGAAATAAAATGCTGGAATAGCCAGCGAAGCCCACATCCCGTAAAATGAATTTTAAAAAATGTATGGTGCCATGAGACTATAATCAACTGTTGCACAAGTCCATCTGGTTCACTAAAATCCTTTCAAGAAGGTAATCTGCCATTCTTACCTGCTCTGACTAACGTGTGACTCCAGACCAACAGAAATGGGGTTGACTCTTAAATGCCCTCGGAAGTGGCCAAGCAAACCACTCTGCTGTCATGAACCGCTACAGAAAAGTCAAAAAGGAATAAAACTGGAAGGACCAACTGACATCTGACCGATGCACCAGGGAAACAACAGCACTCCATCGTGTGATGCCCTCCTCACTAATATCTTGAGGCTTGCGTCAAAATTGGGAGATCAGTCCCACAGATTAGTCAAGCAACAGCCTGTCCTACTCATAGAATCGTAGCTTACAGTCAATGTCCGAGCAACCACCATCACCATCCCTGGGTGTGTCCTGTCCCACCAGCAGGATAGACTCACTAGGGTGGCAGCACAATAGTATACAGTCAGGATGGGGTTCTACTGGTGCTTCCATTTCAAAGCCTTTGTTTCAGTCTTCTTAAGACCGCTAAATAAGTTTGGAAATTCTTTCATGAATTATTTGATTTGTCTTGGCTTTCCAATTCATCTATTTTACAGATGAGTTGTAGATCTACGCAAACAATTTGGCGTAAATCTGACCACCATTGGTTATGGATCACAAAGGTTCTGTGATTTATTTTCCTTTGTGCTGAAGTGCAGCAGTTAACTGTGCCTTGACCGTCAAATGCTTTCTGGATCATGGAATTGTGTTAGGATCCCGGACAAGAACACAATTTTTTGCGATTTGTAAAATTGTGGGAAAATGTTACTGCAATACAGAGTTACAACATTGGCCCCTAGGTGTCTTTTATGTTAAAACAAACTTTAATTTAAACACAAAATTAACCACATTAACAACAGAGACATAGCATTACAGATAACAGTTACAACAGTTTTTAAGTGGAAGAAGAAAACCTTAACTTACTTCCTAAACCTGCCCCTATATTCAAATTAAGCAAATCAATATAGTTCAAATACCACTCATGAATAAAGTTAACAAGCAGGTTTCAACTTGTGCAGAATCTTTGTTGAGAGAGCCTCTCAGTACAAAAACTGAAACACTTCTGTTCAGATTAAAACTGAAGGAAGAACTAACTTTTTCAGATGGCTCCTCCCCTTAATTACATCATTTGTACCCAAAGCATAAAGTATTCTTATGTCTCATCCCACAAGATATCCCATGACCTGTTCAGCCAGGATCGAACACAATAACCCTCATAAATTGACTACACCCCAGCTGTCCTTTAAATGGAATCATTAGCTTGATTGCCATAAACAAGTAAATGGTTCTCAAACATATTAGCAGAACATTTCACCTGCAGAATCAATGATTACCTCACGTTTATGACATCTTGATCACTCCTCTAGCAGTCATACAGTCTGTATTCAACCCAACCCAGGTTTTAATAACGTTATAAAAAATATAAAACATGAAATATGGCAATTTCTTACATTCATCACAATTGTACGGATGATGGCTGGAGGAGGTCTTGTTTTAGCCAGTGTTCTGTGTCTGAAACAACTGAAACTTCTGCTCCAATGTCCACTTTGAAATTTGTTTTATGTCTGTTGACCATAATGTCTATATTTCAATAACTTCATCCTGCGGAGATGGTAGATGCATTGTTTGTGATCTTCCAAAATTCCCTAGTTCTAGAAAGGTCCCAGCGGATTAGGAAATTGCCAATGTAACACTCTATTTCAAAAAAGAGGGAGACAGAGAGCAGGAAACTAGAGGCCAGTTAGCCTAACATTTGTCATAGGAAAAATGTTCAAACCCATTATTAAGAAGTGTTATGGTGGTCACCAAGGACACGGGGGATCATCAATAGATCTCCCTGTGGGCTTCGTGGAATATGAACCTCCCTATTGAGCAATGGGAAACGAGCAGTCGGAGTTTAACACCCATTGCTTCAACCTGGGGAGTTGTTCTATTGGTCCCCGGGTTTGGACTTTGGCGCTGTAAGCCACAGCTGTGGCCTTTTCTGTTATGTAAATAAAAGGGTATGGTGTCGGAACACTGGCCTTGGTGTGACTATTACATTGGTGACGAGGAGTAAAGAAGTTTTTTTCTCCGAGCATCCTTGTCGAGAACATGCGACTCATCCAGTAAGAAGAAAAAATACCTCTGTTCAATAAACTTGAACCCCATGAGGTAAGCGGAGAAGACTGGGCCCAGTACACAGAGCACGTGCGTTACTTCTTCCGAGCTAATATTATTGAGAGAGATGAAAAACAGAAAGTGATCATACTGACAGTTTGCGGGGCCCCATATTCAGCGTTGTGAAAACCTATCCAGATGCTCCTTCCCCAAAACTTTCAACGAGTTAGTAGACTTGGCAAGAAACCATTTTGATCCGTAGCCCTCTGTTATACTCCAGAGATGCCGCTTTAACACGGCGGGGGAAACTCCGGGGGAACCTGTCACTGCATTTTTGGCCAGGTTACGGAAATTGGCAGAACATTGTGAATTCAGACCATCCCTGAATGAAATGTTGCGTGACAGATTGGTATTGGAATAAAGAACTTGACAACCCAAAAATATTATAGGCAGAACCCAACCTGAATTTTAAAAAAGCCATCAAATTAGCTCCATCACTGGAAAATGCAGAGAAAAGGGCTCGGGGCTACAAGGGCCATCAGACGGTAATGCTCTCTAGTTAGGGGGAGGAGCCTCATGCAACAGTGACCATTCCTCAATAGAGGGCACTTGTGTAAGTGAGTCGTCAGATAGTTCATTACAATATTGGAGCTCAACCAACATCACCCAGCAGTGAAGGAAATGCCCCAAGAATGCTACGTTGCAGATGCAGACATGGACTATTGCAAGCACTGCCAAAGGGCACAGCCAAGACAAAGTTATAGCATTGGCAAAACACGTGTCGTTCAGGAAAGAAGCCAAGACAATACTGGACTGCACCATGTCGGTATATCCACTACCAGTAAAAGGGACAGTGCAACTTAACCACATCATTATGACCAATGCCGCCTCAATAATGGTTGAACTGCTGGTAAACGATCATCTGTTGATAATGGAGGTGAGGTAGTCACGGGAGCTGCAGTCTCTGTTATTGGGGAACACAGTAAGAAGTCTTACAACACCAGGTTAAAGTCCAACAGGTTTGTTTCAAACACTAGCTTTCAGAGCGCAGCTCCTTCCTCAGGTGAATTCATGCACCACTGGAAACCTCACTACCAGTGAAGATCCCATAGCGCATTCGAAGAAAACAAATGTGGTATACAACTGGTAGCTGACCAATGATGACACAGTTGTAAAGGTCTTTATATGCTGTTATCTCTGGGGCTAGGTGATGTTGATCAGTGTTTTTCACATTTTTTTCCCAGGACCCACTTTTACTAACTGGCTGCCCTTTGCAGCCCACGCCGGCCGGCCTTCGCGACACACATTGGTTGTCCTTCGTGATCTACGCCTGCTGACCATCGCAACCCACGCCGGCTGACCTTTGCAACCTACGTTGGTCGACCTTTGCAGCCCATGACGGCCGACCATCACAACCCACGCCGGTCGACCATCGCAACCCACGCCGGCGGACCTTCGCAACCCACTCCAGCCAATCATCGCAACCCACGCCGGCCGACCATCGTAACCCACCATTTTCACTGACCTTTAATGCAACAGGTGAACTTGCTTTGTCCTCACGATCTCACTTGTTTTCTCATTCAATGTTACATTTCAGTTAAGGACTTCAGCTGATGATTTACGGTCTCGTTGCATCGTTTGAAAAAATCAAGTTGTTGTTGTTGTTGTCTTGCCTTGCTTGCTGGTGGCTAGAAAATGGAGGAATCCCTCCTCCGTAAATTCGCATCAAAAGCATTGACGTACAGGATGCGTGAAGTGCTCTCTGCTGCCGCCTGTGGCCAGAAGAAAGCATTGCTCCATTTAAAAGATGGTCGCAGCCGGTATTCTCAATTTATAAGCCGGTCGAGGCCGGCATTCTCAATTTAAAAGCCGGTTGTGGCCGTTGGCCGCTTCTCCCGCAATCGGGAATACCGCGACCGATTACTCCGTGACCTTCACGACTCCTGCCTATGGGTCGCGACCCGTAGTTTGAAAAACCTGTTGTAGAGCATGAGACAAATGGATCTGAACATAGGCAAATATGAAGTTGTCAGCTTTGGATTTGGAAAGTGATAGATCAGGGTACTTTCTAAAGGTGGAAGGTTGAAACAGTCCAAAGAGATTTGTGTGACATGCATAGATCATTGAATTGCCATCAGCAGGTAGAGAAAATCATTAAAAATGTTACGGAATGCTGCCATTGATATCTTGAGAGCTACAATACAAGGAAGGTAGAAGTTATGGTAGAAGTTTACAAAGCCCTGGTTAAACCACACCTGGAGGAGGGCAGCACAGCGGCGCAGTGGTTAGCACTGCTGCCTCATGGCGCCGAGGTCCCAGGTTCGATCCCGGCTCTGGGCCACTGTCCGTGTGGAGATTGCACATTCTCCCGGTGTTTGCGTGGGTTTCGCCCCCACAACCCAAAGATGGGCAGGGTATGCGGATTGGCACCGCTAAATTGCCCCTTAATTGGAAGAAATGAATTGGGTACTCGAAATTAACAAAAAAACACACCTGGAGTACTGTAAGCAGTTCTGGGTAAGGAATAATATATTGGCCTTAGATGGGCTGCCACATAGGTTTACCAGAATGATACCTGGACTCAAAGGGCTAAATCATGAAGAGAACTTAAACGAGCTAAGGTTGTGTTCCCTGGAACTTAAAATGTTATGGGATTATTTGATTGAATTGTTAAGATATTATGTGATTCCGATAAGATGGTGAGGGACAAACTATTTCCCTTGGTTGGGGAATCTCAAACGAGGGGCTGAGTCTAAAACCGAGAGGCAGATCTGTGAGGAATGAGATCGGAAACAATTCTCCATGTAAACGGTAGTAAAGGTTTAGAACTCTCCCTCACAAACAGCAGTTGATGCCAAACCTATTGCTAATTTTACATCCGAGATTGATAGAGATTTGCAAGAGAGATTTGTTAATCAAAGGCATCCATGGATATGAGCCATTCTGGAGTTAGATCACAGATCAGCCATGATCTCAGTGGATGGCAGAACAGGCGAGAGGGGCAGAAAGCCTCCCCCTGATCCCAAGTTTCTATCCCTTTTAAAGCTGGATTGATGCATATTTACACTCAGTTACGGTCTATGCATTTCAACAGGGCACTTTGAAACTCTTTAAATGTCTTCACTGCACATCAAGCCCCTATGCAGTGGCTTGTTTCAATCACCATTAAGCTAGTGGACCAAAACAAGAGATCAGAATGAGTAAGAGAACACACATGCGGGTTGCATTTAATGTTGCAATTATACTGCACCCAGCAACTTACATTCTTCACAAAATCCTTGAGCAGGAGAGCTGTGTACATATGTACTTACACACATGAACAATCTGCTTACTGCCTCTGACAGTTGGTAAAATTTCAAAAACAGTCAACAGAGCTAGCAGGAATAATCGGATCTTTTCCCTCATTCAAAAGGCAACTTAATGGGTCCCTGAGGATTTACCTACACCACGTGGTTCAAGAAGGGGTGGCACGGTGGTTAGCACTGCCTCACAGCGCCAGGGACCCGTGTTTAATTACAGCCTTGGCCCACTGTATAGACTTTGCATATTCTCCGATGTCTGCGTGGGTTTCCTCTGGTTTCCTCCCACAGTCCAAAGATGTGCGCGTTAAGGTGGATTGGCCATGCTAAATTTCCCCTTAGTGTCTAGGGATGAGCGGGTTAGATTACGAGGATAGGGCCCAGTGGACGGGGGAGTGGACGTGGGTGGAGTGATCTTTCAAAGGGTTGGTGCAGACTCGATGGATCGAATGGCCTCCCCTTGCACTGTAGGGATTCCATAATTCTAAGTTCGCTCACCATCACCGTCGCAAGGGCAATTAGGGATGGGCAAAAATGTTGGTCCAGCTAGCGAAGCCCATATCCTGTGAAAAAAAAATTTTGAAAGAAAGTTCAGAGGGGGGGGGGAGATGCTGTCAAAGTTACCATAATGAGACGCTGCAATACACCCCACAGATAGTCTGTACATATATAGATTGCACATTTGCACACAGCCACATTGCAATACTGACACATCAAGTGGATGTCGGTTGCAATGACAAGGACACCCTGCCCTGGATGATGTTAGGCTTCTTTAAATGTTGTTCCAGGTATCTATATCCAGGACAGATATATATTGTGGGCAACACGGTAGCACAGTGGGTAGCACCGTTGCTTCAGAGCTCCAGGGTCCCAGGTTCGATTCCCGGCCGTCTGTGTGGAGTTTGCACTTTCTCCCCGTGTGTGCGTGGATTTCCTCCCACAGTCCCAAGATGTGCAGCTTAGGTGGATTGGCCATGCTAAATTGCCCCTTAGTGTCCAAAAAAGGGATGGGGGTTACTGGGTTACGGGGATAGGGTGGGGACGTGGAGTGCTCTTTCCAAGGGCTGGTGCAGACCTGATGGGCCAAATGGCACTGTAAATTCTGATAGGACAGCAGTGAGTATGTTATCAGAACCTTTACTTATATAGTGCCTTTAATGGAGTGATGCATTCCAAGGTGTTTCACAGGAGCAACATCAAACATAGTTTGACACCAAGCCACAGGCAGAGTTGGTCAAAGAGGTAGGATTTAATGTGTATCTTTTAATAGAGGAGAGAGACGTGAAGAAAGACTGAGAGGGTTAGCGAGCGAATTTCAGAGCTTTACCCCAGGCCAGTTGAAAGCACGGCCGCCAGTGGTGGAACAATTAAAATTGGGATAAGAGCCAGAAGTGTGACTTGAGCCTTTTTGAAGGTGGAGGATTTTGAAGAGTAAAGAGGTTATCCACTCATCGCAGCGTCCCCAGCCCTGTTCTTGCAGCCACATAATTGATATGGTTGGACGAATAGTTTCACGGAAATGGTGACTCCCAAGCTGTTGATGAAAGTGGTCTGAGTGGGGACTGCATTGTTATCAGAGGGGTTGGGAATGGAGCTAAACACTGGAATTGTTGGTCTTACCTCATAATAGAAGGAACCTTGTTGATGAAGCAGCCAAAAATAATTAGGCCAAGGATTATTTTACTCCATCCCCGGAGTATTTGCCGTGATATCTTCTGGCTATGGTGACTGACCTTTGACATCCATGGCCATTCTTTTGTGTTAGGGGAATTTCTCTTTGACCTGGGTTGACCTCTACTTTATTGAGATGCCATTTTCAATTGATTGCTGCCGCGATGTCAACAGCAGTTTCTTTCATTCTCTACAAAGCCGGCCCAAAACGGGGCCTTGTGTGGTTAGTTCTCCCAGCAAGGACTGGAGTGGGAGCAAGTTGCTGCCTTGAGCAGAACATTGTATATCGTTGAATAAACCTCTGTTCTCTTACCACTGGCTTCCTCGAGTTACAAAACCACCCTTGCTTCATGCCATCATCTGGAGTGGCTGGACATAGTTGGAGCTCTCAGGACAGTGCTGAACAGGATCATCCATTTTGGACATTTAGTTGAAGACATCTACGTCTTGTCTCTTTCAGTGATGTGCTGTGCTCCTCCATAGCTGAGCATGGGGGATGCTTGTTGAACTTCCTCCATGCTAGTGGGTCAGCTATCTATCACCCTTCTTAACTGGATTTGGTGTGGTTACAGGGCACTGCTTATGGCATTTGCCATGTAGGTAGCCCTGTGCACCGCATCAGCTAGGAGCCTCATTTGAATATGTCACAGTTGTTCCTGATAGGCCTTCCGTCATGACCCATTTAACCAAGACTGATTCTTGCTTGATGGTGATGGAAGAATAAAGAGTATGGAGGACCATGAGGTGGTAGATTGATGCGGACCATGATTCAGCTGCTGTGCACAACATTCAGATGAATATTCAATTCGAAGCTGCTCGATCAGCATAAGTCTGTCCTACAGGCATGGAGAATGTCCTCACTGTGGAGATGAGATAGTTATGAGGAATGATAGTTTCAATGTGGTTAAGGACACAGTATCACCAGGATAGTAACCTCTGAACTTCATCCATTGCCATGTGCTAGTTCAGATAGGGAGGGAGAGATTACGGACACGATCAAACGGACTCATTGTGTCCGACTCATTGACGTGACGAGGCCTCGCGCGGGATTTGCTCCGCTTAGAATGCCCCGAAAGATCTATTGACATCTCACGATCTGGATCTTACCCAGCAAGGGCGAGATCCAGATTTACATATTTAAGTAAGCAGTTAGGCTCACTTAGACATGTTGGCGCCCGAAGGTCCCAAGGTCCGGAAACTAGTTCCTGAGCCTGGGAGGCCTCGCCATGGTGCAGTTTAACACTGGTCCACACAAACACGGACCAGACATAATGACACCCGGGGGCTCTCACAGGCCATTCGGAGGTCCCAGGTGGTTGGGCAGGATGGTACCCTGGTACCCCCACTGCCACCCGGGCACCTTGGCACTGCTAGCCTGGCACCTTGGTGCCCTGGTGGCAGTGCCACCTTGGCACTGCAGGGTACCCAGGTGGCACTGCCAGGCTGGCAGGGGCATTGCCAGGGTTCCAGGCTGGCAGCACCCAGGTGGCAGGTTGCCAGTGCCAGGAAGGGGTGCTTAAGGACCACTTAACAAGTATGTTATGGCATTGGGGAGCCCAGACGCCACGGTGAGTCTGAGGGGGCGAGAGAGCGTGGCGGCATTTAAAAATGGTAGGCGAGGTAACTGCTACTTTGGCAGGGCATTTGTCACCGAGACCGATAAAAAAAAGCAGAGTCCTGTTTGATAGCGGTGCTGCCAGTGCCATGAAACCATCCCTCTAAACACGCCCAAAATAGGACTTTTTTTTACCCGTTAAATCGTGCCCCATGACTGTTATTGTTTGGCTAGAAAGGGATGTTGTAGAAGGGGCGTTTCAGCGTCCAGCGGCACTGGGAATATTTTGGAGAGACAGGACATGATGGCCTTCAACTGGAGATGTGTTATATCCTTGGAAAAAGGGAAAAGTGGAAATTCAGTGTTCTGGGAGGGCTTTGAAAAGCAGCAAAGTGATATAAAGAAAGTAATAGAAGCAAATTGAAAAATGGAACTTGCAAGAAGTATCAAGACTAATCACAAAGAGTATTATACATTCCTGTGGCTGGGAATTTTGGCTCAGTGATAACATTCCCCTTCTGGGTTGAAATTGTGACATTGTGAGTTCTCCAGGTGCCTTGATCAATATTTATCCCTCGACTATTATTACTAAAAGAGATGATCTGGTCACTATCCCGTTGCTGTTTTCAGGACTTGCTGTGTGGAAATTGCAACCACATTTCCCACATTATGACATTGGTTCCACTTCCAAAGTACTTAATTGACTGCAAAATCCGTAGGCCCGAGGTCGTGAAAGATGGTTGAGAAATTCAAGTTCTTTCTTTCCAGAAGGGCTATGGTAAGAGGAATGTGGACTCAATAAAGACGGATTGCAGATGAGACTATCATGGGCAATAAAGAAAGGGCAGATTTGTTAAATGTATCTTGTATCCATTTTGCGGGTGGAGAAAGAGGCTGGAGGACCATTGGGAACCTAAAATCTCACAAAGGGAGTAGATTTGTGCCCGGCCATTGGGATTCTCTGTTTCTGCCGGCAGCGCACCCCCACCCATGGGTTTCCCAATGGCGTGGGGTGGCTTCATTGGGAAATCCCATTAACATGAGGGGGTGGGTGTAGAGAATCCCGCCGCCAGCAAATGCCTTGCCGCAATGAAACACTCGGCTGAGGGACCGGAGAATATGTTTAATAAAATGATAATGAAGAAAATAACGGGACTTGAGGTGGACGAATTTCCAGGATCGGATGTTTTGTATCCCCTCATATTGATAGAAAGAGGTGAGGAAATTGTAGATATGGGCCGGGATTCTCCGTTTGGGAGAGTAAAGTGTTGATACCGGGTTTGAACTGCATGTGGTTTGCTTTCCCGTTGGGGGTGCTATTAGGGAGCAACTCAGGATATACTAATGGGCCTGCATTTTGCCCACATTAATCTAGAGCAATTCCCATTCCTGCTAGCGGCTGATTTTCTGAGGCCAGTATTGATGCTGGAGAGCTTGAAAAGCTGGAGCTGCTTATAAGCACTTCACTGCCCACACACTCTCATTCCAGCCAAGAAGATGGCTCAGGGGAGAGCGGCCTTCATTGTCCTCTTTGGCCAGGTGCCTTCATACACTTGCCGCCACCTACTGACCCCAATAGAACTCACCACCTTACATCTCACCATGTGGACAAGGCAGCCTATAATTGAAGGGAGTGAGCGAAAGCTGGAGGAGGCATCCTGGACGTCAAGGCACAGAATCGCGCGGAGCAGAGGGTGCTGGAGTTAATCGGAGAGGTCCCTGAGAGAGCTAGCTCCGAGTTGCAGGTCGGCATGTGGCAATCAAGTGAGCCCCTAATGCAAAATTATGTCCCTGTAGCTAGTGAGTCATCTTCTCCCACAGACCACGCCTTCCCAAGATCTCACCATGTCCCGTGACTTGCAGCATTACCAGGGCTACCTCGCCCACAGCCAGAACCCCAACACGCTCTGGAGCACCAGTCCGGGGAAGACACCAACTTCTCAGCCCTGCTGTCACCTGCACCCTCCACCATCACAGAGACTGTAACCTCAGTGGGGCATTTTAGTAATGAAAATGAAATGAAATGAAAATCGCTTATTGTCCCAAGTAGGCTTCAAATGAAGTTACTGTGAAAAGGCCCTAGTCGCCACATTCCGGCGCCTGTTCAGGGAGGCTGGTACGGGAATTGAACCGTGCTGCTGGACTGCCTTGGTCTGCTTTAAAAGCCAGCGATTTAGCCCAGTGTGCTAAACCAGCCACAAATGAGACTCTTTGGTCAACTTCTGGGTACGCATATCACACATGCTGCTGCCATCAGGTGTAAATCGGGACTCCCAACGGAGTGGCCGTTCAGAGGGCTGCCCAAAACAAGGAAACAGCTGTACTCCAGACAGGTATCGTACTTCTGGAAAGTATGGTCCCATCACTGGTACAGATGCAGACACAGAGCCAGGATTTACCGGAGGGGGTGTCAGCAACTTTCCAGCACCTGCAGGTACAGCTGGAGGAGTCCAACCACCTTCAGGTGCAGGAGATGGTGCTGACAATACTTGGTAACCAGGCCAACACTGAATGGGTGGCATCCACGGTGGAAGCCTTGAGTCGAGAAGTCAGCGCCCTGGGTCAAGACGTCTAAGGCTTGGGGAACACTGTGAGGTCGATGGCTGAGGCACTGGATAGGGTAGCCAAGTCACAGGCAGACATGTTCCGGGCCCACATGGACACTGCTGTTGCACTCCAGAGCTTGGCCCAGTCACAAACGGTCATGACTGAGGATATCGTGAGCATTGGCCGGGCGCTGACTGACCTGGGCCAGACACAGAGGGACATGTCAGAGGTACCAAGGGACCTGGTACGACATTGCACAGTGCCAGAGAGACATGGCACTGTCTCAGTGGGACATTGCACAGTGCCAGAGGGACATGGCACTGTCTCAGTGGGACATTGGACAGTGCCAGAGGGACATGGCACTGTCTCAGTGGGACATTGCAGTGTCAAAGGGACATGGCACTGTCTCAGTGGGACATTGCACAGTGCCAGAGAGACATGGCACTGTCTCAGTGGGACATGGCACAGTGCCAGAGGGACATGGCACTGTCTCAGTGGGACATGGCACAGTGCCAGAGAGACATGGCACTGTCTCAGTGGGACATTGCACAGTGCCAGAGGGACATGGCACTGTCTCAGTGGGACATTGCACAGTGCCAGAGAGACATGGCACTGTCTCAGTTGGACATTGCACAGTGCCAGAGGGACATGGCACTGTCTCAGTGGGACATTGCACAGTGCCAGAGAGACATGGCACTGTCTCAGTGGGACATTGCACAGTGCCAGAGGGACATGGCACTGTCTCAGTGGGACATTGCACAGTGCCAGAGAGACATGGCACTGTCTCAGTTGGACATTGCACAGTGCCAGAGGGACATGGCACTGTCTCAGTGGGACATTGCACAGTGCCAGAGGGACATGGCACTGTCTCAGTGGGACATTGCACAGTGCCAGAGAGACATGGCACTGTCTCAGTTGGACATTGCATAGTGCCAGAGGGACATGGCACTGTCTCAGTGGGACATTGCACAGTGCCAGAGGGACATGGCACTGTCTCAGTGGGACATTGCACAGTGCCAGAGGGACATAGCACTGTCTCAGTGGGACATTGCACAGTGCCAGAGGGACATGGCACTGTCTCAGTGGGACATTGCACAGTGCCAGAGAGACATGGCACTGTCTCAGTGGGACATGGCACAGTGCCAGAGGGACATGGCACTGTCTCAGTGGGACATTGCACAGTGCCAGAGGGACATGGCACTGTCTCAGTGGGACATTGCACAGTGCCAGAGGGACATGGCACTGTCTCAGTGTGATATTGCACAGTGCCAGAGGGACATGGCACTGTCTCAGTGGGACATTGCACAGTGTCAAAGGGACATGGCACTGTCTCAGTGGGACATTGCATAGTGCCAGAGGGACATGGCACTGTCTCAGTTGGACATTGCATAGTGCCAGAGGGACATGGCACTGTCTCAGTGGGACATTGCACAGTGCCAGAGAGACATGGCACTGTCTCAGTGGGACATGGCACAGTGCCAGAGGGACATGGCACTGTCTCAGTGGGACATTGCACAGTGCCAGAGGGACATGGCACTGTCTCAGTGGGACATTGCACAGTGCCAGAGGGACATGGCACTGTCTCAGTGGGACATTGCACAGTGCCAGAGAGACATGGCACTGTCTCAGTGGGACATTGCACAGTGCCAGAGGGACATGGCACTGTCTCAGTGGGACATTGCACAGTGCCAGAGGGACATGGCACTGTCTCAGTGGGACATGGCACAGTGCCAGAGGGACATAGCACTGTCTTAGTGGGACATGGCACAGTGCCAGAGGGACATGGCACTGTCTCAGTGGGACATTGCACAGTGCCAGAGGGACATGGCACTGTCTCAGTGGGACATTGCAGTGTCAAAGGGACATGGCACTGTCTCAGTGGGACATGGCACAGTGCCAGAGAGACATGGCACTGTCTCAGTGGGACATTGCACAGTGCCAGAGGGACATGGCACTGTCTCAGTGGGACATTGCACAGTGCCAGAGAGACATGGCACTGTCTCAGTTGGACATTGCATAGTGCCAGAGGGACATGGCACTGTCTCAGTGGGACATTGCACAGTGCCAGAGAGACATGGCACTGTCTCAGTGGGACATTGCACAGTGCCAGAGGGACATGGCACTGTCTCAGTGGGACATTGCACAGTGCCAGAGGGACATGGCACTGTCTCAGTGGGACATTGCACAGTGCCAGAGGGACATTGCACTGTCTCAGTGGGACATTGCACAGTGCCAGAGGGACATGGCACTGTCTCAGTGGGACATTGCACAGTGCCAGAGGGACATGGCACTGTCTCAGTGGGACATTGCACAGTGCCAGAGGGACATGGCACTGTCTCAGTGGGACATTGCACAGTGCCAGAGGGACATGGCACTGTCTCAGTGGGACATTGCACAGTGCCAGAGGGACATGGCACTGTCTCAGTGGGACATTGCACAGTGCCAGAGGGACATTGCACTGTCTCAGTGGGACATTGCACAGTGCCAGAGGGACATGACTGAGGCAGTGAGGGACATGACTCGCTCGTTGAGGGACATGTCCCAGTCTCAGAGTTCCATGATTGAGGGTATCGAGACCCTTGTTCAGATGAGGGTGTGCCTCCAGAACTGGCAGTGCCAGGTGATGTAGAGGCTCCGGAGCTCACTCCGGCCTGACCTCCATCCCTTGGAGTATCCGGGAGCCATCGAGATAACGAGGAAGGAAGAGGTTATGGGACCCGTGCCAGTATCTGAAGCGAAGGTGCTGGAACACCTCAGTGCTTCGGAATCCCCCCTCCCCCAGACATGACACTGGCACATCTTATGGGCAGTGGGCAAATGAGGGCGGCACTTCATCATCTGTGACCCAAACGTCGGCTGGACACATCCAGGGGAGTACATTGCAGATACCCTAATCTTCCAGAATTCCCTCGATTCAGGAGCAGGTCATCTTGATTAGAAAATTGCCCAAGGCACTTCAATTCTTATGAAGGGTGAAAGGGGCAAATCAGAGACCAGTTAGACAGGCCTACCCGATCCTGAGGGGGGCATCCCGAGTCCACAGACCTGTCACCAGGTTGCTCCCTGCTATTCCCCCTGGCCTAGGCAGCCACTCCACTCCCCCCCCCCCCCCCAGCAAGCCTTACAATTTTGAAGACTTTAAAAAAGTTTACTTACCTTCTCACTCCCCCTCAGCAACCATGACGTGCAGTCCCCATTTAAAAATATTTGCTCTAATTCACGCACGCGTGACTTCCGCCAGAGAGAAGTGGAGCATCTCGGAAGGGTGGAGCATCCTGTGTCCAACCCGCTATCACATTAAAATGCACGCAAATGCCAGTTTTGCACACCCCCATCAGCGGGGGGGGGGTGTAAACCTCATTTCCGTCACTGGGGAGGAACCGTAGCCTGGCACCGGAATCAGCGCATGGCACAAATCTCGAGTTTGGTACGACGCCCGATTCTCCGTCCGATCATGATTCGCGTTTCCAGCGTCACGAGGTGGACAATCCAGCCCAAGATAGTCATCATTTTCTGTTGCTTCCTAGATTCAGAAGTTATGCTTTTAGATTGGAAATGTTTGAATGTCACTCCCCTGTGTAAGAGACAGGTGGCAGGGTGGGGGGGGCGGGGGTGGGGGGGGGGGGGGGGGGGGGGCGGGGGGGGAATCAGTTAACTGCAAATCTGTCCATTTAGGATCAGTTGTGGTAAAGTTAATGGAATCTATCATCAGGCTTAAAATGACTGAGCGTTTGTCAAATGTGAGTTGATTAAATAAGTCGGAATGGATTTGTGAAGGGTTTCTAATATCTGATTAACCATTGAACTTTTTGAGGATTTCACTGGCTTAATAGATAAGGGAGTAGATTTTTTTAAATCTGGACTTCCAGAGGCATTTGATAATGTTCCGCACAATACATTCTGGGGCAGCACGGTAGTATGGTGGTTAGCATAAATGCTTCACAGCTCCAGGGTCCCAGGTTCGATTCCCGGCTGGGTCACTGTCTGTGTGGAGTCTGCACGTCCTCCCCGTGTGTGCGTGGGTTTCCTCCGGGTGCTCCGGTTTCCTAATGTTCCGCACAATACATTCTGGGGCAGCACGGTAGTATGGTGGTTAGCATAAATGCTTCACAGCTCCAGGGTCCCAGGTTCGATTCCCGGCTGGGTCACTGTCTGTGTGGAGTCTGCACGTCCTCCCCGTGTGTGCGTGGGTTTCCTCCGGGTGCTCCGGTTTCCTCCCACACTCCAAAGATGTGCGGGTTAGGTGGATTGGCCATGCTAAATTGCCCGTAGTGTAATAGTAAGGTTAAGGGGGGGGGTTGTTGGATTACGGGTATAGGGTGGATACGTGGGTTTGAGTAGGGTGATCATTGCTCGGCACAACATCGAGGGCCGAGGGCCTGTTCTGTGCTGTACTGTTCAATAATACATTCTTATAAATGAAAGCACAGTGGATTGGAGGTAACCTTGTTACATGGGTCGGGAATTAGTTGGGAGATAGCAGACAGAAAGCAAGAATAAAAGGAATGTTTTCTGATTGGCAGGATGTGTTGATTGGTTTTCCCCAGAGTACCATCCCATACTGCCCATTGGGCGGCACGGTGGCGCGGTGGTTAGCACTGCTGTCTCACAGCGCCATGGACCCGGGTTCAATTCTGGCCTTGGGTGATTGGCTGTGTGGTGTTTGCATGTTCTCCCCGTGTCTACGTGAGTTCCCTCTGGGAGCACCAGTTTCCTCCCACAGTCCAAAGATGCACCAGTTAGGTGGTTGGCCATGCTAAATTGCCCCTTTGTGTCCAAAGATGTGCAGATTGGATGAAGAATTAAAAAAAATATTTTTATTCTCCTTTTTCACATTTTCTCCCATATTTACAGCCACCAACAATGAACAATAATCAGCAAAGAATGCAATGTCTCTCCCCATATCAATAACAACAGTCCCGCCCTCCCACCGAAACCCCAAACAGCTGCCCACATGTTAACATAAACAATAACAAAAAGGAATCAGGAATCACCCGTAGTCACCATTAACACATACAGTCCATCCCCCTCCCCCAAACTTTACCAACCCCCGCCCCAATGTTCGATGTAATCCAATTCTCGAAAGTGACATAATGAATAACGTCCATGAATTGTAGAATCCCTCCATCCTTCCCCTCAGTTCAAATTTGACCTTCTCAAGAGTCAGGAATTCCAACAGGTCCCCCCGCCACGCCAGGGCACAGGGTGGAGAGGTTGATCTCCACCCTAACAGGATCTGCCTTCGGGCAATCAACAAGGTGAAGGCTACAACGTCTGCCTCCGCACCCGTTTCCAACTCCGGCTGGTCAGACACCCCGAATATGGCCTCCCGAGGGCCCAGGTCCAGTTTCACGTGCACCACTTTAGAAATTACCCTATAAACCTCCTTCCAGTAATCATCCAGGTTTGGACAGGACCAAAACATATGAACATGGTATCCCCCCCCAACACTCACACGCATCTTCCGCCCCCTCAAAGAGCCTGCTCATCCTTGCCCTTGTGATACGCCTTCAGCTGTCTCAGCCCCAACCTCACGCGCAAGGTGGAGGCGTTCACCCTCCGGAGCACCTCACAACAGAACCCCTCCTCCATACCCTCGTCCTCCCACTTTCTCTTGATCCCATCGAGCGATGCCTTCTCCTCTTCCAAAATAGCCCTGTAAATTGCTGACACTACCCCCCTCTCCAGTCCCCTTGGCATCAGCACCTCCTCCAGCAATGTGGAGGCCGGCTCTAGTGGAAATCTCTGGATCTCCTTTCTGGTAAAATCTTGAACCTATGTTTCCCTTTTTAATAATGAGGCTCTATTTATGATATGATGTTATGTCCCAACAGCGTTGCCAATACTGTGGGTATTTCTATTTATCTCGGTGAACCACAAGTCTTTCCCTTATATCGGTCGAAGGACCACACAACCAGTTAGTCAGTTCAAAAGATGGTTTATTTACATACACCAGGGGCGGAATTCTCCGACCCCCCGCAGGGTCGTGGAATCACTCGGGGCCGGCGTAAATCCCGCCCCCGCCGTGGCCGGAATTCTCCGCCACCCGGGAATCGGCAGGAGCGAGAATCACGCCCCGCCGCTCGGCCTGCACCCCCGCGACGATTCTCCGGCCCACGATGGGCCGAAGTCCTGCCGCTGACAGGCCTCTCCCGCTGGCGGGAATTGGAGCACCTCTGGTGCCGGTGGGATTGGCGGCGCGAGCGACCCCCGGGGTCCTGGGAAGGGCGCGGGCCGATTGGACCCCGGGGGCTGCCCCCACGTGGCCTCTCCCACGATCGGGGCCCACCGATCAGCGGGCGGGCCTGTGCCGTGGGGGCACGCTTTTTCTTCCGCCGCTGCCACGGCCTCCACCATGGCAGAGGCGGAAGAGACCCCCCTACCGCGCATGCGCCGGAGGTGACGTCAGCGGCTGCGGACGCACCGGCACATGCGCGGACCGGTGAAGGCCTTTCGGCCAGACCCGGCGGCGGGCGCCAAAGGCCTTTGCCGCCGGCCGGCGGAGCAGAAACCACTCCGGCGCAGGCCTAGCTTTGGGGAGGCCCGACACCGGAGTGGTTGGCGTCACTCCGCTACGCCGGGACTCCCCGCCCCGCCGGGTAGGGGAGAATCCCAGCCCACATTACTTCGACATGCAAACACAATATCTACTACGAGTTATACTACACCTATCAGCTACAATAACCTATACTTAACTTTAGAGTGACCTGCACTGTGCACATGGATAAGGCCTTTATCTGGATTTCACTTGGCTGGTTCGAAGAAAGTGGCTCTGTCTCTGCTGAGCTCATCCGTCAGGAAGCGATCATTGGTCTTGAACTTGGCTGGCTGCTTTTGCTACAGTTGGCTGGCACAGGCCGGATCAAAAAGAGACAGAACACATGACCGTGTCCTCTTTTATCGTGCTCTTTGGGGCGGTCCTTAATCTTGGACCCAATAATTAGACAGGCTTCGATCACTGCCTTTGATTTTGGCCAATAAAGGGGCGGGTGCCTTGGTGGCTGGGCGGGACCTTAGCGGTCATTGACCTTGGCGATTGGGCTCTCTCAGCAAAGGGAGTGGCGCCGATCAGTCTGTGGCTGTACCGGTTTGTTGATTGGAATCCTATTATTCTGGGGAACGGGCCATTAAAATGCAAACGAGCGGGGGTTTCGATCAGGTCGAGCTACCTGCGTTTCAAATACTCAGAAGCTCTGTATCTGTCTGAGTCATGGGTTGGCCATAATTCCCATGGTCCTTTGCAGGTGGCCATCTCAGATGACTACATCTGCATATATCTAAATATTCCCCCTGCTCCAGCCCACACTTCGCTCCCAGCTCCCTCAATCCTGCAAACCGACCCCCCAAGAAACAAATCTTTTAGTGCCCATCTCCGAAAATTACAGACAGGGTGAAGATAGGGGGATAGGGCAGTGGGGCGGGGGCTGGTGGCAGGGGTGGGCCAAGGAGGGGTGCTCTTTCAAAGGGTTGGTGCAGATACGATGGACCGAATGGTCTCTTTCTGGACTATAGGGATTCTATGGTTCTATGGATGTGTACTGGAGCCTCAGCTTTTCAACATGTAAATCAATGGCTTTGATATTGAAGTAGAGTTGCATATCCAAGTGTTTGCAGATGATGTTAAATTAGGAGATGCAGTAAACTTTGTCGACGTGAGTCAGATGTATAAAATGACACAAAATTTGTGGACTTGAAAAAGAATTTGTGGATGTTGGAAATGTGAAATAAAACAGAAAACCTTGGAAATATTCTGCAGCTCAACCAGATCTGTGGAGAGAGAAACAGAATTAACATTTGGATGAAAAATCATGGACCTTGAGCGTTAACTCTGTCAAATTATTACACATTAGCTCAGTTGTGGGGAAGTTTGAGGTAATCCACTTTGCACCTGAGAAAAACAAATCAGACTAAATAGGACTTGGAGTCAATGTTGAGGATTCCCTCTGCATCCAGGCCCCTGCTGTATCCAATAGCAGAGGATATCCCCAGGGATTGGGATGGATATGATTCTGTTGGTATGACCATTCAGACTCTCGTTTAACTTGTTTGTGGAACAGATCTCCCAACTTGACCACCAGGACTCAGGTGCCAGCTTCAACCACCTGAAGCATTACCTCGGCTTCTCTCTCCAGCCTGCCTGCAGACCGGCTGAGTACTTCCAACATTATCTGCTTTTATCTCAGGTTGTCTATGTTTTGTCCTGATACGATACCTGGGTCATTGCTGATAGGTTTATTTGGCTTGTTTTTCCCTTATTTTTGGCTTTGTAGCTGATTGTTTGGAGTTGAATGGCTTGCTGGGCCATTTCAGAGCCGATTAAATGTCCAACATTCTATGCGTGACGGTATCATGTGTCAACCGCACTAGGTTGGGGGAACGTTGCCTTTGCTGAAGAGCCTTGATGAAGGGATAGACGTTTTACGACAATAAGGCAACCTTTTGTGTTATTTTCCGCTGCACAGTCCTGTAACATTATCACTACACTACCATTTAATAAAAATAATGATATTTTTTATTGTCACAAGTCGGCTTACATACGCTGCAATGAAGTTACTGTGAAAAGCCCCTAGTCGCCACATTCCGACACCTGTTTGGATACACGGAGGGAGAATTCAGAATGTCCAATTCACCCAACAGCTCGTCTTTCGGGACTTGTGGGTGGAAACCGGAGGAAACCCACGCAGACACGGGGAGAACATGCAGACTGCACGCAGACGGTGATGCAAACTGGGAATCGAACCTGAGATCCTGGTGCTGTGAAGCAACAGTGCTAACCCTGTGCTACCGTGCTCATTTGAAATATTTGTTGCTGGCTTGGCATTATGCAAAGCTATAACACTATACCATTGGCGAACATACAATTTAATGCTGCTAATTTCGCAAAACACCTTCAGTGCATCACAGTTTTCACATGAATTTTTTACTTCATGTCAACTGGGTGCAGTAAACTCTTTGTTTGGAAAAGTTAATGTGAAGTACTTTCCTTGAAGTAAAGATGTACAGTGGAATGTAAACACAGCAGAATGACTCCCCAAGCATCACATTATACAATGCAGCATCTTAATTGCCTTAATTGTAATGTTTTGTTTGACGTTGCAAAGTGCTCCTTTTCAGTATTCGAGCCGCCAGGGTAGTCGCCTCACACGTTGAATTTTCCCCAACGCTCACGTTTAGTTTAGCTGGGTAATAGTTTTATGTCCGGTCGAAATGAAAACCTTGTAATTTTAATTGTCCATTGAAGATATATTATCATCAGGAATTTCTGACTTTGATGACAGAGGTATTGGCAACAAGCCAATTCTTGGTTGTAACTGGCAGGTCGTGACCATGAAGCATTTTATTTTCTCAATCACCTGATTACCAATTAGAAACTGACCCTGTTTCCGTTGAAATTCGTCTGAATAGTGATCTGGAATTCTCCGCCCCGCCAGTCGGCCAATGGGGTTTCCCATTGTGGGCACCCCCACATTGTTGGGAATCCGCTGGCGAGGGTGAGCTGCCGGCGAAGCGGAGGATGCTGCCAGCGGAGAATCCCACCCGTGCAGTCTCGTTGCAAATAAAACCAAGGAGGGAAGGTCTTACGAGGAAAGGCTCAGGGAATTGAGGTTGTTTTCGTTAGAGAGGAGAAGGCTGAGAGGTGACTTAATAGAGACATATAAGATAGTCAGAGGGTTAGATAGGGTGGACAGTGAGAGTCTTTTTCCTCGGATGGTGATGACCAACACGAGGGGACATAGCTTTAAATTGAGGGGTGAGAGATATAGGACAGATGTCAGAGGCAGTTTCTTTACTCAGAGAGTAGTAGGGGTGTGGAACGCCCTGCCTGCAATAGTAGTAGACTCGCCAACTTTAAGGGCATTTAAGTGGTCACTGGATAGACATATGGATGAAAATGGAATAGTGTAGGTCAGATAGGCTTCAGATGGTTTCACAGGTCGGCGCAACATCGAGGGCCGAAGGGCCCGTACTGCGCTGTAGTGTTCTATGTTCTATGTTCTATGTTCTAAAACGCGTGGCCTGAATGATCGTTGAATCTTGGATAAAGTAAATTGTGCACCTTAGTGCAATGTGCCTTAATCTTCTTGTTCTTTTACGATCATCTTATCAACCCCACCTTACTGTCCATTCCGGCCCTATCTTCCCCTTATACAAAGTCACCTGCGATCGCACTTGCTTTGCCATTTTACTGGGGTTTTATTGTGATATTTTGTATGTTTGTTCAATTTTAAACTCACTGAGAGTGGTCTGTAATTTGTTTCTTTGAATGCATTTTTAAGACAAAGTGTTGGTGACATTGAAAATTGAAAAGCTTGATGGTCCAACGAGTCGCAATTTTAACATTTACTCTTAAAGTGGAGATTTTCAGTGTTGGGCGGCGACTTAAGCCAAATATTTTTAAGTGTCATTTTGGGCGAGCTTGGCGGGGTGTTTCCCACCGGCTTTTTGGGTAAAATCTACACTGCTATTCATTTTTTTGGCCTGGGGGAGTTTCTTCCCATTCGCCCACACTTACAAATGTTTTCAACACTGGAGGGTTGAACGTGCTGGCCAAACCGGCTCCACAGAGGTCCGGCCGCCATTTGAAAGGGTGCCCTGATCTCTAAGAGAGCTTCAGTGTCGCCCACGCCCCCACTCAGGGGCATAACCGCCCTCAGGCCCCAACCCTTGGCAGTGCCATCAGGCACCCTGGCACTGCCACCCTGGCAGTGCCCCTGCCAGCCCAGGCACCTTGGAAGTGCCACAGTGGCATTGCCCAGGTGTCCAGGTGCCAGAGAGAGAGCCAATGTGCCACCCTGCCCTGTCCCCAACCAGCCGGTACCACAGTGGTTAGCACTGTTGCTTCACAGCGCCAGGGACCCCGGTTTGATTCCCGGCTTGGGTGACTGTGCGGATTTTGCATGTTCTCCCCGTGTCTGCGTGAGTTTCTTCCCACAAGTTCCGAAAGACGGGCTTGTTAGGTGAATTGGACATTCTGAATTCTCCCTCAATGTACCCGAACAGGTGCCGGAATGTGGCAACGAGGGGATTTTCACAGTAACGTCATTGCAGTATTAATGTAAGCCTACTTGTGACAATAAAGATTGTTATTATATGCTGTGTGTGTATGTTATATGTGTGTGTGTGTTGTATGTGTTGTGTGGTGTGTACGTGTTGTGTCTGTATTGCATGTTGTGTGTGTTGTGTTTGTGTACTGTGTGTGGGTATGTATTGTGTGTTGTGTTTTGTGTGTGTATGTTCTGCGTGTATGTTCTCTGTGAGTGTGTGCTGTGTTTGTTGTTTGTGTCTGTGGTGTGTGTTGTGAGTGGTCTGTGTGTGATCTTTGTGTGGTGTGTTGGTGTGTGTGTTCAGTGTGGTATGTGTGTGTGGTGTGTGTAGTGTGTGTGTGGTGTGTGTGGTGCATGTGTGTGTCTGTGTGGTGCAATTGTGTGCGGTTTGTGTAGTGTGTGTGTCTGTGGTGTGTATGTGTGTGTTGTGGTGTGTGTGTGTGGTGCACGTGTGTGCAGTGTGTGTGTGTTGTGTGTGTGTGTGTATGTGTGTGGTGCATGTGTGGTGTGTGTGTGTTCTGTGTGCATGTGTGTGTGTGTGGTGTATGTTCTGTGTGTATGTTCTATGTGTATGTTCTATGTGAGTGTGTTTTGTTGTTTGTGCGTATGTGGTGTGTGTTGTGAGTGCTCTGTGCGTGGTCTTTGTGTGGTTTGTTGGTGTGAGTTCAGTATGTATGTGTGTGTGGCGTGTGTGTGAGATGTGTGAGGTGTGGTGTGTGTGTGTGTGCGTGGTGTGTGTGAGGTGTGGTGTGTGTGTGTGTGATGCATGTGTGTGTGCTGTGTGTGTGGTATTTGTGTGTCTGTGTGGTGTGTGTGGTGTGTGTGTGTGGTGCATGTGTGTGCAGTGTGTGTGTTATGGTGTCTGTGTGGTGTGTGTGCGGCGTGTGTGTGACGCGTGGTGTGTGTGTGTGCGAGGTGTGGTGTGTGTGTGGTGTGCGTGTGTGTGCTGTGTGCTGTGTGTGTGTGTGTGGTGTGTGTATGGTGCATGTGTGTGCATTGTGTGTGTGTTATGGTGTCTGTGTGGTGTGTGTGTAGTGTGTGTGTGGTGTGTATGCGTGTGTGGTGTGTGTGTGCTGTGTGTGTGTTCTGTGTGTGATGTGTCAGTGTGTGTGTGTTCTGTGTGTGTGGTGTGTGTGGTGCGTGTGTGGTGTGTGTGGTGCGTGTGTGGTGTGTGTTCTGTGTGTGGTGTGTGTGGTGCATGTGTGGTGTGTGTTCTGTGTGTGGTGTGTATACAGTTCTCCTTAGAGCAGTAAAGCAGGTGATTTGATAGAGGTGTTTTAAAATCACGAAGGCTTTGAATAGAGTAACTAGAGAGAAATTGGATGATGGATGAATAACCAGAGGGCATAGATTTAAGGTCAAAACAACCAAAGGTGACGTGAAAGAAACATTTTTTATACAATGAGTGGTTAGGATTTAGAATGGACTGCCTGAAAGGATAGTCAAGGTAGATGCTAAACTCCCCTTCGAAAGAAAATTGGATAAATATTTTACGGAGAAAACGTGTGTAGTAATCCACGGGAGGCAGGAGTTCCATCACCACACCAATATTTATTTACAATAACGATATTACAGGAGCAGCTACAAACAGTGCTGCTAGCAGTCCAGTCAACTTAAGACTGCTCACAAAGCCTACACAGGTGCTTATATGGGCCCCCTCAATGAGCTATCATTGAGGGAGCTCATACTCCAATTGGCCAACCAATAAAGCCAATTGGAGTTCATTACACCCCTCCCCCCCCAAGGTCCGAGGAATTCCTGCCAGCTGGCATTCCTCTGAGCTTCTTCCTGCTCCTCATGTCTGGGTCTGTCACCTCTGTGTCGTCCGCCGGGTCGTTCTCCGAAGTGGGCAGGGTGTACCTTATAGGTGCCCGCCTTTTCCTTGACGACCTCCTTGGAAGTTGTTCTTCCTCCTCCTCGGGGAGAGGTGTCGCGGCGGCCTCGTCGAACGTGTCCATCTCCGACTCTGACGACTGGATGACGGGGTCTGGAGAAATTGCTCGGGGCTGGGGTGTGGGTATCCTTTCCGTCTGGGCTATCCCAGCTTGAGGCGGTCCTGCTTCGCCTGCCTCTAGGTGTGGTTCCGCTGCCCTTATTTGGTCTAGGTGTTTCTTCAGCACCTTACCTCCTATTGAAACCTCATAGGATATGGGCCCTGTTTGGGACTCTACCGTGCCTTTGACCCACGTTGGTCCATTCCCATAATTCTTGACCCAAACTGGTGCCCCCACTTGGAAATGTCTCTGCTGCCGACTATTATCATGCCCCCTGCGTTCGGCCTCCTGTTGTTTCTCCACTTTCCCCGTTAAATTTGGGAAAAGGAGACTCAGCTTCGTTCGCAGCCGCCTTCCCATTAAGAGTTCAGCTGGCGGTATGCCCGTTGTGGAATGCGGTGTGGTCCTGTAATCAAACAGCCAGTGGGAGAGCTTTATGTCCATTGATGCTGCCGGCTGCTTCTTGAGTCCCGCTTTAAGTGTCTGGACCGCTCTCTCTGCCAGGCCGTTGGTCGCTGGATGGTAAGGGGCCGTTTTGATGTGACGGACTCCGTTTTCCTTCAGGAATTTTCCAAATTCCGCACTTGTGAATGCCGTTCTGTTGTCCGACACCAATACCTCCGGAAGTCCATGTGTTGCAAACGAGGCCCTGAGCTTTTCAATTGTCGATGCTGTGCTTGCCGTGTTTACCCAATGGACGTCCAACCATTTGGAGTGGGCGTCCACTATCACCAAAAACATTGAGCCCATGAAAGGGCCGGCGTGGTCAATATGCAGGCGGGTCCACAGTCTGCCTGGCCATTCCCACGGGTGCAATGGCGCTGCTGGTGGCACTCTTTGCCCCTGTTGGCACTCCTGGCACCGACGTACCAAGGCTGCTATGTCTGTGTCCAAACCTGGCCACCAAACGTAGCTTCGAGCTAGCATCTTCATTTTAGACACCCCTGGCTGTCCGTGATGTAACTCAGTTAAGATTGCCTGACGGCCCTGAGCTGGGACTATTACCCGGGCTCCCCATAATAGGATACCGTCTTCTACGGTCATTTGGTCCCTTCTGCTGCAGTTAGTCCTGGCAGACTTGGGGGCAGTTCTGGGGTTTTCCTTTTTCCCTCTATTCCTCAGGTTTTTCCTGAGAGCGGCTATCTGGTAGCAGCACCCGTTGTGGTAGTTCCTCTCACAGGTATCTACCTCCATTGGCGTGCCCTGTAGTTCCTGCACCCCACTTGCTGCCTTTTCTAGGGACAATGCGAGCTGTAACGCCTGCCTGCAGTCTAGCTCTGTTTCCGCCAACAGGCGTTTCTGTATTGTGAGGTCGTTTATACCACACACTAACCGGTCCCGAAGCATTTCATTTAGCGTCGGGCCGAACTCACATTTTTCCGCCAGCCTTCTCAGGCGGGTCAAGAAATTCGTGACTGACTCCCTGTCTTCCCGCTTCGCTGTGTAGAATCTGTAACTACGCAAAATGAGGGGTGGTTTTGGGTCGTAGTGCTCTTTCACCAATTCCGTTACTTCTTGGAAAGTTTTCGTGTCTGGCGCATCGGGATAAGCCAGACTACGTATAATGGCGAAAGCGGAGGGTCCGCACGCCGACAGCAGGATAAGCCGTCTCCTTTCGTCCGTCAGTATATCATTTGCCCGGAAGAAGTAACACATTCTCTCCACATACTGGGGCCAGTCCTCAATAGCCGGGTCGAATGCCTCTAACCTCCCAAAAAACGGCATTTTAAAAATGGCAAGTCTTACCCTCCGAGTGCGGCAGCTGGTCTCCGCAAAATTCTTAGTTTACCTCGGCGCCACTGTAGTAATCCACGGGAGGCAGGAGTTCCGTCACCACACCAATATTTATTTACAATAACGATATTACAGGAGCAGCTACAAACAGTGCTGCTAGCAGTCCAGTCAACTTAAGACTGCTCACAAAGCCTACACAGGTGCTTATAAGGCCCCCTCAATGAGCTATCATTGAGGGAGCTCATACTCCAATTGGCCAACCATTAAAGCCAATTGGAGTTCATTACAACGTGAAGGAAGATTGGAGAAATAAGGGTAGAGAACTAATTAACTGGCACACATCAATGGGCTGAATGGTTTCCTTCACTGCTGTCCTATTATATGATTATATTTCTATTACTGGTAAATTTATTTTCCATTGCTATAGACTTGAGTGCAGGCTATAACAGGACCCAGTCTAACAGGATACAGTAATTGGATAGAAGAGTCAGATTTCTGAGTCATAACCCACACGTGAATAGCGGGGAAACTATAATTGATCTCCACATAGTCCTCGTGGAATACATTCTCCCCACTAGTGACACGAGGCGCACTTACCTGGGTCTCATAAGATGGAGCATAAAAGCCGGCCCAAGTAGGGATCGCCATGTTGATTGTCCCAATGGGGACTGTGAAGTGTAAATAGCTACTGCCGTGGGCAGACTTTATGTTAAATTAATTCAATCCTTTGCTATTCCTACCGCTGGCTTCCTGGTCATTAAACACTGGAAGAAATTCCTCCCTTTCCTCATGTTATCAAACAGCGGGAATGGAGAATCCCAGTGGTGGGAATGGACAATCACTGCAGCGGGAATGGAGAGACCCAGCAGCGGGAACAGAGAGACACAGCGGTGGGAACGGAGTGACCCAGCGGCGGGAACGGAGAGTCCCAGCGGCGGGAACGGAGAGACCCAGCAGCAGGAACGGAGAGTCCCAGCGGCGGGAACGGAGTGACCCAGCGGCGGGCACGGAGAGCCCCAGCAGCAGGAACGGAGAGACCCAGCGGCGGGAACGGAGAGTCCCAGTGGCGGGAATGGAGAGTCCCAGCGGCGGGAACGGAGTGACCCAGCGGCGGGAACAGAGAGTCCCAGCGGCGAGTTGGAGAATCCCAGCGGCGGGAACAGAGAGACCCAGCGGCGGGAACGGAGAGACCCAGCGGCGGGAACGAAGAGTCCCGGCAGCGGGAACTGAGAATCCCAACGGCGGGAACGGAGAGACCCAGCGGCAGGAACGGAGAGACCCAGCGGCGGGAACGAAGAGTCCCGGCAGCAGGAACGGAGAGTCCCAGCGGCGGGAACGGAGAGACCCAGCGGCGGGAACTGAGAGCCCCAGCTATGGGAACGGAGAGTCCCAGCAGCGGGTGGGGCCGGAGAGTCCCTGCGGCGGGAACGGAGAATCCCAACGGCGGGAATAGAGAGTCCCAGCGGCAGGAACGGAGAATCTCAGCGGCGGGAACTGAGAGGGCCAGCGGCGGGAATGGAGACGCCCGCAGCAGGAACGGAGAGTCCCAGCAGCGGGAACGGAGAGACACAGCGGTGGGAACGGAGTGACCCAGCGGCAGGAACGGAGAGTCCCAGCGGCGGGAACGGAGAGACCCAGCGGCGGGAACGGAGAGTCCCAGCGGCGGGAACGGAGAGACCCAGCAGCAGGAACGGAGAGTCCCAGCGGCGGGAACGGAGTGACCCAGCGGCGGGAACGGAGAGTCCCAGCGGCGGGAACGGAGAGTCCCAGCGGCGGGAACGGAGAGTCCCAGCGGCGGGAACGGAGAGACCCAGCAGCAGGAACGGAGAGTCCCAGCGGCGGGAACGGAGTGACCCAGCGGCGGGCACGGAGAGCCCCAGCAGCAGGAACGGAGAGACCCAGCGGCGGGAACGGAGAGTCCCAGTGGCGGGAATGGAGAGTCCCAGCGGCGGGAACGGAGTGACCCAGCGGCGGGAACAGAGAGTCCCAGCGGCGAGTTGGAGAATCCCAGCGGCGGGAACGGAGAGTCCCAGCGGCGGGAACGGAGAGTCCCAGCGGCGGGAACGGAGAGACCCAGCGGCGGGAACGGAGAGACCCAGCGGCGGGAACGGAGAGTCCCAGCGGCGGGAACGGAGAGTCCCAGCGGCGGGAACGGAGAGACCCAGCGGCGGGAACGGAGAGTCCCGGCAGCGGGAACTGAGAATCCCAACGGCGGGAACGGAGAGACCCAGCGGCAGGAACGGAGAGACCCAGCGGCGGGAACGAAGAGTCCCGGCAGCAGGAACGGAGAGTCCCAGCGGCGGGAACGGAGAGACCCAGCTGTGGGAACGGAGAGTCCCAGCAGCGGGTGGGGCCGGAGAGTCCCTGCGGCGGGAACGGAGAATCCCAACGGCGGGAATAGAGAGTCCCAGCGGCAGGAACGGAGAATCTCAGCGGCGGGAACTGAGAGGGCCAGCGGCGGGAATGGAGACGCCCGCAGCAGGAACGGAGAGACCCAGCAGCGGGAACGGAGAGACCCAGCGGCGGGAACGAAGAGTCCCGGCAGCGGGAACTGAGAGACCCAGCGGCAGGAACGGAGAATCTCAGCAGCGGGAACGGAGAGACCCAGCAGCGGGCGGGGCAGGAGAGTTCCAGCAGCGGGAACGGAGAGACCAAGCAGCGGGAACGGAGAGTTCCAGCAGCGGGAACGGAGAGACCCAGCAGCGGGAACGGAGAGACCAGGCAGCGGGCGGGGCAGGAGAGTTCCAGCAGCGGGAACGGAGAGACCAAGCAGCGGGAACGGAGAGACCCAGCGGCGGGAACGGAGAGACTCAGCAGCGGGAACGGAGAGTCCCAGCAGCGGGAACGGAGAGGCCCAGCGGCGGGAACGGAGAGGCCCAGCGGCGGGAACGGAGAGTCCCAGCGGCGGGAACGGAGAGACCCAGCGGCGGGAACGGAGAGACCCAGCGGCGGGAACGGAGAGTCCCAGCGGCGGGAACGGAGAGTCCCAGCGGCAGGAACAGAGAGTCCCAGCGGCGGGAATGGAGAGACCCAGCGGCGGGAACAGAGAGACCCAGCGGCGAGTTGGAGAATCCCAGCGGCGGGAACGGAGAGTCCCAGCGGCGATTTGGAGATTCCCAGCGGCGGGAATGGAGAGTCCCAGCGGCGAGTTGGCGAATCCCAGTGGCGGGAATGGAGAGTTCCACCAGCGGGAACGGAGAGACCCAGCAGCGGGAACGGAGAGACCCAGCAGCGGGAACGGAGAGACCCAGCGGCGGGAACGGAGAGACCCAGCGGCGGCAATGGAGAGTCCCAGCAGCGGGAACGGAGAGTCCCAGGGGCGGGAACGGAGAGTCCCAGGGGCGGGAACGGAGAGTCCCAGCGGCGGGAACGGAGAGACCCAGCGGCGGGAACGGAGAGACCCAGCGGCGGGAACGGAGAGTCCCAGCGGCGGGAACGGAGAGTCCCAGCGGCGGGAACGGAGAGACCCAGCGGCGGGAACGGAGAGACCCAGCGGCGGGAACGGAGAGACCCAGCGGCGGGAACGGAGAGACCCAGCGGCGGGAACGGAGAGTCCCAGCGGCGGGAACGGAGAGACCCAGCGGCGGGAACGGAGAGACCCAGCGGCGGGAACGGAGAGACCCAGCGGCGGGAACGGAGAGACCCAGCTGTGGGAACGGAGAGTCCCAGCAGCGGGTGGGGCCGGAGAGTCCCTGCGGCGGGAACGGAGAATCCCAACGGCGGGAATAGAGAGTCCCAGCGGCAGGAACGGAGAATCTCAGCAGCGGGAACGGAGAGTCCCAGCAGCGGGCGGGGCAGGAGAGTTCCAGCAGCGGGAACGGAGAGACTCAGCAGTGGGAACGGAGAGACCCAGCAGCGGGAACGGAGAGTCCCAGCAGCGGGAACGGAGAGGCCCAGCGGCGGGAACGGAGAGACCCAGCGGCGGGAACGGAGAGTCCCAGCGGCGGGAACGGAGAGCCCCAGCAGCAGGAACGGAGAGTCCCAGCAGCGGGAACGGAGAGTCCCAGCGGCGAGTTGGAGAATCCCAGCGGCGGGAACTGAGATTCCCAGCGGCGAGTTGGAGAATCCCAGCGGCGGGAACTGAGATTCCCAGCTCCGGGAACGGAGAGACCCAGCAGCGGGAACGGAGAGACCAAGCGGCAGGAACAGAGAGACCAAGCGGCGGGAACGGAGAGACCCAGCGGCGGGAACGGAGAGACCCAGCGGCGGGAACGGAGAGTCCCAGCTGCGAGTTGGAGAATCCCAGCGGCGGGAACAGAGAGTCCCAGCGGCGAGTTGGAGAATCCCAGCGGCGGGAACAGAGAGTCCCAGCGGCGAGTTGGAGAATCCCAGCGGCGGGAACTGAGAGTCCCAGAGGCGGGAACGGAGAGTCCCAGCGGCGATTTGGAGATTCCCAGCGGCGGGAATGGAGAGTCCCAGCGGCGAGTTGGCGAATCCCAGTGGCGGGAATGGAGAGTTCCAGCAGCGGGAACGGAGAGACCCAGCAGCGGGAACGGAGAGACCCAGCGGCGGGAACGGAGAGACCCAGCGGCGGGAACGGAGAGACCCAGCGGCGGGAACGGAGTCACCCAGCGGCGGGAACGGAGAGTCCCAGCGGCGGGAACGGAGAGACCCAGCGGCGGGAACGGAGAGTCCCAGCGGCGGGAACGGAGAGTCCCAGTGGCGGGAACGGAGAGACCCAGCGGCGGGAACGGAGAGACCCAGCGGCGGGAACGGAGAGACCCAGCGGCGGGAACGGAGAGACCCAGCGGCGGGAACGGAGAGACCCAGCTGCGGGAACGGAGAGACCCAGCGGCGGGAACGGAGAGACCCAGCGGCGGGAACGGAGAGACCCAGCGGCGGGAACGGAGAGACCCAGCGGCGGGAACGGAGACCCAGCGGCGGGAACGGAGAGACCCAGCGGCGGGAACGGAGCGACCCAGCGGCGGGAACGGAGAGACCCAGCGGCGGGAACGGAGAAACCCAGCGGCGGGAACGGAGAGTCCCAGCGGCGGGAACGGAGAGACCCAGCGGCGGGAACGGAGTGACCCAGCGGCGGGAACGGAGAGTCCCAGCGGCGAGTTGGAGATTCCCAGCGGCGGGAACAGAGAGTCCCACCGGCGTGTTGGAGATTCCCAGCGGCGGGAACAGAGAGTCCCAGAGGCGAGTTGGAGATTCCCAGTGGAAGGGACGGAGAGTCCCAGCAGCAGGGACGGAGAGTCCCAGCGGTGAGTTGGAGATTCCCAGCAGCGGGAACGGAGAGTCCCAGCGGCGAGAACTGCGAGTCCCAGCGGCGGGAACGGAGAGTCCCAGCGGCGGGAACGGAGACTCCCAGCGGCGGGAACGGAGAGTCCCAGCGGCGGGAACGGAGAGTCCCAGCGGCGGGAACGGAGAGTCCCAGCGGCGAGTTGGAGAATCCCAGTGGCGGGAATGGAGAGTTCCAGCAGCGGGAATGGAGAGACCCAGCAGCGGGAACGGAGAGACCCAGCGGCGGGAACGGAGAGATCCAGCAGCGGGAACGGAGAGACCCAGCGGCGGGAACGGAGAGACCCAGCGGCGGGAACGGAGAGACCCAGCGGCGGGAACGGAGAGACCCAGCGGCGGGAACGGAGAGACCCAGCGGCGGCAACGGAGAGTCCCAGCGGCGGGAACGGAGAGACCCAGCGGCGGGAACGGAGAGACCCAGCGGCGAGTTGGAGATTCCCAGCGGCGGGAACAGAGAGTCCCACCGGCGAGTTGGAGATTCCCAGCGGCGGGAACAGAGAGTCCCAGAGGCGAGTTGGAGATTTCCAGTGGAAGGGACGGAGAGTCCCAGCGGTGAGTTGGAGATTCCCAGCAGCGGGAACGGAGAGTCCCAGCGACGGGAATGGAGAGTCCCAGCGACGGGAATGGAGAGTCCCAGCGGTGAGTTGGAGATTCCCAGCAGCGGGAACGGAGAGTCCCAGCGGTGGGAACGGAGAGTCCCAGCGGCGAGTTGGAGAATCCCAGCGGCGGGAACTGAGAGTGCCAGCGGCGGGAACTGAGATTCCCAGCAGCGGGAACAGAGAGTCCCAGCGGCGAGTTGGAGATTCCCAGCAGCGGGAACGGAGAGTCCCAGCGGCGAGAACTGCGAGTCCCAGCGGCGGGAACGGAGAGTCCCAGCGGCGGGAACGGAGAGTCCCAGCGGCGGGAACGGAGAGTCCCAGCGGCGGGAACGGAGAGTCCCAGCGGCGGGAACGGAGAGTCCCAGCGGCGAGTTGGAGAATCCCAGTGGCGGGAATGGAGAGTTCCAGCAGCGGGAACGGAGAGACCCAGCAGCGGGAACGGAGAGACCCAGCGGCGGGAACGGAGAGACCCAGCAGCGGGAACGGAGAGACCCAGCAGCGGGAACGGAGAGACCCAGCAGCGGGAACGGAGAGACCCAGCGGCGGGAACGGAGAGACCCAGCAGCGGGAACGGAGAGACCCAGCGGCGGGAACGGAGAGACCCAGCGGCGGGAACGGAGAGACCCAGCGGCGGGAACGGAGAGACCCAGCGGCGGCAACGGAGAGTCCCAGCGGCGGGAACGGAGAGACCCAGCGGCGGGAACGGAGAGACCCAGCGGCGAGTTGGAGATTCCCAGCGGCGGGAACAGAGAGTCCCACCGGCGAGTTGGAGATTCCCAGCGGCGGGAACAGAGAGTCCCAGAGGCGAGTTGGAGATTCCCAGTGGAAGGGACGGAGAGTCCCAGCGGCATGGACGGAGAGTCCCAGCGGTGAGTTGGAGATTCCCAGCAGCGGGAACGGAGAGTCCCAGCGACGGGAATGGAGAGTCCCAGCGACGGGAATGGAGAGTCCCAGCGGTGAGTTGGAGATTCCCAGCAGCGGGAACGGAGAGTCCCAGCGGTGGGAACGGAGAGTCCCAGCGGCGAGTTGGAGAATCCCAGCGGCGGGAACTGAGAGTGCCAGCGGCGGGAACTGAGATTCCCAGCAGCGGGAACAGAGAGTCCCAGCGGCGAGTTGGAGATTCCCAGCGGCGGGAATGGAGAGTCCCTGCGGCGAGTTGGAGAATCCCAGTGGCGGGAATGGAGAGTCCCAGCGGTGGGAAAGGAGAGTGCCAGCGGCGGGAACTGAGATTCCAGGCAGCGGGAACGGAGAGTCCCAGCGGCGAGTTGGAGAATCCCAGCGGCGGGAATGGAGAGTCCCAGCGGCGAGTTGGACATTCCCAGCGGCGGGAATGGAGAGTCCCAGCGGCGAGTTGGAGAATCCCAGTGGTGGGAATGGAGAGTTCCAGCAGCGGGAACGGAGAGACCAAGCGGCAGGAACGGAGCGACCCAGCGGCGGGAACGGAGAGACCCAGCGTCGGGAACGGAGAGACCCAGCGGCGGGAATGGAGAGACCCAGCGTCGGGAACGGAGAGACCCAGCGGTGAGTTGGAGATTCCCAGCGGCGGGAACAGAGAGTCCCACCGGCGAGTTGGAGATTCCCAGCGGCGGGAACAGAGAGTCCCAGAGGTGAGTTGGAGATTCCCAGTGGAAGGGACGGAGAGTCCCAGCGGTGAGTTGGAGATTCCCAGCAGCGGGAACGGAGAGTCCCAGCGGCGAGAACTGCGAGTCCCAGCGGCGAGTTGGAGAATCCCAGCGGCGGGAATGGAGAGACCCAGCGGCGGGAACGGAGAGACCCAGCGGCGGGAACGGAGAGTCCCAGCTGCGGGAACGGAGAGAATCAGCAGCGGGAATGGAGATTCCCAGCTGCGGGAACGGAGAGAATCAGCAGCGGGAACGGAGAGTCCCAGCGGCGGGAACGGAGAGTCCCAGCTGCGGGAACGGAGAGAATCAGCAGCGGGAACGGAGAGACCCAGCAGCGGGAACGGAGAGTCCCAGCGGCGGGAACGGAGAGTCCCAGCGGCGGGAACAGAGAGTGCCAGCGGCGAGTTGGAGAATCCCAGCGGCGGGAACTGAGAGTCCCAGCGGCGGGAACGGGTATTCCCAGCAGCGGGAACGGAGAGTCCCAGCGGCGAGTTGGAGATTCCTAGCGGCGGGAACAGAGAGTCCCAGAGGCGAGTTGGAGATTCCCAGTGGAAGGGACGGAGAGTCCCAGCGGCAGGGATGGAGAGTCCCAGCGGTGAGTTGGAGATTCCCAGCAGCGGGAATGGAGAGTCCCAGCGGCGAGTTGGAGAATCCCAGTGGCGGGAATGGAGAGTCCCAGCGGTGGGAAAGGAGAGTCCCAGCAGCGAGTTGGAGAATCCCAGTGGCGGGAACGGAGAGTCCCAGCAGCGAGTTGGAGAATCCCAGTGGCGGGAACGGAGAGTCCCAGCAGCGAGTTGGAGAATCCCAGTGGCGGGAATGGAGAGACCCAGCGGGAAGTTGGAGAATCCCAGTGTCGGGAATGGAGAATGCCAGCGGTGGAACTGAGAGTCCCAGCGACGGGAATGGAGAGTCCCAGCGGCAGGGACGGAGAGTCCCAGCGGTGAGTTGGAGATTCCCAGCAGCGGGAACGGAGAGTCCCAGCGGCAGGAATGGAGAGTCCCAGCGGTGAGTTGGAGATTCCCAGCAACGGGAACGGAGAGTCCCAGCGGCAGGAATGGAGAGTCCCAGCGGTGGGGCCAGAGAATCCCAGCGGCGGGAACGGAGAGTCCCAGCGACGGGAACGGAGAGTCCCAGCGGTGGGGCCAGAGAATCCCAGCGGCGGGAACGGAGAGTCCCAGCGACGGGAACGGAGAGTCCCAGCGGCGGGAACGGAGAGACCCAGCGGCGGGAACGGAGAGACCCAGCGGCGAGTTGGAGATTCCCAGCGGCGGGAACAGAGAGTCCCACCGGCGAGTTGGAGATTCCCAGCGGCGGGAACAGAGAGTCCCAGAGGCGAGTTGGAGATTCCCAGTGGAAGGGACGGAGAGTCCCAGCGGCATGGACGGAGAGTCCCAGCGGTGAGTTGGAGATTCCCAGCAGCGGGAACGGAGAGTCCCAGCGACGGGAATGGAGAGTCCCAGCGACGGGAATGGAGAGTCCCAGCGGTGAGTTGGAGATTCCCAGCAGCGGGAACGGAGAGTCCCAGCGGTGGGAACGGAGAGTCCCAGCGGCGAGTTGGAGAATCCCAGCGGCGGGAACTGAGAGTGCCAGCGGCGGGAACTGAGATTCCCAGCAGCGGGAACAGAGAGTCCCAGCGGCGAGTTGGAGATTCCCAGCGGCGGGAATGGAGAGTCCCTGCGGCGAGTTGGAGAATCCCAGTGGCGGGAATGGAGAGTCCCAGTGGTGGGAATGGAGAGTTCCAGCAGCGGGAACGGAGAGACCAAGCGGCAGGAACGGAGCGACCCAGCGGCGGGAACGGAGAGACCCAGCGTCGGGAACGGAGAGACCCAGCGGCGGGAATGGAGAGACCCAGCGTCGGGAACGGAGAGACCCAGCGGTGAGTTGGAGATTCCCAGCGGCGGGAACAGAGAGTCCCACCGGCGAGTTGGAGATTCCCAGCGGCGGGAACAGAGAGTCCCAGAGGTGAGTTGGAGATTCCCAGTGGAAGGGACGGAGAGTCCCAGCGGTGAGTTGGAGATTCCCAGCAGCGGGAACGGAGAGTCCCAGCGGCGAGAACTGCGAGTCCCAGCGGCGAGTTGGAGAATCCCAGCGGCGGGAATGGAGAGACCCAGCGGCGGGAACGGAGAGACCCAGCGGCGGGAACGGAGAGTCCCAGCTGCGGGAACGGAGAGAATCAGCAGCGGGAATGGAGATTCCCAGCTGCGGGAACGGAGAGAATCAGCAGCGGGAACGGAGAGTCCCAGCGGCGGGAACGGAGAGTCCCAGCTGCGGGAACGGAGAGAATCAGCAGCGGGAACGGAGAGACCCAGCAGCGGGAACGGAGAGTCCCAGCGGCGGGAACGGAGAGTCCCAGCGGCGGGAACAGAGAGTGCCAGCGGCGAGTTGGAGAATCCCAGCGGCGGGAACTGAGAGTCCCAGCGGCGGGAACGGGTATTCCCAGCAGCGGGAACGGAGAGTCCCAGCGGCGAGTTGGAGATTCCTAGCGGCGGGAACAGAGAGTCCCAGAGGCGAGTTGGAGATTCCCAGTGGAAGGGACGGAGAGTCCCAGCGGCAGGGATGGAGAGTCCCAGCGGTGAGTTGGAGATTCCCAGCAGCGGGAATGGAGAGTCCCAGCGGCGAGTTGGAGAATCCCAGTGGCGGGAATGGAGAGTCCCAGCGGTGGGAAAGGAGAGTCCCAGCAGCGAGTTGGAGAATCCCAGTGGCGGGAACGGAGAGTCCCAGCAGCGAGTTGGAGAATCCCAGTGGCGGGAACGGAGAGTCCCAGCAGCGAGTTGGAGAATCCCAGTGGCGGGAATGGAGAGACCCAGCGGGAAGTTGGAGAATCCCAGTGTCGGGAATGGAGAATGCCAGCGGTGGAACTGAGAGTCCCAGCGACGGGAATGGAGAGTCCCAGCGGCAGGGACGGAGAGTCCCAGCGGTGAGTTGGAGATTCCCAGCAGCGGGAACGGAGAGTCCCAGCGGCAGGAATGGAGAGTCCCAGCGGTGAGTTGGAGATTCCCAGCAACGGGAACGGAGAGTCCCAGCGGCAGGAATGGAGAGTCCCAGCGGTGGGGCCAGAGAATCCCAGCGGCGGGAACGGAGAGTCCCAGCGACGGGAACGGAGAGTCCCAGCGGTGGGGCCAGAGAATCCCAGCGGCGGGAACGGAGAGTCCCAGCGACGGGAACGGAGAGTCCCAGCGGCGGGAACGGAGAGTCCCAGCGACGGGAACGGAGAGTCCCAGTGGTGGGGCCGGAGAATCCCAGCGGCGGGAACGGAGAGACCCAACGGCGGGAACCATCTTTTTGTCGTCTTTGTGGTGTTTAAAAATATAAAGTATTGACTGAAAGTGCACAATTCAGAACATGGCATCCATCATAATTCTAATAAATCTTCACATATTCTTTGTAAGCCTCAGATATCTTCCTATAAAGAGGTTTCTCAAACTGCAGGCAGTTGTACATCAATTGGTATATTTTTGCCTGGACTGTATACTGTATATCATTCAGGAGATTCACATTCAGTAATAAAGCACATTCTCCCCGTGTCTGCGCAGGTCTCGCCCCGACAACCCAAAGATGTGGCCACGTTGATTTGCCCCTTAATTGGGATTTTTAAAAATTCAGTAATTTATCCAATGGAATTTTCAGACGGTTTATTTATATATTTTTTTAAATTTAGAGTACCCAATTAATTTTTCCAATTAAGGGGCAATTTAGCGTGGCCTATCCATCTACCCTGTACATCTTTTGGGTTGTGGGAGCCACCCACGCAAACACGGGGCGGATGTGCAAACTCCACACGGACAGTGTCCCAGAGCCAGGGATCGAACCTGGGACCTTAGCGGCGTGAGGCTGCAGTGCTAACCACTGCGCCACCGTGCTGCCCCAAACTGTTTATTTTTGACTCCGCTTTGTGTCCAGTTTAAAGCAGCGCTTTGATTTGATTTTTCATCTTTGTAATATGAAATCATTGTATTTTGAATGTTATATTTGACTTAATCCTATAAATGAATGCGCAATACCCCAGCTCTGAAATCAAGATTCATTACTGTGCCTATGATCTGCGTTGTTTAGTTCTGAATTTAGTCAATTATAGTAAAATGCAAGTCGAAAACAGATCTGAAGCAAGAGTTATATCTTTCTGGCAGCTGTAGCGGCACCCAGATGATGTGGTGAAATCGGCAATAGTGTGAGCAGCACTAACATAATGGTTTGTGTTCCAGTCTTGTTTATGTCCTTTTGCTTAGATTTACTGTTGTCCAGATGTCAATAAGACTGAATTCAGACATCGGCTCGATTAATGTATTTCCCGATTTTGCATTACAGTGGCCGGTGCCTGTTCCCTCCAGTTCTCTCCAGCACCTGGAATTACATTAAAATTCCCATTTTGTAAAAGGTACAATTTCAAGCTGCTGTTTTGTCCACCACAGATGTGAGAAGCTTTGCTGCATTTAAATTGGACCCGATTTAGAATTGCCCCCGTGTCTGATAAATAAGCTCTCCAGCCATCCCTTTGTATTCCACACTGTTGCCTCTTTCTGAAGCCAACATTTAAAATTACATTGTCTTCCTTGGAATTCTGCAGCAGTTCAAAGGTAAAAGCAGAATTTATAAGGTGAGTGTGGTGCGTCCAATATTGTCAAATAGAATCAAAATTGGTATTTCTATTACCATTGAGAATTAAATTAATTAACTGTGTTTAATCTGAGTACATTAAAATACGCCCCCTTACATTTCTTGGACCATTGCGAAATGCGTTGAGTGGATTACTGGCTTACACATTTTTGTGACATAAAGTCACTACTAAATGTGTAATGCAAAAACATTGATCTGGTGTATCGAAATTTGATTGATCAATTATTGTTGTAAATGTTCCATTGCCATGCTCACTCCCACCCTTCTCTTTAATTTAAGCCGATATGCAGCCCTCTCTGTGACTATCTCCTTTATAACTTGCGCTTCCGAATCAAAAGCAATTTCATTTAATAATGATATGGGGCAGCGCTATTACTTTAAAAGCCTTTTTGATGTTCAGTTATCTGTAAAGTGCAAGGAGTAACCTTCCAAGGGGAATAATAACATTCTTGCACTAAGCATGGGGTTAGGTGCTTTCAGAGAATACTCCCAACAGTGTACAATCCGTGAACAGAAAAATAAAGCAGGGGTCAAAATATATTTGAGTCCTGCAAGGTTTCAAAAGAACACCAATTGCTTGTATGCACATATTTCAATGTAAAGAAATTAGAACATGCTCCCACTTTCGTACCGCGACTGAGTTGGAATAAATTTCCATTGTTTAACCATGGTCGGAATTCTCTGCTCCTTGCTCCCGCTCGCAGCGCACACCCGCCCACAGGTTCCCCGGCTGCATGGGGTGGCATCAATGGGAAGTCCCATTGGCAAGTAGCGGGAGCAGAGGATCCTGCTGTCAGCGAACACGCGCGCCTCTGAGAAACACACAGCTGGGGGCTGGAGAATCCTGCTCCATATTTTAATGCAGTCTCAATGGACAGTGATCGGGCACCAGACTGATTTCTCCATCTGCCTATCCAGCCATAGCACTAGGCTTAAGTGAGCATGGCATGATATTGTGCCACACTTGAGTGCCCACATGAGGTCCCGAGCACTGCCCTTGCTGGTGTCGCCTCGATAGATGCCCTTTGCGCAATTGGTTCGCATCTGACAGGCTTGAGACTTGCCAGAGGGTTGGGCTGCTGTACGATGCTAGCAAGTGGGAGAGAGGAGTTGAGGATTTATGTTGATGTACAATGGCCCTGAACCACCATTATAGTGAAATACGCTTCACCCTCACCCCTAAACCCCCAGCATCCTTTAATTTTGCCTAGTCCAATCTTTTAGATGTGTTTGGTAAATGGCGCAATAATCATTTCATTTACAATTGCTGTATACAGTAAATGAATGGCATTGGAAAGTGCGGCAAATCAGAAAGTTACAGCAGACTGAGAAAGATAAATAATATATTAATATCTACATAATCAGAATAAATTAGAAATTGCATATGTTTGCGACAGACGTCTTCACTTATTAAGCATGATTAATATTATAGATCAAAGATCTAAAAAAGCTAACCCTTTGATTGAAACACAAATTGAAACACATATGAATAATAAATTTGGTTCACAGGCCAGTTTTGTGGTTAGCACGGAGCGCTTGGCAAGTGGGTGGCTATTTTTCTTCAGAGATTTTATTTCTAATTGTAGCGTATGGTTACAAAGAAGGTGATGATTCTTAAAAGCCCACAGGATTGTTCCTCAGATGCTCGTCTTTGATTGATTTTTGGTTTATTTATGTAAACCTCAGATAATTACCTGACTGACTCAAGACCCAGTACCTCTTCTCTAATGGCCTTGTTTGTTAATATCAGGTCAAATTAATACATTAAAATGTCTGGTGACTGATTTATTTGTACTCCAGTTGATATATACATTTTTTTTTCACAGATTACTTAAGTAAATTGGATTGAATTTAATAATGAATCATTGTGTCAAATTGGAAGTCCATCAGGTGGTTATTGTGACTCCGGAGCACACTTTGATGTTGGCACAGCTGATGCTTTTTAAAGGGAAACGCGACTGTGGATTTAAAAAAAAAATGAAAAGCCTGTCACATGAAATATTAGTAAACGGTGCTTATTGACATGGCTTGTCGACAAGAGATCAGAATTAAATCTGGCTTCTGGTTCTCATCCTCAGTACACATTTTCCTTCTTTGCGGTCCTGGGGTCTGTGAGACAGACATTTGTGTCAATGAGCGCGATTCAGCGAGCGCTTTGCGCCTGGCGGGGATCCAGGCGTACCGGGAGACTGTAAAATCAAGATTTACGCCGGACGCCAACCATTTTGCAACGTACCCGTCCCACTCCCGATTGCGAGTTCCACATCACGCCCCAAAATGCCGAGAATATCATTAACCCTAATTTGCATTCATTTCAATCTCATTAGCGAGATTGAAGTCGAATGCAGCGGCCCCCCGGCAATTACCCGAGTCCCGTGCGGGAAGTCACGCGGGTGGTGTTTAATACTCTTTTTCAAAAACGTGAAGCTGGCGCGATAGCTCCTGAGGGGAATTGAGTAGCTATCTCCATTTTCTGGCATGCAGCTCAAGGGCATGGCCCCTGTGCTCGGTGGGGCTGGGGGGCCCTTCAGGGAGGTTAGGTTTGGTCGGGGGGTCTGGAGTGTTCCAGGTCAGAGGTCTCCCCTGGGTCGGGGGTGGGGGGGGGGGCAGGCTTTCCATCCGTCAGGCCTTTAAGACATTTTTAAATATTCTGGAGATCCATAACAGGGACAACCACAGCTGCAGCCTGTCTGTTCAAATCGGGGTCCCACAAGGTTGTGTACTTAGCCCCCTATACACACACACACACAACTGTGTGGCAAAATTTGGTACCAACTCCATCTACAAGTTTGTTGACGACACAACCGTAGTGGGTCGGATTGTACAATGACGAGTCAGAATACAGGAGGGAGATAGAGAACCTCGTAGAGTGGTGTAATGCCAACGATCTCTCCCTCAATGTCAACAAGACTAAAGAGCTGGTAATTGACTTAAGGAAGCAAAGTAGCGTACACACCCCTGTCTGCATCAACGGGGCTGAGGTGGAGATGGTTGACAACTTCAAATTCCTAGGTGTGCACATCACCAACAATCTGTCCTGGTCCACCCACGTCGAAGCTGTGACCAAGAAAGCACAACAGCGCCTATACTTCCTCAGGAAACTAAGGAAATTCGGCATGTCCACATTGACTCTTACCACCGTTCACAAATGCACCATAGAAAGCATCCTATCTGGCTGCATCACAGCCTGGTATGGCAACTACTCGACCCCAAGACTGCAAGAAACTTCAGAGAGTCATGAACACAGCCCAGTCCATCACACAAACACGTCTCCCATCCATTGACTTTGCCTACACCTCCCGCTGCCTTGGGAAAGTGGACAACATAATAAAAGACCCTTCCCACCCGGCTTACACACTCTTCCAACTTTTTCCATCAGGCAGGAGATACAGAAGTCTGAGAGCACGCACAAACAGATTCAAAAACAGCTTCTTCCCCACTGTTACCAGACTCCTGAATGGCCCTCTTACGGACTGATCTAGTAGAATCATAGAATTTACAGTGCAGAAGGAGGCCATTCAGCTCATCAAGTCTGTACTGGCCCTTAGAAAGAGCACCCTACTTAAGTCAACACCTCCACCCTATCTCTGTAACATATTAACCCCACCTAACCTTTTTTGGACATTAAGGGCAATTTATCATGGCTAATCCACCTAACCTGCACATCTTTGGACCGTGGGAGAAAACCAGAGCATCCAGAGGAAACCCACGTAGACATGGGGAGAATGTGCAGACTCTGCACAGACAGTGACCCAAGCCGGGTCCTGGAGCTGTGAAGCAACAGTGCTAACCACTGTGTTACCTTGCCTGATTAATACTACATGCCTGTATGCTTCACCCGATGCCTGTGTCTATGTATTTACTTTGTGTACCTCCTGTCCTCCTATTACGTATTTTCTTTTCATGTACTAAATGATCTGTCTGAGCTGCATGCTGAAAAATACTTTTCACTGTACCTCGGTGCATGTGAAACATCCACATCCAAATCTGTTCTGCCAAACACTTCCAGGACAGAGCCCCTGTGGCTTCTATCCTGACAGATAATTTCACCCCCTTTGACTGTGTTTGAACTCTAGCAGTGTCAGCACCACAGAGACAGCTGCTAATAATCAAACTTTCAGGAGCAAGTCTTCACTACTGAAGATCCTCTCACGGCCAAAGGGTACGGGTCTAGATGAGTGGAGGGCTGCTGAGCACAGCCTCCCGAATGTTCCCAGCAGCGGTCCGGCATCTGGGGTCTAGGTGCTCCTGATGTGGCCAGGGCTGATTGTGCAGAGCAAGCTTTGCCAGCAGGACTGGCTCGTTGGACGGTACTCTGAGAAAAGGCCGGACAGTCACGGTAAGGTTGGGGGAGCCATGGGGGATTGAGGGCCTCAGGGTGGCAGACCTAACTGATTTTCCGGGGGGGGGGGGGGGGGGGGGGGGTACGACTCTGGATTGTCCAGCTTCATCAGATGGAGATTCTGCGAGACAATGGACATGTGGTCATTGACAGGGAAGGAGCATTTTGTCAAACATCAGCAACTCACTTGAAACAGATCAGCTGGTTGAAGAGGCATTGGATCCTTATCTCTCTTGCGCAGGCCAACCTCATTGTTGGTGACTGGTCTCTCCTCGGGGAACCCAAGGGCCCGTTCCTCATAGGGGTTGAGGAGTCAAATCTCAGGATCTCCTCCCCCATCTTCGCCCATTCCTACTTATTATGGGATATGTTTTCCTGCAGGAATAAAGGGAGGACATTGTGAGCTGCAGGCTTGATGGATCAGTGAGGTCTATAGCAGGTGGCACGTGTGGGCATCGCACCTGGACATGGTGGGTACCGGGGGTTCTGAGGAACAAGCTTGAAGTTCGGATGTAGGGAGCATGTGAGGTGTCAGCTAGTGGATTTGGGGGGGGGGAGGAGGGGGGGTTTGGGAAATTGAGGGGTGGTAGGCGGAACTGATGCCAGGAGGGGGCTGGCAAATTATCTTTGCAGCTTGTTGCAGGTCGTTCGTCTTCTTCCGACATTGGACTGTGGCCCTCCTGGTCAGGCTGCCCACGCTGGCAGCTGCTGCCACTGCCTCCCGAGTGGCATTGCTGACGCTGTTGCTCAGTGGAACAGGGAGCCCCTACGCTCATCGACAGAGTTGTGAAACCTTGTCAGATCAGCTTTGCCAAAGCTAGGAGCTGGCCTGCACTCCGCCATGCTTGTGTGTTGACTGGGAGTGAGTTGCGAGGGAGCGTTTAAAAGCAGCTCTCCCTTGTTGGCGGAGAACAGCTGAGGCGCGAGTCCGGCGAATCAGACGGCGAGGGAGCCAGGAATGTCGAGTTCATGTGAGGGCTCACTTGTGGCACCAAGTGCCGTTGAAAAAGTCTATGATTTCACCATTGAGACCAATGCAAAAAACTCACTAAACGCGCCCAAAAATGGACTTTAACATTTGTCCGCTGAATCGCGCCCAATGTCTCAATCACTGGGATTCCAGAGCAGCTCCTTCAAAGCTTTGTGAGACACTGGTTGTGTAATATTTATCCAGGTGCCAGATTTTGGAAGGTGTTTATTTCAAAGCGCTCATTCAATGTTACATTTGTAAGAACAAACACTCTGAAGGGAGTAACTTTGAAGTGGGCTGAGATGATAGTATATTCCTTAAGCCTTTGAGGTGGAACCGTTTCACTGGATACTTAGAGCTTAATATTGTTCTTTTTTCATATAATCTACATAAGGTAGGTATGATACCATTTTATATGATTTATTCTTTTTCGTAATGATTCAAAGGAAATGCATTATACTGTCTATGGTCACCAAATATAATGAGGGTTAAGTAATGTCAATTGCTCTCATAGTATTTTACAATCTTTGCACTTTATTTTAATGTTCAGCTTTTGTTTTAATATGGATATTCCTTCCTATGATAGCATATCCAGCATGGTGCACTGAAAAGGTCTGATGAACAAATGCACTTTAGCTTTATGGAGTGTTGCTACATTATCAGTGATTCCGCGAGGCATTCATCCTACTAATTCTATCAGTCCAGTTGCCAGAACATCTTTCTCTTTGCCTCCAAAATGTGTTCTTTTTTTCTGAAAGGACCGAGTGATGCTTGGAGACCGTTCCACAGGTGGCAACCGCTCTTCAGCATATCTTCCAATTAACTGTGCGTGACAGTTGAATGTGAATGTTGGCAGACGAATCAGCAATGGGAATTGGTGGGCGAGTTATCGAAGCAAAGCTCAATCCTGCTCTCATCTAATATTCACACATATACTTTCCCAGCAGGAATAATTGGTTTGCGAACAGGATTGGGATCACTGGTCGATTTTGATCTCACCCACCCCAACCTGGGCACACTGGAGTCATCACAGCCTCCCACTCGCACCTTAACTGGGGTCAGTCAACATAGACCAGGGATCAAACCCAAATCTTGGTTTCTGTGGCTTAGTGCCATACAGTGTGGTGCGTGCGGCAAACCAAGCCTCATGACTTTGGCCGAGAGCTCCTGTTAAGTTATCAGCACAAAAAGAACACGGGCGGTTCAGAATTTCAGCTCTTGGGCGCGATTCTCCGACCCCACACCGGGTGGGAGAATTGCGGGAATGCTGGGCAAATCATTCCACGCCGCCCTGGCACCCGCACGCGATTCTCCCACCACCGTCCCAAACGGTGTGTCGCGTTTTGCGACAGGCCGCTCGGAGAATCGCCGCTCGCCATTTCTAACAGGCTGGCGGCGATTCTCCAGCCCGGATGGGCCGAGCGGCCTGCCGAATCCGATCAGTTCACGCCGGCGCCAACCACACCTGGTCGCTGCCGGCGTAAACAGCGCGCGACCGCTGCGTGTGGGGCCTGTGGGGGGGCGGAGGGAGAATTGAGCACCAGGGGGGTGCTCAGGAGGGGTCTGGCCCACGATCGCTGCCCACCGATTGTCGGGCCGGCGTCTCTGAAAGACACACTCTTTTCCCTCCGCCGCCCCGCAAGATCAATCCTCCATGTCTTGCGGGGCAGCGGAGGGGAAGACGTCACCCGCGCATGCGCGGGTTGGCACTGGCCAACCTGCGCATGCGCAGGTGACGTCATTCAGGCGCCGCCGGCCGCGTCGTTCAGGCGGCGCCGCTTTGAGCAAGCGTCAAGGCCTGGCGCGTGAGATTGACACGCCGCCGCTCCAAGCCCCCCGGGCGGGGGGAGAATAGGGGGCGAGGAGCGGCCTCCGGCGTCGGCACTTTGTCTCCCTTTGGGAGAATTTCACCCCTTATCTTTTCCCACAATTTTAAATTGGGTTATGTTACTGATGACTAGTGGGTGGCATGGTAGCACAGCGGGTAGCACTGTTGCTTCACAGCACCAGGGTCCGAGGTTCGATTCCAGCTTGGGTCACTGTCTGTGCAGAGTCTGCACGTTCTCCCTGTGTCTGTGTGGGTTTCCACTGGGGGCTCTGGTTTCCTCCCATAAGTCCCGAAAGGCATGTTCTTAGGTGAATTGGACATTCTGAATTTTCCCTATGTACCCGAACAGGTGCTGGAAGAGGGGATTTTCACAGTAACTTCATTGCAGTGCTAATGGAAGCCTACTTGTGGCAGTAGTAAAGATTGTTATGATGCATTCCAGTCCTGCCAGAAAATGTCAGCATCTGAACTCCTCAGTGGTGGGAACATGCAAGTTTCGGCATTAATGAATGATCGGAAATTGATTTAGCTTTTGCCTGTCATGTTTGTGACAGCACACGAAGTGTCATGGCTTCGGGAACATGAAAATAGCACACGCGTGTAAAGTTTGCATGTACTGAAAATAAAGACTGCCAAGTCGGGATGAAAGGGTCACAGCAAAAACAATTACATAGGATGGGATTTTCATTCCCCCCACCCCCAACCCCAGGGCGTGTTTTCTGATGGAGGCATCTAGCAATTGGTCACTGGTGGAACTTTCCAATCCCACCGGTATCTATGGCGTTGTACGTGACTCGCCCATCCCGCCACCTGGGAACCGTCTGTGACCAGAAGATTCTGGGCGGGATTCTCTGATCCTGACGGCGTCAACAGGAGCAGCGACTCTGAGCCCCACAGGAGGCCACCATGGCACTGGAGCGACTCACGCAGCTCCAGCTGTCGATACCGGCGTCAAACGGGTGCCGCAGGTCTGCGCATGCGCACTGTGGCCGACTCAAACTCACGCATGCGCGGTAGCTTCCTTCTCCATGCCGGCTCCATGCAACATGGCGGAGAGCTACAGGGGCTGGCGCGGAGTAAAAGAGGCCCCCACCAGGAAAGGCCGGCCCGCGATCGGTAGGCCCCAATCGCGGGCCAGGCCACGGTCGACGCCCCCCCCCGGGTCATATCCCCTCTCCCCCCCCAACCAGGCCGCCCCCCCCCCCCCCCCCCGCAGGTTGGACACCGAGGTTCCGCCAGGTAAGACCACATGTGAACAGCGCTGGCGGTACTCGGGCTATCTTGGTGGCCACTGGACAATCCCGGGCGGAGAATCAGCGGGAGGGGGGGGGCGCTTTACCGGCGCTGCGCCGACTGCACCGGCACCAATGGCACCGATTCCCCAGTGACCGGAGAATCGGCAGACTGGCGTCAGGTTGGCGTCACGTGAATCGCGTCCGGCCCGGTGATCCTCTGACCCGGCCCCAGGTGTGGGGGAGGGGGGGGGGGGGGGGTGCAGTTACTTTCGGTGGGTCTGGAAGGTCCCACCAGAAGGAAGGGCAAGAAAATCCCACCCATAGTGTTTCTTTCAGAAGTTGTGTATTCCCAACACATCAATTGTTTGCTGATTGTGGGATCCTGCTGTGCACAAATTGGCCACGGCGCTTCCCACATTGCAGCAGGGACTAGACGCCTACACGCCATCACTGAATATCCTGTGGCTGCGGAAGGCACTATATAAATGCAAGCCTTGCGCATCTTCCTTCTCTGAAGAGGACAATGTGGTCTGGTCCATTTCTCGTGGCAGTGGACAGGAGAAGAGGCAAATGAATGCAGGAGGAACAAGAAGAAGGTGGTGGAGGGCAGGGGAGAGGAGAGTGGTTATTCCATACTGACCTGTGCAATGGGTAGCCCTCCCTGCTCAGTGTCACAGAAATATCATTATTGTACAATTCACATATTTATAAGGCACTCCGAACGGAGGGGGCACAAATTTATATAGTATACGTTTTCACCTGAGTGAATAATACACTGTAGCCAAAATAAAATCTGACCCAGCAATAATGATGGTAATTTGTAAATTAGTGGAAAGGGTATCTTTGCAGGGTGTAACCAAAGGAGATGGTAAGTTTGAATCTTGCATTATTTTTGTAAGTGGTACTGCAGTTCTGAATAGACTAATGGTCCATAGTTTCAATGAGGAGCCATGCACGGCCTTGGAAAGGCACATCGTAGATAATGTTACAATTAGTACCCATATCACCGTTAGCAACCATGTTAATAGGAAATGTATGCAAAACCTATCTCACTAATGACCAGGAGAAAAATGATAGTCCGGATCGGAATAAGCTGCAGCTAGTAGCGTATATTCCTTCACTCAAAAATTACAGCTTTAGTATTTAAAAAAAATACAAATGCAGACATTAATATGGACACAATCTCCTGAGCACAAGAACTAACAGCATTGCAGCTATTCCCTACATTGGTACATGTGATGACGGAATTTACATTTCATTCTCAGATATCGGGAAGTCCTTCAATCATCAAAGGGTTAAAAACACAGTCCCCTCTGTTCACTCCTGTAACTATACCCTGAAGAATGTGTTTCTGGGCAGCACGATGGCGCAGTGGTTAGCACTGCAGTCTCACTTCGCCGGGGTCCCAGGTTTGATCCCAGCTCTGGGTCACTGTCCGTGTGGAGTTTGCGCATTGTCCCTGTGTTTGCGTGGGTTTCACCCCCACAACCCAAAGATGTGCAAGGTAGCTGGATTGGCCACGCTAAATTGCCCCTTAATTGGAAAAAATTAATTGGGTACTCTAAATTTATTTTTTAAAAAGAATGCATTTCCTTTTTTAAAAATAAATTTAGAGTATCCAATTCTTTTTTTCCCCAATTAAGGGGCAATTTAGCCTGGCCAATCCACCTACCCTGCACATCTTTTTGGGCTGTAGAGGTGAGACCCACACAGACACGGGGAGAATGTACAAACTCCACATGGACAGTGACCCAGAACTGGGATCGAACCTGGGACATTGGCGCCGTAAGGAGAATGTGTTTCCTGCAGGTGATTAAATATAATCTCTTCCACCGTGATGCTAGAGTATCAAATTCGTACCTTAACATGATGGAACTGAGCCCCAAAGCAGCATTTATGTGAGATTTAAATCAATTTGTTCTGCAGAGGGCAACACCTTAGTGCAGTGGTTAGCACTGCTGCCTCACGGCACCGAGGACCCAGGTTCAATCCTGGCTCTGGGTCACTGTCCGTGTGGGATTTGCACATTCTCCCCATGTTTGCGTGGGTTTCGCCCCCACAACCCAAAGATGTGCAGGGTAAGTGAATTGGCCACACCAAATTGCCCCTTCATTGGAAAAAAAAAAGAAATGGGTACTAGAAATTTATTTTTAAAAATAAAAAAAGTTGGCTCTGCAGGTTGGTTTTTAGGGGGATTCCATGGGATGGGTGCTGTGTGTGTCAGGACTGGCTCAGGGACCTATGCCCCACACAAATATAACCTTTGTTTTGAGAATGTTAAAGAAAAATTGAAGGGTAAGTACATGGCTTGTCAAGGACAAGAGTCTGCCGTGGAAATCTGTTTTTTCTTTCATTCGTCTTTTATTTTGTGAGTTAACCGTCTCATTTCTGCCAGTTAGCCAAGAACAAGGCTTGGCGTGTCCAGATACGGGAGGAGAACATTCCAGCTCACAGTGTTTGGGTGTTGTTCCACCCCAAATCAAACCTACGCACCTCATCCAATATGTCAAGCTGCTTATTCCTAGTGCCAACATTGTGTGGAAAAATGTTAATTGGTTTTGGTTGGCTGCTGGTGCCAGACGTCATTTAGTGTCTATCACAGGTGCAACATGCACTTGCACTAGTGCATGGATAATACAATTGAGCCCATTATGCATTATCTAAATGCTAACACAACACAAGTGAATCATTGTGATAAAATTATGATTTTAATACTTTGGCCTTGAGCTAAGCTGATTGTGAAAGTTGACATGATCTGTTTTATTGCATTTTCTGCATGTTTGGATAGGAAGGCGAAATGTGGCATGTTAAACAGTGACTGAATTAACATTATTGGGCAGTGTTACTGGTAGCTAATGGTCGTTTTGATTTCCAAATATGGCTATTATCTTCATTCATTTCATTTTGCTGCATTTGTATCCATGCTTCCCCTTTGCTTGTGACTAACTAAAATATCTCTTCAATCAAATACATGGAAAGGAAGATGGTTGTCTTCATTGTACTTTCTTTCCATGTAGCTGGTTGAAGATAGATCTTTAAGTTTATCATTGAGATCTTCCTCTCCTCTCATTGAGTTATTTGCCCACTGCAGCAGTACATCCCAAGATCAGGAAGGTCCAAGGTTAAATCATCTGCTTTAGCTTTGGTCAACTGACCTCAGGTTGGTTTGCAACTGGGGTGATAAAACTAATTGTAATGTCCTTGGGCTCGAGAGGTGAAAGGAATTAAAGCCAGAGTTTTGACTCCTGATTGAAATTGCGTGAACGCTGTATGTGAATGCAAAGTGGCCAGGGTCTGGCTTGGCTGGTGATGCCAACACTGTCTGACACTTGACAGCAGTCGTTGTTGAAGTCTCCACATGAAGAGTGCATTGGTTCAAGGAACAATACAGAATGGCTGCAAGTACTGATCGAACTGGATCTTAGCACTTAGCAGCTCAGTATCTATAGTGCTGTCAAAGTACAGGAAGAGCAAAAAGGGGGATACGGGAACTGGAAAACATCTTCAATTTATGAACGCAGAGAGTGAATCTAGATACAAAATTTAAAAGCTGCACCAAATGCACAGGAGGCGGTGGTGCAGTGGTGTTGGTATATTATATTAGTAATGCAGAGACTCTAGGCAATACGCTGAGAAGCTAGGTTCAAATCCCATCACAGCAGATGGTGGAGATAAGTATCTGGAACAATTGTTTATTGTTGTAAAAATCTACTTGGTTCCTTAACGCCATTTGGGGAAGAAAATCTGTTCTTACCTGGTCTCCACAGCAAGGTGATTGACTTCTTATATTGGGAGAGCTGACCGATAGGTTAGTCAAGCAACAGTCTGACATAGTCATTCCTTACAGATAATGTCCCAAACACCACCAACATTATTCGGGACCGACCCAGCAGAGGTGGCGCGGCATAGTGGTATACAGGCAGCCAGTTTTATGGTACCGGGCCCAAACATGGGTAAAGAATTCTGCTGCTGATTACCACACGTTGCCCCCTTCCCTCAACGGATGAATCTGCACTCCACGTTGAACACCATTGGGAGAAAGCACTGAGGGTGACAAGAGCACAGAATGTACACTGAGTGGGGAACGCCAATTTCCATCACTAAGAGTGGCTCAGTAGCACCATTACAGAGCGAGCTGGCTGAGTCCTATATAATAAAGCTGACAGACTGGGTCTGTGGCAGGTGGTGAGGGAACTGTCATTGGGCCAAAATCCTGAATTCCCTCCCTAACAGCACTCTGGGTGTACCTACAGCACATGGATTGCAGCACATCAATAAGGCAGCTCACCACCTCCTTCTCAAGGACAATTAGGGATGGGTAATAAATTCTGGCCAAGCCAGCAATGCCCATATCCCATGCATGAATGGAAAAAAAAATCAAGGATGTTTGAGAATACTTCCTTTAACTACAACCTCTAGCAATTATGAAAACTGGAAAACACGGTTAGCTTTGTCACAGGAGGAAGCGATCTTACAATTGAAAATGCTGGGTGTACAGTTTACCTTTAGTGTCCATCATGTGACTGTCTCCTTTTTATTAAATGCTACTTTGTGAAATAAAAAGGAAGCGATCTTACAATTGAAAATGCTGGGTGTACAGTTTACCTTTAGTGTCCATCGTGTGACTGTTTCCTTTTTATTAAATGCTACTTTGTGAAATAAAATGAAGTAAATGGTCAGGCAGCATCTGAGAGAGATGACCTTTCTAGTCAACGACCTCTTGACCTGATGCTTGCAGGCATTGATGCCTGAAAGGAAGATGAAAGTGTTTTGTTAACATACGCGATAAGGGAAAGAGAGAAATGAGGAGAAGGACAATTCTGAAACAGAATGTGTTGGTGTTGCTTAAGAGAGGGGTGGAGAGTATGCACAGGGCGATGCCTGGAGTTGGGTGTGGATCTTCGGAATGATCTGTGGAACGCTGAATATGACAGGGAATATCTGTTATTGTGGGGAAACTGAAACATGAAGAGTGGAATTTAAGTTAGAATCCACATGGAACCCTCTCGACCCAGAGACAGTTGCTGAGGAAAGAGACGAGGTTACGAAAGCAAATTTTGATGGGTACCTGACCATGACCCCATGACCAAGGGTGAAAAGAAAAACAGAAAATGATGCAGATGTACAAGTTGGATTTGGTTTTGTTTGTCACATGTACCGAGGTACAGTGAAAAGTATTTTTCTGCGAGCAGCTCAACAGATCATTAAGTACATGAAAAGAAAGGAAATAAAAGAAAATACATAATAGGGCAACGCAAGGTACACAATATAACTACATAACACCGGCATCGAGTGAAACATACAGGGGTGTAGTGTTAATGAGGTCAGTCCATAAGAGGGTCGTTTTAGGAGTCTGGTAACAGCGGGGAAAAAGCTGAAGAGTGAGTATGCCAGGTGGGAGGTGTCTTTGAGTATGCTGCCCGCTTTCCCCAGGCAGCGGGAGGTGTAGATGGAGTCAATAGATGGGAGGCAGGTCTGTGTGATGGACTGGGCTGTGTTCACGACTCTCTGAAGTTCCTTGCGGTCTTGGGCCGAGCAGGTGCATTCCAGGCTGTGATGCAGCCAGATAGGATGCTTGAAAGAGAGAAAAGGAAATCCTGTCAGAGAGAAGACCAGCAGTTCTTAAAGATGGGTGCTCCTGGGAGGGAAGTAAACACTGAAACATAAGCAAAATGCTGCAGATATTGAAAGCCTGAAATAAAAACAAATGTTGGGGGGAACTCCCAGCAAATCGGGCAGCACCGAGGGGTAGAGAAGCTGAATTAATGTTTTGGGTTCCTAACCTTTCATTTGAATTCTTATGTGAGCTTGTTTGCTTGGTGATTTCACCGAAAGCAGAGAGGTTAACATTTGAACATTAATAGCATCAGAATTGACTGGTGCTGACATCCCTGAGTTTTATATTTGAACAGTATCCATCCATATGTAATTCTAATTGCTCTTAGTTTCTTTTTGATGAACAGTTTTTCTTCTGTGCCTGGAGAGTCTTTTCAATGCTCCATGTGATCAGAAAGGTTTTTACATTGTTCATATCACAGGGAATACTATATCTACACTGGGAACATATCATTTCTGTGCAGAATTTCAAGTAAGCAACCAAAGCTTCAATTGTGCTTGCAAGTTAAGCATTTCAAATAACCAGCTCTTCTGAAATGCGCAGCTGAACGTGTTAACAAGTCTGAACCCAGTTGCTGCTTTAAAAAATGCTCTTTCCCACAAAAAACAGTTGTATATTTCTGTCTGTGCACCAATTTAAGCAATTTCTAAATTAAACGCTCACATTGTGCCCTTAGTGTTGGGTGGGATTACTGGGTTATGGGGATAGGGTGGGGGTGTGGGCTTGGGTAGGGTGCTCTTTCCAAGAGTCAGTGCAGATTTGATGGGCTGAATGGCCTCCTTCTGCACTGTAAATTATACGATTAAATATCACTGAGACGGCATCCTTGCTACCTGTTGAGCTCTGGTGAAGCTCGAGGCTGGCTGAATTGATGACCAGGTTAAATATGCATCAGAACATTGTATCCCACTATTTGTTCTTCTAAGAATGAACATCGGGTATCCAAGGGCTGCCAGCTGACCAGTTGCTGTACACCCAAGAGAAAGAGAGCAGGCAACCACACACCAGTGATGAGGAACCCTGTCATTTGATCTGAAATTCAGCCATCTTTAGTAGTGGTATTGAGATGGGATCAGCCCTTGGGCATGGGTGGGCTGCAATCAGGCCATGGGGGAGGATAGTTTGTGTGTCAGCTCACTGAAGGGCAAGGACACTGACGGGTTGAGCTGTTGGGGCTCAGATGAGGACCTTGATGGAGTGGATGCAGAAGAGCGCTGATGCGTACGCACACTGAGATATTTGGTGCATCAGCAGGCCTGTCACAGAGCCCTTGTCACTGTCAACGAGCATTGGAGAGTCGGGCTCCAATGTGACAGAGGTCTACACCAGAGCTTCAACCCAGTCCTTTCCACCGTGGAAGTGATGGTCAACACCATGGCGGAACTTGTGAGGCAGCTTCTGGTGGCCAATATCTCAGCTTCCACTGCCGCACAGGCTGACGTTGCCCAGCATCTCACTACTGCAGCAGAAACTCAGGTGGCGGTCACAAGGTCCATGCTTCTTTCCATGTAAACCAAGCTTAGTGGCATGCTGACTCAAACTGTTGCCAATTATCTGTGGATTTCATTGCTCTGAGGGTCTAGCAGTACCAGTTGAGCAATCTGTGCTCCAGCAGATTGCTACCATTGCAGAGCTGATGGTCTTGATGGAGTCACATAACAATTGTACATTTATGGAATGGGAGCCCTTGTGATTCCTCTCCCCCTTGACACAGGAGTCTCACAGTGTCACTTGTGTGATAAGTGACCATCAGGTATCCCTCGATCCTGGCAAGGCTGAATGATCTCATCCTTCTCATCCCTCCTCAACAAAAGGACAATGAGCTTCCCTTGTGTTGAGTAGATGGATTCTGGGACCCCTGGATGATGCAAGGACGGGAGTACTGGGAACAGCTAGTGATGCTCCCTGCTCCCTCCTGCAAGGACCCCAAGGGATAAAGACTGAAGGGGCAGTGATCTGTACAGCCCCTGGGCAGGCTGTCCTGTCTCTGCTGTAAGACCTTGGGTTGGGTTGAAGTGATGTCAGAGTTCACTGCCCACCTGATTATTCAACCTGAGTTCCCTCAAGCACTGCTCCTGGGTAAGGTGTACATACAAAAGTTTATTTAATTGATTCTTTCTCAGGATGGGGGCATCTCTGACGAGGCCAGCATTTGTTGCCCATGTCTAATTGCCCTTGAGAAGGTGGAGGTGAGCCACATTCTTGAATCACTGCCGTCCATACAGTGGAGGTACACCTACAATGCTGTTAACATAGAACATAGAACAGTACAGCACAGAACAGGCCCTTCGGCCCTCGATGTTGTGCCGAGCAATAATCACCCTACTTAAACCCACGTAACCCGTATACCCGTAACCCAACAATCCCCCCATTAACCTTACACTACGGGCAATTTAGCATGGCCAATCCACCTAACCCGCACATCTTTGGATTGTGGGAGGAAACCGGAGCACCCGGAGGAAACCCACGCACACACGGGGAGGACGTGCAGACTCCACACAGACAGTGACCCAGCCGGGAATCGAACTTGGGACCCTGGAGCTGTGAAGCATTGATGCTAACCACCATGCTACCGTGGTGGAGGAGTTCTACGATTTTGACCCAATGACAGGGAAGGAATGCCAATATAGGTCCAAGTCAGGATGGTGTGTGGCTTGGAGGGGGACTTAACGGTGGTGGTATATGCAGCTGCTGCCCTTGACCTTCTGGGTGGTAGAGATTGCAAGTTTGGAAGGTGCTGTCAAAGGAGCCTTGGTGAGTTGCTGCAAGGCATCTTGTAGATGGTACACACAGTTGCCACTATGTATCAGTGGTGGAGGGAATGAATGTTGACGGTGATGGATGGTGTGCCAATAAAATGGGTCACTTTATCCTGGATGGTGGTGAGCTTTTTTTTAATTTTAAAAATTAAGGGACAATTAAACATGGCCAATCCACCTAATCCTGCACATCTTTGGGTTGTGGCAGTGAGACCCACCCAGACATGGGGAGAATGTGCAAACTGCACAATGACAGTGACCTGAGGCTGGGATCGAACCCGGGTCCTCAGCGCCGGTGTTGAGCTTCTTGAGCATTGTTGGAGCTGCGCTCATCCAAGCAAATGCAGCGTGTTCCATCACACTCCTGACTTGTGGCTTGCAGATGATGGACAGGCTTTGTGGAGTCAAGAGGTGAGGTCCTCGTCACAGAATTTCCCAGCCTCTGACCGGTTCTTGTAGTCACAGTATTTATATGGCTAGTCAGTTCAGTTTCTGCTCAATGGTAACTCCCAGGATGTTGATAGTCAGGGATTCAGCAATAGTAAAATAGGGACTGGTTTAGCACAGTTGGGGCTGGTTTAGCACAGTGGACTAAACAGCTGGCTTGTAATGCAGAACAAGGCCAGCAGCACAGGTTCAATTCCCGTACCGGCCTCCCCAAATGGGTGCCGGAATGTGGCAACTAGGGGCTTTTCACAGTAACTTCATTGAAGCCTACTTGTGACAATAAGCGATTATTATTAGTAGTAGTAATGTCATTGAATATAAAATGAGATGGTTGGATTCACTCTAGTTGGAGATGGCCATTGCCTGGCACTTCTGTTGTACAAATATTATTTGCCACTTATCCGCTCAAGCCTGAATGTTGTTCAGGTCTTGCTGCATTTGGACACAGACAGCTTCTGTATCTGCGTCGTGAATTGTACCCAACATTGGGCAATCATCAACAACCATCTCCATTTTGGACCTTACCATGGGAAATGGTCATTGATGATGCAGCTGAGGACAGTAGAGCCTGGGACACTTCCCTGAGGATCTCCTACAGTGATGTCCTGGGACAGTCACCGCAATGCCCACATACCTGGAGTCAGGTAATCTTCAGTCCCCTCGGACTGTAAGCACCAGCTCTCAAAGAAACAACTCCAAACACCCTTCACACTTCAACTGGTGCGGCCCAAGCAGAGGTAGGTCAAAAGTACGTCACTGTAACTGCTTAATGGGTCCTTTAAACAGCATTGGTGGAGGGCTCACTTTGCAGCTGAACCTGTGATCTTTTCCCAAGCGAATTTGTTCAATGGATCTGCATGGTGCAAATTTGGCACAGCAGCCGGCAGAGCTGCGTGTTGTTATGATTCAATGGCTGCCATAAGGGATGTCCATGCAAGTGACCATCTCTGGATAGTGGCCATGCAGCCCATGCTGCAAGTGCCTGGCGACAATGCGTGCACGGGAGTGGGGTGGGTGAGAACTTTACCTCCCTTTGCACCATCTCCAGCTGTGCAATGGAATCTAAGTTTCACGCCCATCCTTTTCTCGTCCCCCCCAGTTCCAAATTCAAGGCCGAGCCCTGTTGTCATATGTTAATTGTAGTCCCATTCATCATCAAACACTTGGAGACAAATGTTGGAAATTGGAGACAAAATAAGAGAGCGAAAGAGTTGCAAGCGAACAGCGGGAGATGATCAGGATCCGGAAGGGGGTAAGCGGGCAGATATTTAATGGTTCTGATGAAGGGGCCGTCCAGCTCAATACGTGACCCGTCCTCTTAAACAACGGATTGGCCTTGTTGTAGCAACAGGGTGACATTACCATTGGCATTGTTACAGACTAACCTGTGAATCCATTAATCTGGTGAATGTGCGGCTGACCTTTGAAAGATCAAGGTTGGAAACCCAACTAGTTACGAAAAGCTGGGGCCGTAAAAGCTTCACTATAACTCACCACCCCGGGCAGTGAAATGTAACTGACTTCAGCAATTAACAAGCAGAGTATTGTTGCTAACCAGTAATTCAGAAGGAACACTGTGAAAGTGTAAATTAGATAACCAAAGGCTACAAGGAGAAGATTTTCTTGCTAATGTGAGTAGATTTGCGCGCGGTGGTTGAAGGATATCTTTCAATATAAGATATGAAATGCCCTGTCCATCCTTGTTGCTTCACAGCAAGAAGTAAATAAACCCCACCAATTTGAACGGTATTTTGTTTCACCGCCATTGATCTGTTACACCTCCAATCAGCATCACTTTCCCATTTATACCCAACCTGGAGGCACAATGGCAGGCTGGCTACTTCAGTCTATCTGTCGTGTCTGTGTTTTTAACCCAAACTCCTTTCCATTCATGTCTGGCAACGCAAGAGGCTCCAAGTGACTCAAAGGTATGGCACTATTTCCCTATTTTGTCTTATTTCCCCCATATTATTCACTGGTTCCTGGAGCTCTCTTATTTAATGCAAGGTTATTTATTGCGATAAGCTTCAGAACTTTGATTTTCTGATCTACAGCTCAGTGCGGCCACCTATTATTCTTCAGTAATTTGGTCCGTCCCACGCATAATCTTACAGCGCAATAAACTAGCAAGCATGTGATTTAAAGCATGTTGCTACGCTGCAGAGCCGGTTGTGATTTGCAATGGCAGCCACGGGCTGTGCATTCATAGAAGGACAAATGTGTATGTGCCTGGAGGAAGTAATATTCGGAATATAGCTTTGCTCGCAAGCAGTTGGCCTTATATTTATTTTATCCCCCCCCCCCCCCCCCCCTTATTTCCCTTTTCCCTCATTGATCGTTTATATCCTTTTGCTTTCTTCCCTGAAGGAATCTCCTCCCGACGCCATCCATTGGGTCAGTGGGATGAGCAGGTTCCTGCCAGGCCCTTTCCAGGACTCCCTTTCTCAGATAGACTGGCTGAGCATTTCACTGAGTCATGGGACACAGGCTTGCTCCTTCAAAGACCTATCCTGTTGGCCCCACTCCCCACACAGCCCCGAAAATTTTCACTTTTTTTTTCGTTTAAATTTTTTTTTAGAGTACCCAATTTTTTCCCCCAATTAAGGGGCAATTTAGCATGGCCAATCCACCTACCCTGCACATCTTTGGGTTTGGGGGGGGGGGGGGGGTGGAACGGGACCCACACAGACACGGGGAAAATGTGCAAAGTCCACATGTGTAGTGACCCGGGGCCGGGATACGAACCTGGATCCTCAGCACCGTGAGGCAGCAGTGCTAACCACTGTGCCACTTCGCCAATTTTTCACTTTTCAAGTGTTGGTCCAATTTCCTTTTTAAAAGTTACTGTGGAACCTGCTTGCTCCTTCAGGACAGCCAGGCCAAGCTGACACCATATAAGCACCATAGAATCATAGAAATTACAATGCAGAAGGAGGCCATTCGGCCCATCATGTCTGCACCTGCCCTTGGAAAGAGCACCTGACTTAAACCCATTCTTCCACCCTATCACTGTAACCCTACCTAACCTTTTGAACACAAAGCATAGCCAATCCATTTAACCTGCACATCTTTGGACTGTGGGAAGAAACTGGAACACCCGGAGGAAACCCACGCAGACACGGAGAGGAAATACAAACTCCAAACAGACAGTCACCCTAGGCCGGAATTTAATCCGGCTCCCTGGAGCTGTGAGGCAGCAGTGCTAACCATTGCGCCACCCATGCACTGCCTGGAAGTTTGCAGGAAGCAGATAGCTACATGCAGCCTTCTACAATTGGGTATATTCATTTGGGCATCAGTAGAACAAACTTAACATATTAACAAATTAATAATTGACACTGTAACTAAATAGGCACTTACTACCCTCTCCGTGTCTGCGTGGGTTTCCTCCGGGTGCTCCAGTTTCTTCCCACAGTCCAAAGATGTGCAGGTTAAATGGATTGGCTATGCTTTGTGTTCAAAAGGTTAGGTAGGGTTACAGCGATAGGGTGGAAGAATGGGTTTATGTCAGGTGCTCTTTCCAAGGGCAGGTGCAGAATGATGGGCCGAATGGCCTCCTTCTGCATTGTAATTTCTATGATTCTATGGTGCTTATATGGTCTCAGCTTGGTGAATTCTGTTGAATGGACCATCTTTGAGTCCTGGCATTTTTAAGTCTAACTTTTCACTGACGGAGGCTTAATGTCTGTCACGGAATTACTCTCTAGCTGACTGTTGTTATTGGAAAACCTTTCAGATTCCAGCAGATTCTAACTTTTCTCTCAACAAATTTTGGGATTGCATAATAAATATACTTATACTTTGGACTGATACTGTGCTGTTGGATCTATCACACAGATCAGTAGGGCTGTTGAGATAGGGGCCAGTAACAAAGGCATGGCTGGAGTCCGCCCAGAAGAAGGTGAGGTCAACAGGGTTCATTTGTTCATAAGAACCGCATGTATTAATATTTGCGTAGGTGGCAAAAACAAGCAAGAATTTTCTGTTGCAATGTCCCACCAGTCAGAAGCTATTGAACTCTGTTGAATGGGCAGAATTCAATACCCCTCCCTTCTGCTCCTCTTGGTTCTCGTCCCAACGATAGTTTGCTCTTGAATCCTGTGATACTGGTGGCATGAGCTGTGTGCCCACTTTCTCCCCGACCCGTTTATTGAACCAACTAAATGAATGCACAATCTTGAAAATTCACAAAACAAGCATGCATGACGTCTACATTGTAGGATTTTATGGAACTCTCTTTCCATGCTCTGTTATTTCTAATTTTGTTTCAGGCGTTAGTCAGCTTTGTGGCTTAGAACGTGACTTGCGGAATTTGTAAAATGTCCCTTGAGTATATTAACCATTCTGGCCATGTTGGATTCCATGGGCAGAGTTTCAGCCCGCATGCTCCAATTTCCTCCCAAAGTCCAAAGATGCCCAGGTTAGGTGGTTGGCCATGTTAAATTGCCCCTTAGTGTCCAGGGATGTGCAGGTTAGGTTATGGGAATACAGGGATAAAATGAAAATCATTTAGTGTCACGAGTAGGCTTCAATGAAGTTACTGTGAGAAGCCCCTAGTCGCCACATTCCGGCGCCTGTTCGGGGAGGCTGGTACGGGAATCGAACCGTGCTGCTGGCCTGCTTGGTCTGCTTTAAAAGCTAGCGATTTAGCTCAGTGAGCTAAACCAGCCCCTAGGATAGGGTGGAGTAGAAGGTGGAGTGTAAATGGGTCGCTCATTTGAAGTGTTGGTGCAGACTCAATGGGCCAAATGGCCTCATTCTGCACTGTAGTGATTGTATGGATTCTGTGTTTGGGTCAGCTGGGGGTTTAAAGTGTTAAAAGTCTGAATCCTAATCCTAACCCATTTGCAATCTGTTCATTTCCAGTTTTAATCAAGGTGGGATGAGAGTGGGCAGTAAATACTCTCCAAGGAGGCGTGTTGACACTTTAAATATTATAAAGAGGCTCCCTGCTTAATTTAAAAAAAATAAACTTAGAGTGCCCAATTCTTTCTTTCCCAATTAAGGGGCAATTTAGTGTGGCCAATCCACCTACCCTGCACATCTTTCTTAGTTGAGGGGATGAGATTCACGCAGTCAAGGACAGTGACCCGGGGCCGAGATCGATCCTGGGTCCTCGGCGCCGTGAGGCAGCAGTGCTAACCACTGCGCCACCGTGCTACCCTTGCCTCATTTCTAACCACCATTTGCAATGTAACCCAGACCAATATGTTTCCCAGACAGAACTTCACAACTAAACTGAGGTAAGGGACTTCTGAATCAGGAGATGTGATTTTCAACTTATCCAGTGTGCTTGTCTGAACTAACTCTCCATCACTGGACACCCCCAGCCCAGGTCCAGACCATTCTGATCTCCTCCTGAGGCCTCCGGTTCCTCTCCCCTCACAAGACCTTCAATCTTCCCTCCCACAAGCCCTACACTCCCCTGCCCCAAGGCCTGCATCCTCCAACTCTCCCTGGGCTCACATATCCCTTCCCCAAGCCTTTGATTTCCAGTAATCGGCCGCTGTTCCCTCAGCTCTGCTGTGAACTTAACAACCTGAGGACCCAGTAATAAGGCCCCTTCGCCCTGAGGTTTGGGCCAGCTCCTTCCGGAATTGGACCCTACCCTCTCCCCAGGTCAAGGCCGATCTTGCAGCCTCCTCGTGACTGCTCGGTACCTGACTGGAAAGGTCTTTTAATCATACTGGCTTCCTGGTTGGAGGGGGTGGAGTGGTGGCGGTGGTGAGAGGGCGTTTGGGGGGGGGGGGGGGGGGGGGGGGGCGGGGGGGGGGGGGGGGGGGGGGCATCTCTGGTGTTTCACATGTGCTGTGACTGTGAAAGCCTGACTCCGGGTTTCCTGTGTTCCCTTATCTCCCATCCCCACTCCTGGTGAGTCAAATCAGTGAGAATATCTCCACCATGTGTCAAAAGACCAGCCAGATATTTTTACCCTGTTGTGTATCTTGCTTGGGATTATCGTTGAGTTTCCAATGCTTTGTGTGCCTGCTGAAGACACTAACAGAGGCAATAGCTCAGTCAAATCAGTTCTTACTCTTCAATTCTTAAATTCCAGAACTGCTTTCTTTCTTCCCTCCCTGGAGCTCTGAATTATACCTGGAGGCTGGAACACATTTTAAAGCCTGATTAGATATGAAAGACTGAAATAAACTGTGAAGAAAATGTCCAAGGCAGTGATACACAGAATGCAAGGGAGGAAGAACCCGCCTTCCTTTCAACAGTGACCTCAGGACTGGCTTGACGGACAGGATACATCAATGGAATTGACAGGACTGGGAAAGTGCGTCTGAGTGAGATCAGTGATGAATGCTATCAGGTCCATAGACAGAGCTGCTCCATTGTTGAGCTGGACTGAACCTTGCAATTGCTCAATATCAGAATGATTCAAAGTTTAGACACGTAGTCAGCAATAAAGGTTGATCGGAGTTTCGGTTAGCTCTTATCTAGATGGCAGGGTGCATGGCATCCATTGCAGTTGAGGTGGAAAGTTAAATGGATATCATTTGAGGTTGATTCCCCCGAGTCAGCCAAATGCTGACTTTCGGCCATCCAGCATAGTGGCTAGCACAGTTGCTTCACAGCTCCAGGGTCCCAGGTTCGATTCCCAGCTTGCATCACTGTCTGTGCGGAGTCTGCACGTTCACCCCGTGTCTACGTGGGTTTCCTCCGGGTGCTTCGGTTTCCTCCCACACGTCCTGAAAGATGTGCTGTTAGGTGAATTGGACATTCTGAATTCTCACTCTGTGTACCCGAACAGGCACCGGAATGTGGCAACTAGGAGCTTTTCACAGTAACTTCATTGCAGCGTTTATGTAAGCCGACTTGTGACAATAAAGATGATTAATTAATTAAAATTAAATAGGTAGAGTACCCGCTGTTTAAAATCCAGGATAAGGAGGTACCGTCCCTTTGCAGGAGTGGAGTGAAAATCCACTTGTGACTGGATGATGTGGACCGTGTCTATTAGACAAGAGTCAGAGATCCAGTACTTAACTGAAGAGCGCTTTGACCCAAACTAGTCAGCGTGTTCCTCCCACTTCACTGACCTTTTGTGCACTGCAAATACAGTAACAATGTAGAATTCAGGGGAAATAGGTTCTGGCAAGGGTGCACGAGGGAGAAAGAGGGAAAGACTTCTGATGTCCTGGCGAAAAAGATATGTCATGAATGTGCCTGATTGCCTTGCTGCTCCACCATTTTTGGCTAGCCATAGGGGTTGATACAGCTGGGCAGCCACATCCCTCTTTGTTGATCATCCAGATCTAGTCTGGGAGTGCTGCGAACTGCCGAGTTCCACCTTGATCCACCAGTAGCTGACATTGCTTATTTTTGATAGTTATTTCCACCACTATTCACAAGATAGATGGGGTTTGTTCAGTCAGTTATCTCAATTTACCCCCCCGCCCCCCCCCCCCCCCCCCCCCCCCCCCGCCCACCAACCATTCAAGGTATTCTTTACATGCATTTTTTTTTGGGGTGTGATTATCACCATTTATTGCCCCTCGCTAAATGCCCTTGAGCAGGCGGTGATGAGAGTTGCCTAAAACCGAGGGCAGTTAAGAATCGGCCACATTGTTTGGGTCCAGAGACCCGGGAAAGCCCCTGAAGGGCATTAGTGGAACAGATGGGTTTTTATGCCAATTCCAGTAATTTCCTGATCATTATTAATGACGGCTGGCATTTTATTCCGGTTTCATTCATTAATTGAATTTAAATTACCTCAGTTGCCATGGTGGGATTTGAAACCATGACTCTGGGACATTGTTAAGAGTAAAACGCCCAGATGACCATAGGCTGTTTTCCCCTTTGAGGGAGAGAGCTGGCTGGTGGCAATTTAACCTAGGGGTCACCATGCCTCATGCAAGGGGCAAGGTTGAGAAGGCAGAGCCTTTGTGAATAATCTCAGAGCTGGTACAGAATTAAACCTGTGCTGTTGGCCTTATTCTGAATCACAAACCAGCTGTCTAGTCAACTGAGCTAAACCAGCCCCCAGTTTCCTTAAGAGTGGGACGATGATGTTTAGCTTCACATTGTGCTTTGCCTATGTTTTTACCAGTCGGAATATCTCCTTGCTCATCTTTATAATACTGCCTGTGCTATCAGTCAACTTGGTCTTGGCACTACTGTTATATTTAAATCTTCCCTTCATCATAAGAACTGCGGCTCACTTTTATGGTCTCATTTGCATCTAATTTCTATGCATCGCATATTCATTCTTGCACAGAGTATTCCTGGTGCACTTGAGCCAGGAGGAAAATTAGGAATTCACACCATGGTGAGAACCAATAATTAGTGAGGAAGTGAAAATTCGTAAAGGTGGACTCAGCACCTATTTGTGTTACCTTAGTTTTAATTAGGTTCAAAACCTTCGGAAACTTTTAAGGCAAATCCTCGTTTGCTTAATCTTTTTCGCTGTCAAATGAAAAAAATTGATCTCAAGAGGGCTCCCCAGTAATTAGTCATAATGGAATTAAATGAAGTCCCATGCTTTCACACCTTCAATTATACAGCAGCTCTCTCAAGGCAGTAGTAGATGACAATTAGGCAACAAGTGCTTTTAGTCTATTGTCGATTTTCACATTTTCATTCTTTCATGAGATATAGTGCGCTAGCAAGACTAGCAATCGTTGCCCATCCCTTTTTTTTTCTTTTAAAAAATTAGAGTACCCAATTCATTTTTTCCAATTAATGGGGCAATTTATTGAGGCCAATCCATCTACCCTGCACATCTTTGGGTTGTGGGGGCGACACAAACACGGGGAGAATGTGCAAACTCCATATGGACCGTGCTGGGGTCGAACCTGTGACCTCAGCGCCGTGAGGCGGCAGGGCTAACCCACTGTGCCACCATGCTACCCCCGATGCCCATCCCTAATTGCCCTTCAACTGAGAGGCAGTTAAGAGTCAACCACATTGCTGTGGTTCTGAAGTCACATGTAGGCCAGGCCAGGCCAGGTAAGGGTTTCCTTCCCTAAAGGACATTAGCGAACCAGATGTTTTTTTTTTGCGACAGTCAACAATGGTTTCACGGTCATCGTTAATTAGACTCTTAGTTCCAGGTTTTTATTGAATTCAAATTTCTGCCGTGGTGGGTCCCAAGACCATCACCCTGAGTCCAGTGACAATACCACCACTCCACTGCCTTCGATTTCAGCATGGGCTGGAACTGTAAAATAAATAAAACATGGCTGACCTGAATCCGAGGTTCGCATATGGCTCCGGGTCTATCATTAGGTTAACGTTTTGCGATTTATTTCTTATTTCGGCTGTGATTTTTGATCTTGCTCCTGATATAACATGTGGTTTCAGAGTCTGGAGTTTGGTTATTTAGGCTAAGTCTAATCATAGGCCTGTTTCTGTGCTTCCCTGTTGACTGAGCTGTTGCATCTCACCCTTGGGTTTGTGCTACTTTCATTGATAATATTTTGCATGATTGATCGCTATCCATCAGATAAAAACTCAAGGTCGACACTCCGGTACATCACTGAAGGTGAGACATTGAACTGAGGTCCTGTCGCCCCCTCCTAGGTGGATGTAAAAAAACCCCAGCGAACTATTTTGAAGAAGAGGAGGGATGTTCTCCCCCTCCCCTGTCAGCATCACAAAAACAGGCTATTCGGTCATTATCACATTGCCGTTTGTGGGAGCTTACTGTGCACCCATTGGCTGCCACATTGCAACAGTGACTACACTTCAAAACGTTCTTGGCTGGTTGTAAAGCAATTTGGGATATCTAGTGGTCATGAAAGGCACTATATAAATGCAAGTTCTTACTTTTTTTCAAAAAATCCTGAGGAAATATTTACCGTTTGGATTATTTGGACTGGATAATTATATGTGTGATTTATTGGTCTGAGATTTTTTTTTGAGACTATGTCACCGATTTTCGTCATCGAGAGCTACTTCCAGATCATGGTCCAAGTTACCGACAAGCTGTCCACTAAGTGGTACAATAGCGCAGCCCAGGGTTGTGCCACCCTCAGTCTCTGTCGGAGCAGCAGCTGGTCTCCGCTGACTGGTTTTCACAGTGACAGCTGCTATTGGCCCCTCTGTGGAACTGAATATTAAACCTGCATTTCATCATTCCCTGGCACTGCTACTCAAATCAGCAAGAACCCTCGATACAATCCAGCTTTAATCCAGGGGAACTCTCAGCGCCAACAAGTGGACAGCAACAGGGCACATGTGAAACAAAATGGTGTCACACGTGGCACATTGCCTTGAGGATGTTGAAGCAGACCTAATTATTGAAGATAGCTCACATTGTTCAAAATAATTTTTTGAGAGGTACATTTGTTTCCCAGTAGGCACTTGAAAGAAATGAACTTGTTGGGGCTATGGAGATATGGCTGGGAAATGGCGCTCACTGATTGACAATGGTCCACAGCAGTGGTGGGCAACCTGCGGCCCATCTGGATTCTGAGGCATTTTGTTGACTGTTGCCCGCGCGCAGGGTTGCCAGATTCCGTTGGTTTCCATCCATGTAGCTTTTTTCCTACCGGTATGACTGAAGTGATTTGCACGTAAATTGAAGGCAAGTTTATTGAGGTGCGTGATGATTGTACCCAACATTGACTGTGAGAGCCATGCCTGCCCTCTGCGTAAATATTGTTTTTTTTAACCACTTGAAATTGATGACAGTTCTATTAATATATGAATGATGCATTTTCAATAACTTGTTATGAAATATTCAGAGCGCATTAAATATATTCAATCTTATTAAAGGGTCACGGTTAGCAAAAATGCCCAATTTCAATCCTGCGGCATGCTGAGATGAAGCAGGGATGTGCATACGGCCCACTCACCTGCCTAAGTTGCCCATCACTGCTCTGCAGAGAGGTAGCATAGCCTGGATGGGCCTAATGGCCTCCGTTTATGCCTTAATAACTCTATTGACTCTATGACATGGTACCTCGCACCCCCAGCACAGAACATGCATGGCCAGCTCTTGAAAATTCTTCCTTCAGTTGACGTGCTTAGTCGTATTTGCGCCAATGTCTGTACATGCAAAAGAACTGGTTCAGCCAGCCAAGTTTCCGCACCCAGTCTTTAATGAAGAAATCTCATGTGTCTTTCCGAATTGAATGTGATTTTCCACAGAGCGCCCTCCAAACTGGATTGGAGTACATTGAGGTGGCTCAGTTCCGTTTGGATCGGAAGAAATGCAAGAGCATGAGCAAGACTGAGTTGCTCCTCTCGTCAATGCTTTGTTTCCAATCCAGAACATGGGCTTTGTTAATTGTACCTCTGACCTCGCATTCGCCTGTCAACATTTTCCCAGATGCAGTGCAGCAACTGTGGAAGGATTCCGCTTTTCCAGGCTATGCTGTCAGTGAAGGATTGGTACCAACTCTCTGTCCACAAGCACCAACATTAAGATGGTGACTAAATTCAGTATGGCTCTGGGACTGAACAAATTCTTTGTTCGCCACAAACCACACCACCTGCTCATCAACAAACCCAAGACTCCTTTGAATGAATAGAAGTAAATACAAGTTCGAAGGAGGGATGGTGAATTTCTCTATGTGGTTAGAATCAACCAATTAATTAGCGGAAACATTGGCAATTCTTGTGATGGAGGGAGAAACTATTGATTTCAAGTCACGTTTGCAACTATCTTTGGGCAGAAGTGCTGTATGAATTGGTCCACCTCTGCCTCCTCCTGAGTCATATCAAGAATGGCTGAATGTACTGGTTACGGAGAAGGCTATGGACACCAATAACAACCCCAATATAGTACTGAAGGCTTGTCCTGCAGAACTAGCTGAACCCCGAGTCAGGTTTTTCCAGTGTAGCTACAACAAGAGCATCTATCCGTCAATGGGGAGAATTGTCCAGGTATGTCCTGCCCACAAAAAGCAGGACAAATCAATCCAGCCAATTACCATCAGTCTATTCTCAATTATAAGCAAAATGATAGAAGGTATTGTCGATAGTGTGATCAAGAAACACTTCCTCGCCAATAACCTGCTTAACAGTGCTCAGTTTGTGTGTTCTGCCAGAACTGTTTCGATGCCATCCAGATCAAAGCAGCCCCCCTGACCGTCACCCCATCCACCAACCTAACTATTCAATTCCTCCCCACAATGCCAGCAGTGTGTACCATATAAAAGATGCACTGTAGCAATTCGTCCAGCCATCTTTGACCACACCTTCGTAAACCCATGACCTTTAGCACCAAGAAGGACAAGGGCAGCACACGCAAAGGAACTCCAGAACCTGCAAATCTGCAAGTCTGACTTTCAAATATTTTTTCCAATTAAGGGGCACTTTAGCGTGGTCAATCCACTTACCCTGCACATCTTTTGGTTGTAGGGGCGAGAATGTGCAAACTCCATACGGACAGTGACCCAGGGCCGAGATCGAACCTGAGGTCTCGGTGCTGTGAGGAGGCAGTGCTAACCTATCTATTCTAATCCCATTTTCCAGTACTTGGTCTGTCAAGTCTGCCACTAAAAATATCAAATTAATATGTCCCTTTACTTTAACAGTGGCAAGTGTGATTTTCCCGTTGGGGCTGGAAGATCATGGGCAGGATTTGCAGATTGCAAACCATATTGTCGAATGCAATCCATGACCAAAACTGGGATTAGGTGTTGCGGAGAAATTTACTTCCACATGTTGTCACCCACTTAGAAGGCACGTCACCCTCGGCTACTCTTATGCACCTCCCAGTGACAAGTTACAGATGAGCACGGGCAGTTTCCTGGGAGCTGGAGGCCCTGCTCATAATGGGATATGTGGGAAAGAGGAAGGGCTACGAAACAGGGGAAGGAAGCTAATAGAACAATGTAAGAACAAACGATGGTCGGAGCTGTCTGACAATTCATTCTTCCTGATTTCACAACTCCCAAGGCTGGCATTACACAAAATCAGACATTGGAACAACTGGAACAAAAGATGCTCAAATTGAGCTCTATTGTTCACCCAATCTTCAGCTTTAGTCTCTGTACACTCCTTCTTTTAGATTTTGCTCTAATAGAATATTGCAATTGCTACATTTTAAGGCTTGTTAGCTTTTCTATTATCGAGTCTATTGTGCTGCAAGCAATGTAAAATATAACAGTACAACAATGCAGACACCAGCAATTCACATCTTCAGCCCTTGCCACAGATGCTTCAGAATTTAAATTATTTTTTTTAAATATGTCTCTCTATATATATATATATGTATATGTATATATAAACTTTCAATGCCCAAACCCAGGTTTCTAATGGGTTAGCAACTTCCAATTATTTGTCTGATAAGATGAGCCCTTGGATGCCACACAAAATGTGCATTCCTCGCCTCACCGGGAGCTGCAGAAAATAAATTCAGGGACCCGAATGGTTAAACAAGCCATAGGTTTTTAATAACATTGATCAGATGGAATGAAAAAAGCCACAATACGAGGAGACAACAGCAGCTCACAGATGCTGACATTCTATCACTGCAGACACATATTGACTTGAGGTCTGAACAAGTCACTCGCTCATCAGCGGCTGGCCTTGATTGAGTTGCCTGCAGCCAGTAAATGAGCCGTCTGCTGCAGGTGGAAATGAACTGCAATCTTTTCAGACCTCGTTGTTGGCCAAAAAAACAGAGATTTAAAACCCTGGAGGACCACGAATGAATTTACTCAGCAAGCCACAGTAACTAGCTAACCCGTCATACATCAGAGTCTGTTGGTGCAGTATGTTTAAATTGCTGTTCCTTTCTCTAGCTCGGATTTTTTGTCATTGAATAAGGGAGGCAGTATTAGAGATGTTTCAACATTCGGGAATATTGTGACGTGGTGCGGCGGGGGGTGGGGGGAGGTGGAGTGGGATTGTAACCATTTGACCTTTTGTCCTCAAAACGAGGAAAACAGTGTAAAACCATCTTGTTAGTTGGATGTGAAACAATCAGTTGGTATGTCAGCAATGCTCAAGTTCTGATCAGGGCTCGCTCAGGAAAATTTAAATCTGATCTAATTTTTTACTGTCTTGGCTGAAAATCAATACTGCTTTGCATCTACGTGCCTTTGTGTGAAGCCCCCCCCCCCCTCAAACAGATGCAACATTTCACTGACATAATAGAAAAGATCGATAAGTTGAAAGCACCCCCCCCCCCCCCCCCCCCCCCCAATCCTACCCCACTAACACTACCCCCGTCCTCTGTGCCTCAACAGCTGCAGCAAGGAACCAGGGTGCAAGCTCAACCACAAGTGGTTGATGGTAAAAGCTGCTCTCTCCCTTCTCTCACTCACTGGGCCTTAAACAGAAGATGAACTACAGATTCACACAGTTGCTTTATTCAACCCGTTCAATCCTTAACCCTGCAAAGCCACGGACCAGGTGCTGGCAAATGGGATAAAAATGAGCGACTTGTGTCTTTTTTGGTTAGCACCGGCAGCATGGGCTGAATGGCCTCTTTCTCCCTCGTAATGTTTCTATGGTTCTAGGTACGCATTTGTGATGCAAATTGACTGAGCTGAAGTGCGCGGTGATGCATTTTAGTAAGAACACGGGGCGACAACATGAAATAAGGGGTAAAATTCTAAAAGGGGTGCAGGGGCAGAGGGATATGGGTGGGCAAAGATCATTGAATGTAGCAGGACAGGTGGAGGGAGCAGTTAATAAAGTATATAGTATGCTTTATTAATAGGAGCACAGATTACAAGAGTAAGGACGTTACGCTCAACTTACACAACACAATAGTTAGACCTCAACTGGAATATTGTGTACAGTTCTGACAACCACACTATAGGAAGGATATGTACATATTAGAAAGAGTGCAGAAGAGTGAAGAATAATTCCAGGGATGGGAAATTTCAGTTCAGAGGATAGATTGGAGAGGGTTAGGGTTAGGATGGGGCTGCTCTCCTTGGAGAGAAGAGGGCTGAGAGGAGATTTGATAGAGATGTTCAAAATCATGAAGGGGCTGGGATACGTAGATAGGGGGAAGCTGTTCACCCTGGTAAAAGGACCAAGAACAAGAGGGCACAAATTTAAAGCGATTTGCAAAAGACGCAAATGTGATGTGAGTAAAAACGTGTTCACACAATGAGTCGTTCAGGTCTGGAAGTGTGGTGGAGGCAGGTTCAATCGAGGCATTTTAGAGTGCATTAGATGATGATTTGAATAGAAACAATGTGCAGGGGTAAGGGAAATGGCATTAAGCTATAGTGCTCACTTGGAGAGCCGGTGTAGATACGATGGGCCAAATGGCCTCATTCTGCACAGTAACAATTCTGTGATTCTGACTCAACACAGCTGGACAGAAATCAGTACATTTTGTATTTAGGTACCTGCACAAGGGCATGTTTTGATGTTATCAGAAGTAAAACTTCCCGTAACAGCCTCCCGAACAGGCACCGGAATGTGGCGACTAGGGGCTTTTCACAGTAACTTAATTGAAGCCAACTCGTGACAATAAGTGATTTTCATTTCATTTTCATTTCATTTCAACTTGGTTTGTAACAAGATCTCTCTCTCTCTCATGCCACACACTAAGATGTGGAGGTGAGGAGAAATTTCTTCCCTCAGAAGGCCGTTAACCTTTGGAATTATTACCTCAGGGTGCAATGGAGGCCGGGACACTGAATATATTCAAGACTGAGTTCGACAGATTTCTGATCTTCAGGGAAGTTTAGGGTTATGGGGAAGTGGGGACCAAGGTTGGGGGTGAGGGGGGCGTGAGAGTCATGGGGGAGTGGGAGCCAAAGTGGGGTTGGGGGTGGGAGTTATGGGGAGCAAAGGTGGTGTCCAAGGGGTGAGCGATGTAGGGAAGTGAGAGCCAAGGTGGCATTCGGGGAATGAGGGTTATGGAAAAGTGGGAGCCAAGGTGGGTTTCGGGGGGGGAGTGGGGGGGGGAGTTGAGAGATATGGGGAAGTAGGGGCAATGATTTGGGCGGTGGAGGTGCAGGCAGGAAAGAAGTGTTAAGAGCACGATCAGATCAGTCCTGACCGTATTAAATGGCAGAGCAGTGTCAAGGGGCTGAATGGCCTCCACCTGCTTATATTACTTCCGTGATGGACATGTTTCTTTGCTGCTTGAAGAGGCAAACTTTACTGAAAATTCAGCACAATCAAAATTTGTTGGAAAAACAAAAACTAGATGAAGAATAACCAGACCTGAATGGAATGTGAGCTATGCTCGGTTCCAGTTCTGATTCAGCCCGCTTCTGAGTGTGTGTGTGTATGCTGTGCGTGTGCGTGCTGTGTGTGTGTGTATTTGCGTGCAGTATGTGCATTTGTACTGTGTGTGTGCACCCGTGTGTGTTTGTGTGTGTGTGCTGTGTGTGCACATACTGTGTGCGTCTGTGCTTGTTTCTTCACGTGTGCTGTGTGTGTGCACATGTGCTGTGTGTGTGTCTGTGTTTTCTATGTGTATGTGGCTGTGTGAATGCATGTGTGTGATGTGTGCATGCGTGTTATCTGTGTGTGTTCAATTCACCCTATTTTCTTCTTCATTGATCCTTTATTTCTTTCTCTTTTCTTCTTTAAATAACTTTAAGCCTGTGTGGAAAAGCTAAGCACCGTGCTCTCCAGTGTGACCGCCTTCACACCTATAGTTTGAGTACGCGTAACTTTTACACAGTTAAGACTGAAACTGAGTGCACAAAAGTACACTCAGGAGTACTCATTGACTTACAAAGTGCATTTTACAATCACCAATGTAAGCTTGAAAAGAATCCACACATTACCAGCTTTAAAATAATCAATTTTACTCATTTTTTTGTCAATGTGCTGTTTCAAATTTATGAATAAATACGGTGTTACCTCTACTACTTGTCACCAACATCCATTTAATTGTTGCTGATTGCTGGAAATTGGTTGCATTGCAACTTCAAAGTTGGAGAAAGAATAGATGTTGCAAATTATATTATCACATTCCCTAGGAAACATCTCAGGGTAGCACGGTAGCATGGTGGTTAGCATAAATGCTTCACAGCTCCAGGGTCCCAGGTTCGATTCCCAGCTGGGTCACTGTCTGTGTGGAGTCTGCACGTCCTCCCCGTGTGTGCGTGGGTTTCCTCCGGGTGCTCCGGTTTCCTCCCACAGTCCAAAGATGTGCGGGTTAGGTGGATTGGCCATGCTAAATTGCCCGTAGTGTCCTAAAAAGTAAGGTTAAGGGGGGGGGGGGGGGGTTGTTGGGTTACGGGTATAGGGTGGGTTTGAGTAGGGTGATCATTGCTCGGCACAACATCGAGGGCCGAAGGGCCTGTTCTGTGCTGTACTGTTCTATGTTCTATGGTACTTCACACACATTGAACAATGTTGAAACTCAGTCGTGACTGCTGCTATGTTGACACATGTTGCAGCCATTTTGTACACAGCACGATTCCAGAAACAGCAAGCCCCCACCATTCATAGCACGATTTGCTGTTTATATAAGGACATTTGGTTGGTATAAAGAAGAAATATGGACATCTCATTCTATTACCTGAGCTCCTACACGGCTGCTTGGAGTCAGTGGACTAGTCTATATTCAAGAACTCAGTGGCCAACCTAAATGAGTACGCCACCACCATCACAGACTATCTGTAAGTGTGCAGAAGATTGCGTGACAAAGAAGGTAGCATTCCTCAGCTGGAAATCATGGTTTAACCGGGTAATTCACACCCTACTGAAGGCCAAGACTTCAAGACAGGCGACTCTGACCGATACAAGAAATTTAGATACGGCCTCCACAAAGCCATCAGGGATACCAAGAGACAATTCCAGACTAAGCTAGAGTCACAGACTAATGGCACGTACTCTCGCCGGTTGTGGCAAGGCTTAAACAACACAATGGTCTACAAAGAAAGCCAAGTAGAATATCCAGCAATAACGCACCCCTCCCCGATGAACTCAATGCATTCTATGCTCGGTTCGAGCAGGAAACCATCAAACCGTTAACAACTGCCCCAGCAGCGTCGGACGCACCCACACCTATCGTCACAGCTTCCAAAGTCAGATCGGCCTTCTTGAAAATAAACCCTTGAAAAGCAACAGATCCTAGCAGAGTCCGGGTCATACACTCAGATCCTGCGTGGACCAACTGGCAGGTGTGTTCGCGGGCATCATCAACCTTTCTCTACTTAGTTCCGAGGTTCACACCTGCTTCAAGAAGACCACCATCATACTGGAGCCAAAAAAGAACCAGGCAACGTGCCTCAACAACTACCGTCTGGTGGCCTTGACATCGATCATTATGAAGTGCTTCGAGAGGTTGGTCATGAGACACATCAACTCCATACTCCCAGAATGTCTTGATCCACTGCAATTTGCATACCGCCATACGGTCTGTCCATAACAGACGCTATCTCTCTGGCCCTGCACTTATACCTGGAGCATCCCGACAACAAGGACTGCTACATCAGACTCCTATTCATTGACTCCACCTTCAACGGCATAATCCCAGCCGAGCTCATACAAAATCTCCAAAACCAAAACATGACTCCTCCCTCTGCAACTGGATTCCTGACCCATAGACCACAATCAGTAAGGATAAACAACAACACCTCCTCCACAATAATTCTCAATACCGGGGCCCCACAAGGCTGCGTACTTAGCCCGTTCTATACTCCCTGTACACACATCGCTGTGTGGAAAATGTGGCTCCAATGCCATCTACAAGTTTGCTGATGAGATGACTGTAGTGGGTCTGATCTCAAACAACGATTAGTCAGAGTACAGGAGGGAAACAGAGAACCTAGTGGTGTGATGTAACGACAACAATCTCTCCCTCAATGTCAGAAAAGCTAAGGAGTTTGTTATTAACTTCAGGAAGCAAAGTATTGTACACATCCCTATCAGCATCAATGGTGTCGAGATGGAGATGGTTGACAGCTTCAAATTCCTAGGGGTGCACATCACCAACAATCTGTTCTGGTCCATCCACGTCGACACTACAACCAAGAAAGCACAACAGCGCCTATACTTCCTCAGGGAACTAAGGAAATTCGGCATGTCCACATTGACTCTTACCATCTTTTACAGATGCATCATAGAAAGCATCCTATCAGGCTGCATCACAGCCTGGGATGGCAAGTGCTCGGCCCAAGACCGGAAGATACTACAGAGAATCAGGGGCTGGTTTAGCTCACCAGGCTAAATCGCTGGCTTACCAAGCAGGCCAGCAGCACGGTTCGATTCCTGTACCAGCCTCCCCGGACAGGCGCCGGAATGTGGCGACTAGGGGCTTTTCACAGTAACTTCATTGAAGCCTACTCGTGACAATAAGTGATTTTCATTTTCATTTTTCATTTCAGAATCATGAACACAGCCTAATCCATCACACAAACCCATCTCCCATCCATTCTCTCTGCCTACACCTCCCGCTGCCTTGGGAAAGTGGGCAAAGACCTCTCCCATCTGGGTTATTCTCTCTTCCAACCTCTTCCATTGGGCAGGAGATGCAAAAGTCTGTGAACATGTACTATCAGGTTCAAGAACAGCTTCTTTCCCGCTGTTACCAGACTCCTGAATGACCCTCTTATGGACTGAACTGATCTCTCCACACAGTTTCTTCTCTACTGAGTAGCACTACACTCCGTATGCTTCATCCGATATCTATGTAATTACTTTGTGTATTTATCGTATGTCCTATGTTTTTCATGTATGGAACAATCTGTCTGGACTGTACGCAGAACAATTTTCACTGTACCTTGGTACACTTGACAATAAATCCTGAAAATATTCCTGAATTTAAATAAATCTGAAAAATCAAAAAACATGCAACAGAAGGAAAGTGAGACAAATCGGTGATTGTTGAGGAAGTATCTGAATTGAGGGGGGATCCAGAACACAAAAGGGTGGGATTTCAGTTGGAATCTATGTAGGACAAGTTAGAATTGGGGTCACTTGTTCAGAAAGGAGGTATGGCTGTGAAAGTCCGATTTGGTGGTTGCCTGATTAAACACACGGAGGAAAATAGAAAGCACTGAAAGTGAACAAGATAGAGGAGGCAGATGGGAATCCCATTAGAGGAATCATAGAATCGTAGAATTTACAGTCCAGGAGGCCATTCAGCCCATCACATCTGCACTGGATCTTGGAAAGAGCACCCTACTTAAGCCCATGCTTCCACCCTATCCCTGTAACCCCATCTAACCTTTTGGACACTAAGGGGCAATTTAGCATGGCCAGTCCACCTAACCTGCCCATTTTTGGACTGTGGGAGGAAACCGGAGCACCCGGAGGAAACCCACACAGACAGACAGACAGTCACCTGAGGCTGGAATTGAACCCGGGACCCTGGAGCTGTGAGTCAGCAGTGCTAGCCACTGTGCAACCGTGCTGCCCTTCGTCAACGTGGACGAGAAGTGACAAGAAATGGAACACAAACTCACTCGCAAAATTACCGCGGATGTTGGATCTCACATAAATACAGAAAAAGCTGGAAATGCTCAGCAGAGCCTGGCGGTGTTGGAGGAGAGAGAAACAAGAGTTAACAAGTCAGGATGGGTCGGCTGAAAGATCACAGACTTAAAACATTAACCTTGCCTCTGCCTCTCTCTGCCCCTCCCCTCCCCCACAGATGCGACCAGACCTGCTGAATATTCCCAGCATTTTCTGCTTTCAATCCGGATATGCAGCATCTGCAGTATTTTGCATTTGCAAATATCAGTGAAACTGGCTTTTAAAAACCATTAGCCTCTTGTGGGCTCTTTTTGAAGCTGGCTTTGTAAGTTATAAAATACATTTAAATGGTGTACTTTATGCTGACAGAAAGATGGCAGCGAGGATGAGCACTCCGATTTGGAATTCCCCCCCAATATTCCAATTATCTAAATCTAAAGCCAGAGAAAAAAAATTACTGGTGAGCTTTCAACTCATTTACAGGTAATTATTTCATACAATAGGCACTCTCATCATAGACTGTGAAGCTGATGGATTATGGCATGATGTAGAACAAAGGATTTAAGATTTATTTGTGACGATAGATCTGAAAGTTAAAAGGAATTCTAAATTTAGCACTTTACAGCCTCCTATATGACTTAATGTAGATGGCGCTGTGATCAGATATAATGTTTCTTTATGAATATACATGCCTGTATAAATGATTTGAGTGAACAAATGCTCAATGACTTATCCTCAGATCGATCTGTGTTAATTTCTCTGTGTCTTTGCTGCAGCTATAAATATATTAATATCTCACGATTCAAAAAATATATTGGCTCAGAATTTACTGGAGCAGGGCATCACCCTCCAGCTCCAAATACTTTTATGTCACAAATTACTGGAAGTGCTAGCTGCCAACAGTGAGGTGAGGGCAACGGGGTAACTGGGACCTTGGTGAACAAGGGAATCAACAGACTATTTAATTAATGAAAAATGAAATGAAAATCGCTTATTGTCACGAGTAGGCTTCAATGAAGTTACTGTGAAAAGCCCCTAGTCGCCACATTCCGGCGCCTGTCCGGAGAGGCTGGTACGGGAATCGAACCGTGCTGCTGGCCTGCTTGGTCTGCTTTGAAAGCCAGCAATTTAGCCCAGTGAGCTAAACCAGCCCCTAATTAATTAACCAATGGAATTGAAGAACAGAGAAAGACATTGAGCGACAGGGACCCTGGAGCTGTGAGGCAGGAGACAGGGTGAAATACAGACTGGTCAGATATAGGAAAAAGAGGAAAATCAAGATTGGATTGGGAAAAAATAGAGGGAGACAGACAAGATTTTTTTTTAAGTTTAAAGAAATTCCAGGAATAATTTACACCTTGTGGAAATCGGACTCTCAACTGTTCCTTTCTGGGTCTCTAAGGTGTTAGGATCGTTAACCAATCAATTAACAGACTTGTGAGAAAGGTTATAACGCATGGAATAAAATAGACACTAGAAATGTGGATACATAATTGGATAAATAATAGAAAGCAGAGAGTAATGGTAAATGGATATTTTTCGAGCTGGAGGAAGGTTTGTACACGTGTTCTCAGGGGTCAGTATTGGGACCCTTGCTTTTCCTGATATATATTAATGATCTAGATCTTGGTGTGCAGGGGACAGTTTCAAAGTTTGCGGATGATACAAAACTTGGAATATTGTAAACTGTGAAGAGGACAGGGTAGAACTTCAGAAGGACATAGACAAGTTGGTGGAGTTGGCAGACAGGTGGCGGAAGAAGTTCAATGTGGAGAAGTGTGAAGTGATGCATTTTGGTTGGGGTCAAATAAGGGGTGATATTCTAAAAGGGGTGCAGGATCAGAGTGACCTGTGCTTAGATCATTGAAGGTGGCAGGACAGGTGGAGAGAGTAATTAACAAAGCATATAGTGTTGTGGGCTTTATTACTAGGGTCATGGAGTACAAGAGCAAGAAGGTTATGCTGTATTTATACAAGACACTAGTTAAACCACAGTTGAATATTGTGTACAGTTCTGGGCGCCACACTTTAGGATGTATATGGGCTGGAGAGAGTATGGAAAAGGTTTACAGGAACGATTCCAGGGGTGAGCAACTTCAGTTATGAGGATAGATTGGAGAAATTGGGACCGTTCTCCTTGGAGAGAAGAAGGCTACGATGACATTTGATAGAGATGTTCAAAATCATGAGAGGGCAGGATAAAGTAATATGAAGAAATTGTTTCCCCTTATAAAAAGATCAAGAAGGAGAGAGCACAGATATATGGCGATTTGGAAAAGAAACAAGCGTGACGTGAGAAAATACTTTTTCACACAATGAGTGCTTGGGGTCTGGAATGCATTGCCTCCAAGTGTGGTGGAAACCGGTTCAATCAAGGCATTCAATTAGATGATTACTTGAATAGAAACAATGTGCAGTGGAACGGGGAAAAGGCAGGGGAATGGTACTTAACCACAATTTGAAGAGCTGGTGCAGACACAATGGGCCAAATGGCCCTCTGCCGTGCCACAACAATTCTGTGATTCCTTATGTCATCAAATAGCAGACATAACTTTAAGTTGAAACTCATTTCCATTTACAGGACAATTAAGAAATATCTTGATGTTTAAGATGACAACTCTAGTTTGGGTTATTTAAAAAAGGCAGCTGAAGCTCCTTCTCTGCAAGCTCCACATTAACGGAACAGGGTAAGCGCCAGAATCAGACAAGGGATGGATCTTAAAAGGAAAATCATTTGCCTATCAGTAGTGAGCTACCCAATGTAGTCAGGTGTCAGTGAGGAGGTGGAAAGACGTTGTTCACAACAAGACGCGAGGAACGTTTGAGAAGCAGACAATAAATGCTTTGTTCTATCTGATTTAACATTGTGCATCTCTGGCATTTCATAATGAAGCATGCAGGAGATAGAATGTTCAACTGAATTAGGGGTCATGACCATACAGTCAATTTCAATTTCCCCAAGTTGATGGTTTCTTGGGGAATGTGCACATGCAAAAACAAGGACTGTGTGACAATGTTGCATTATAAATTAAACTGTAACACGTGATGTTGTTCTGCGTTTTCCAATGAAGATCTCACCCCTAATCATGGGTTGCTGGTGCCTTGCTCCAGGAGCATCAGTTGATGTCTCATGGTACCAGACCACACCATTCGGCACTAAACTCCCCTCATCCGACCAGCACTGATGGATGAATACTGTAAGTTCAGACATACGATTGCATAGCTTGCTGCTGACAGAAATCATCAAAGGAAATAAGGGAACGCAAGAGAGGAGAAAGGTCAGGATTTGACAGTTATTCAACAAGTGGGCTGAATAGTGCAAATACTGCACAAGATTTGATGACAACCAGTCTGCCTGTTGGATAAATGTCATAGGCAATGAAAGCTCAGTGTGGGTCTCATTAGGGCAGATGAATAACTAGTGTGCCACACTGTAAGAATTGTACAGACTTTTTTTTAAAGTATAAATTAACCATTAGTATGCTGATTTCTCTAAGGAATCAGATTATTTTAAGTCCGCTATGTTTTTTTAAAAAAATGTTTCACTTCACAATCTGTAAGAATCAAGAATGGTACCAGCTATCAGTGATTTAGTTTTTTATTTGTTCAGGGGACGTGGGCGTTTCTGGCTGTGCCAGCAATTATTGCCCATCCCTAATTGCCCTTGAGGGGGGAGTTAAGAGTCAACCATATTGTTGTGGGTCTGGAGTCACATGTAGGCCAGACCAGGTAAGGATGACCGATTTCCTTAAAGTACATTAGTGAATAGATTTTTAAAAATGTCATTCGACATGGTCTTTAGACTTTTAATTACAGATTTTTATTGAATTCATCTGCAGTAGCGGGATTTGTACCTGGGTCCCCATAGCATTACTCTGGGTTTCTGGTTTACTAGTCCAGTGATAATACCACAATACCACCACCTTCCCACTAGCTTACTAGTGTTTTTGTAAAAGCTTTACTAGAGTAATGATTCAAAATTTCTAAACTAAAAAAATGTTTAAAACATTGCTATAATTCTGCCTCTTTCAGTATTTATTTTTCCCATTTTAATTACATTTTCTCTACCTTTTATTTTAATTTATTAGAACTTATTATTTTGTGTTTAAAACATGCCATTACCTCTCTGCCTCCACTGACTCGACTTTCTTATCTGAATTAGAACCTACAAAATCTCAGCTCTTGATTGGCTGAGAAATTGATGCACAAGCCAATTCCTTTCAGCCAAGGTGCCTTTTTCAAGTTTGATTTAATCGGAATGTACAATTTACCTAACATCACGTCTTTCGGGACTTGTGGGGGGGGGGGGGGGGGGGGGGGGGGGGGAAACCGAAACACTCAGAGGAAACCCACGCAGACAAGGGGAGAACGTGGAGACTCCGCACGGACAGTGACCCAAGCCAGGAATCGAACCTGGGACCCTGGCGCTGTAAAACAACAAAGCTAACCACTGTGCTATATCTGTGCCACCCAGTGTGGCTATTGCTGCCCACCCTTTAAAAATCCGGGACAAGGAACTTCAAACGTCCACACAAATGAGATCATCAGAGCCAACAATCCATCAGTGATCACAGGGAGATGTATGATCACAGCAACACTGTTGTAATTTCACATTTCTGAATAACTCCCATATTTCTTCAGCCTGCGACGTGCACCATTCCCTGAACCTATGCAGTCTATTCCCTGACCACAATGATTGCGCCAGTCTTTCCAAATGGTGGAATATTCTGGAGAAGCATGTGACGGCTCCTATTGCCAATTATTCTCTCCATGGCTTGGTAGGTTGCATCAGAAACCCAAAAGATCGAAAAGATTATTTTAAACAGCGCAGGGAGAGAAAGAATTGGAAAATTTTAAGGGGAACACAGATGCGCACTGATGGTAACAATGTCTTGTAGAAGGATCCCATCGGTGGTTCTCAGGCAAACTTAGCCAATCCTCCTGACAACACTGTCACATGTCCACCAAGACAACCCGTCCAAGGTTGGTTTGTGTCAAAAGCAACCTTTTAAACATTTACCAAAACTTAGCTATGAAGCTGAACATCTGGAGTTTTCCCCCATTCCATGAATATTGCAGAACACAGGCTGCCATTTTTCCTTCTGCTCAGCTGCACACACATTCCAGTGAAGTTTACTGACTGCAGCTCATCTTTTACTTCATGTTTCTGCACAGTAATCCTTTGCTGTCTGATAATAGTGCTGCCTCTGAAAGGACGTGTTTTGTTTGTGACTCACTCACTCTCAGACCAGCTGCAGAAAAGGAACATCCACTGCTTGGCGCAGTCCTTACTGCAAGGATGCTTTCTTCCCACTCCCCAAAACACAGCTGTATAGGAGTTACTCTGTGGTAAAGCCAATTCACAATATTTTTTAAAAAAAATTAATTCATTGGATGTCATTTTTTTACTAGATTATTCAGACTTTGTTATGCTGGAAGTCATCAGAAGATTCATAGAATCCCTACAGTGAAGAAGGAGGCCATTCGGCCCATCGAGTCTGCACCCACCCTCTGAAAGAGCACCCTGGCTGGGCCCACTTCCCCGCCCCATTCTGCACCCCCACCTAGCCTGCACACTAAGGGGCAATTTGGCATGGTCAATTAGACCAGTCCACTTTTAATCAAACCTCTCTCATCGTCTCCTGCAGAAGTGTAATTAAGACACCAGCCCCTGTTGTGGAGACTCTTTCTGATCTCCAGCCTCACCGCTGCTCATTCCAAGCCAAGAGCTGGTCAACACGTGGGGCAGTTTGCGAGCGCTGTTAGCCATGGCATCCACGTCCTGCAGAATGCGTGTGAGAGAGTCTTCAGGACTGTATGACATCCAGTGACAATGCCAATTAAAACTGTGAAATAAACTGAGTAGTTTCCCGCGAATTAGCCTTGTAACTCACAGCATTACATCTCGCAGCCTCTTCGTCCGCGAACTTAGGCGGTACTTTGAAACCGTTAAAAAAAAAACTTTTCCTCCCAACACTACACATCACTGTAATCCCCTCAGCGTTGAAATTTCGCTTTCATCAAGCTGTACGCGCGCGTGTGTGTGTGTGTTTTTTAGTATTTGTTTTAGTATTTTCTTTTGTCCCACCAATACAATTCTGCCCTGGAGTTAACGCGGATTTGCAGATTTCTTCCAGAAAGGAAACATTTGATTTCTTCACACGCATTGCTGCAGTTTTGTTCTGTGAGATTTTCAGGCCGGACATCCGCAGCTTTTTACTGTTTCGTGATTAAAAAAACAGCATTCTTTTTTTGTACGGAATTGGAAATTTGGTGAGAGGCGGTGTGTTAGGAGCCTGGCTGGAGTGTGTAATCACCCCTCGATCCACAAGCTCTCAGTCCCACAGTCACTGCAGCTCTCCTTCAATGAATAGAGAAATCACACACACACACACTGACCAGGAAATGGACTGTGGCTGGTGTCAGGTTTATTTCATTGCAGGCAGCTAATGTACACACACACTTGTGATGTTCGTTGGGTGTGTCGGAAAGAGCAGACCCCGACAGGCCATCACTTGGATTGAGGGGAGGGGAGGTGTTTTTGCTTTGCTGCTGGGAGGGAGGGTGGGTGGTGCCGGAGGGGCTCCGCTCAAGGCGGCATTGCACCGCCCTCGGCTGGCTGGACATTGGCAGTGATTCCAAGGGAGAGGGATGCTGACTGGTTTAGCTTGAGCGGACCTCATCTTCTCACTCGGCTGCACTCCAGGAGTCAACAAAGGGAAGAAAACGGCAAAAGGGAATCCGTGTTGACGTTTTCCCTTATTTTGAAAAATTACACCTTTCACTGCTGCGATCAGCACCCCCCCCTCCCTCCCTTTGATTGAGTTAAGAAAGGATCTAGTGAAATAAAGCAACCCTGCCTCTGAAGCTAAAAGAACAGGAATAATAAAACAAAATCAACGTTGGAGCGCATCTGCCATGGACATTTGGCACAGCATTCGCCACTGGGTTCTGTGGCACTCTCAATGGAGGTAGATTTCAGCAGAAAGTCTTGGGGTTCTTTCTCAACAAAAATAAATAAATGTGGACATCTTATAATTCATCTTGTCATCTTCATCTGTTGGCATCTCGATTACACTGGCCATCAGCAATTACTTTCTCAGGAATCCTGTCTCTGTCACTAAACAGATCATATATTTCTTGAAAGCCGTGGATTTTTAGCTGAGAAAGTCCAAAGGTTAAATTGAATGGAAATATCTGTCAACTGGTTTATGGAAGAACAAATTTAAAAAAATATATATATATATACACACTTTATATATATATATGTGTATACATACATACTTTATATATGTACATATACAAACATATGTATGTACACATGCACAAACATATATTTATATATACATACATATATATACACACAAATATATGTGCACACTATGTGCTCTCCACAAACTGTGAACAAGTGTCCACATTCTGACCATGCCAGCTGCAATGACGCGTGGCAGGACATGATAATATAGAAGGAAAAACTTGATGGAAAAGACAAATTTATCTTGCAAGTGAGAGTTGGCCAACTCGTCCAGAACAGAATTACCTGCCCATAACGTGTCAACGATGTGTTTTTTTTTTAAAAACACCCACCCACCGCCGTCCTGATCCCTGGGTGCTGATGGGGGTTTTACTTTCCAGGCTGTGGTACCCCCCAACCCACCCACACGCCACTCGTGATCTTGCCAATTTTAAACGTGCTATCAAAGGGGTTGCTATGGAATTCCTTAGCCCGGATAAATATTTTATGCAAATTAAAATTTAATTCTTTGCTTAGTTTAAGCAATTTTCCCGTAAGTGGTGTGTATGAGAGAGATTACAACATTTGCCTGTTTGTTTATAATTTAATTTTTTATGTTGTGGCTGGCACTAGAAAGACTGAACACCTGTGAGTATTTATAATGTCCCGTCTCCCTCACAGCTGCTCCTTTTCAAAACACCTCACTGGCGTAATAATTTCATAAAATTTCATGATTTACCATCTGCTAGACTGTGCTATAAGTACATGCAATAAGCGGCTATGTGGCGCCAGTCCCAGAAAGGTACAATAACTGTATATTTTAACTTAATGACTTTTTTGGGGGAGGGGGGGGGGGGGGGGGGGTATTGGTTGCAAATTTCAGTGCTCCGCGTGGCGATGTTGTTGAAGACAAGTCGATTTGGATTTCATATCAGGTACTTCCTATCCACCCCCCCCCCCTCCTCTTCACCCCTCAGCTTTCAAAAGGTTGACAGTGTCAGAATCTAGATACCAACATTGAGCAGGAAAGACAAGGTAGGAGGCACAAAAGGATTATTTTCCTTTTAGCATTTTGATGTCTGTGCATTTGGGTAATTAAAATGATTACTACAACAATTAAAGCAAGTAATTAGAAACTAATTACACCAGAATTTTTTGTGATTACAGGAGCAGATGAAAATAGTGTTCAAAATTAAATTCATTGCATATTCATGGAAATGAAATTAAATACTGCTGTGTGAATGAGATACTAGGAGCGGGGAAGGGGAAAAAATGGCAATTGGGGGATTCAGAGTACAGGCTGTTCCTAATGCACAAACCAGACATTTGGTTAAATCAGTGATAATCTTTTAATGGCTTTAAAAGGAGTAATATTTGGAAAGGAGTCAAGAACTACCAGGGTATGTGGTTTTTACACTCTGTGTGATAATGCATAGCAGCTGTAGCACAATAGAAAACAGTTAATCATTATCCACTCAAATGGATGCACAGAAGAGAGATATTTTATGCCTTTTTTGTTGCTCTTCATGCAAGAGGATAAATTAAATTAAGAATATTCTAAAGCCCTCTTTTTACTATTGAGTTCCTTCAAGCCTCTCTTATGCCATAATCATTTAATGAGATTCGGTAGATTAAATAGATTTTCTGTTAAGCCGAGCACCAGAGAGATAGCCATGTCTGGAGTGAATGGTTATTAACATTTAAATATTTCACAGAACAAAAGTCAGAATATGAATTTTTCATTGTTGCAGGGCCGGGATGGATTTCGCTCGACCTTAATGAAACCAGAAGTAATTAGAATGAGACAGGAGGAGCACTTTCACGAGAGCGCAATTAAATTGAGCGCGCAGAGTAGTTATTTATATAGGTTGGTCAATCTTCAGCTCTGGCGCTATTTTCTCAGTCTGCTTGAGCTGTAGATTATTACAAGAGATTAATAATGTAAATTTCACTGACTCTGCTGCTCCTGAAGGTTCGGCCTTCAGAAATTGATGTGACCGTAATCCATCAACTTGTTCCATACAGCCCTGTCCCTTCCCATTTCTCATCAACTCCCCCCCCCCCCCCCCCCCTTCTTAAAGCTGTCTGTTGTCAAACGCGATCCCATTTGGTGGAAATGTCCAATGTGAGCTGATTGGCGTGAAGAGACACTCGGCTTTGTATTTCCAGTCACTTGTCAATTTCAGTGTGAGCGCTGATCAGTGATGTCTGCAAATCAATTCACAGCCATTCGACATTGAGAAGAAAGTGCCTCACCTGCACAGCAGCCGCAGCCGAATGAAATCAGACTAAATAAACAAGTCTGCTGAAGCTACAAGAGGGGGGGGGGGGGGCTGTGTGCAAAACAATTAGCGCAAACATCTGCCCGAGTGCCCATGGTGTTTTTAAATATAATTAAAAAGTATTCTCCTCAATCCCACTGGATACCGTGTAATCCACCGGTAATCTGGCCACGGCAGCCAGGGTGACAAGGTTTAGAGCAGCCCAATGCTTCCAAGTAGGAAATGTGTTTCTGGAGCATGTTTCTCAAATTGTGTTCAGTCGACTCGGATTCAGGTTGAAGCACTTTACTGTACCACGAGGTGATGGTTGCAGAGCGTGTTCACTGTGCGGGGAAGTCCTGACTGAGCCCAGATGTGATGCAGGCCAGATGTTGCCATAATATCAGAACGCAGCATGAGCTCAGAAACCACCCTGTCACATCTTCGGGTCAGCTCCTGATCGGATTGCTCAGAGCTTGGGTGATTCTTTTTGGCTTTGGCGTTCAAGTGTGATTTTTCTTTTTACACCCTCTTTTTGCCTACCAGCATTTAAAAAAAATATCTGTTTCACAGCATGCAAGTTGCCAATTCCTTGGCGAGGTGCATATGGTTCAGACCCGGTACACGGGACACCGCCTGTGTCAAAATACCAGGCACTGACCGGCCAATAAACAGGCCTGACCTTCGTTAAACTCATGCTCTTGTAATAATCGCTTGCAATTAGCTTGGCCTTCTCGACCTGGTTTTCTCTGTTCATCAAACGGGGAATCAATTCCATTCAATGTGGGCACCTCTGTTTTGGGGGAACGGTTATTACATTAAATATGGTGGCTCAGAAGTAATGCATGCATTGAAAGACGCATTGTGCATTGTGCATCCAGGGATCTGTAACTGTTTGTATGAGGTCTTGAAGTTTCAATTGAAAGCAAAATGCTGCGGACGCTGGAAGTGCGAAATAAAAACAGAAAAGGCCGGATAATCTCAGCAGGTCTGGCAGCAGCTGTGGAGAGAGACACACAGTTAGCTGTCGAGTCCTTGTGAGCCCACTACAGTGCTGAAGAGGGCTAGAAATATGAGAATTTACTGGCCTTGTGCTAGTTAATGCCAAATAATGGAGGCTATAAAGGTGGGCGTGAAACTTGCAGGTATAGGCGGCGCCGCTTTTCTGATTTTTATTCATTTTTATTTTGATAGCTTCATGTTGAAACTCAGCCACATCAGCCTACAAAACCAAAGCTCACACTCCAATGCAGCACTGAGCAGAGGCACAGACTTTCAGATGAAACATTCAACTGAGGCCCCCCTCAATGTACCTGAACAGGCGCCGGTATGTGGCGACTAGGGGATTTTCACAGTAACTGCTGCAGTGTTAATGTAAGCCTACTTGTAACAATAAATATTATTATGATTATTATTACCTGCTCTGGTGGATGTAAATGATCCCATGGCAGAGAAGTCCTCCCTCATGTCCTGGTCAATACTTATTTCTCAATTAACATCACAGAAACAGATCACCTGGTTATTATCACATTGCTGTTTATGGGAGCTTACTGTGCACATATTTGGCTGCCGCCTTTTAACTGGCTGCCCTCCAACAGTTTGTTAGCATCTCATCAGCTGTAAAGCACTGAGACATCTGGTGGTCATGAAAAGTGCCATATAAATGCATGTGTTTCTTTTTTACAGGACCAGCAGAAAACAAGTGAAATTGCTTTCCAAATGGTAACATTTGTTTTCCATATAAATAATTTGCATGGTTATTTCTGTAGTAATTTCAAAGGTTACCGTGAAATACAATGTTAAAATACTGAGTAGAGGGGCAAGATATGATGCATTCATATTAATTTATCAAAAAAAGGACACATCAAGTGTATGGAGGCGTTGCTACAGATGTTAAAAGCAATTTCAAAATGTCGCCAGCAGACTCAAACCGACCGGCACATTTCAAACTTGAAAGTTTCCTGACCAAACAACAATTAAATTCTGAGTGCCTCGGCCCAATATTCATCTCAGAGCAATTAGAATTTGTGCCTTAAAAGGAACACATCCCAACCTTCACACAATGCATGGCACAAAATCTATCATCTGACTTGAGCAGCAATGTGGGAGGTCTATAAATTACAAAATTACAGAAAGCTGCCGTCTCAACAGCAATGATTACATTTCCTCACATCTTCCACAGAGAATGTTCTGAAGGCCTGTGGTTTGTTCGAAGAGTTATGGAGTCACCTCAAGAGGATGCTAAGAAGATTTATTTTGAGAGGCGTTTGGAATGACACCTGCTGGAGACTGCTGTACGACCATAGGCTGGGTTCTCATTTTGGCTGACTCCACTCACTTTAGCTGAGGCTTTTCATCAACAACATGTTTTCAAGAATAGATCTTCCCACCCGCATTTCCTGCTTAAAAGAGATGCAAGTGATCAAGAATTAAAAAGTTTAGAGAACTATTAAAATTTCAGTCAATGGCTCACATGTAGGCTTAAAAAAAAAACTGACTCCATGAATAATCTGTATTTTGGGGGTGAATACTTAATTAAGGTGCAGGTGATGGCGGGCAGGGTTTAAAATAAATGACGGCTGCCTAAATCTGATTTCAAGCATCAAGGAAATTCCAGCATTTCCAATCATTTTCTTTCACGCCCATCAACGAAAGCAATGAAGCAGCCAAGCCCTGTTAAGGACTTATATTAATGCATCTGGAAAGAAAATGCCAGTTTATCATTGCCGTGCTGAGCAGTAAAACTCACTGTTCCACGTTCCTACATAGTGAAGCATTGCTTCAGTTCATATTCTCCCCCCCCCCCCCCCCCCCCCCCTTTCCGTCACAAGGTGAAGTATGGAATTTGATTAACAGGGATTTGATTTTACAGGTTTTGAGATACAATCAGTTGGAAACATGTTGAATGGCAGCTGTGGAAATCCTGAGCCGGTGGGTTGATGTTCAGACACCGGATCGATGTTACTGAGTGTCTGGAGTGGTAATTGAGGTGCAGGGCAGCAATCTGAAAGGTTAGTTCCATGACAAAACAGGACACATACCATTTTTGGATGCACTTTGATGCATCCCTTCTCTTCAGCATTGCTATTAGGAAAGCCCCCTGGTGGTAGAGGGTCATATGACTTGGATGATATAATTTGGGAACCATAGAATGGCGGATTGAGGCCTTTCGAAACATCTTGTTCGACTAACAGGACGGTTGCTCCTTGAGCCTAGAAACATTTTTGAGATTGCTTTCGTTTTCATCAGTGTTGATAATGATGGTAATTGCTGATCATCTAGTGTAATACAGTGAGTAAATTTAAGGAGAGCATAGAACATTAAAGTTAGACAGATTTTTAATTAGTAATGGGTTGAAGGGTTATGGAGAACGGGCAGGAAGGTGGCACTGAGGCCATGATGAGATCAGCCTCTTATTGAACGTATTGATCGTATTGAACGGTGGAGCAGACTCGAGAGGCTAGATTGCTCATTCCTGCTCCTAGTTCTTATGTTCTAAGAAGGAACTATTCTGTCCATTTCCCCCTTCCAGCTCTTGGTCTGTAGCCCTGTAGGTAACAGCACCTCAAGCACAAATCTTGATTAATAAAGGGATCTGAGGGGTAGCACGGTGGTGCAGTGGTTAGCACTGCTGCCTCACGCCGCCGAAGACCCAGGTTCGATCCTGGCCCCGGGGCACTGTCCATGTGGAGTTTGCCCATATTCCTGTAACTGCGTGGGTCTCACCCCCACAACCCAAAACGATGTGCAGGGTAGGCCAATTGGCCATGCTAAATTGCCCCTTAATTGGAAAATAATAATTGGGTACTCTAAATTTATATATATAAAAATAAGATTAATAATGGGGTCAGGGGTTATGCAGAGGAGGCAGGAGATTCTGTTTGTGGGAGCTTGCTGTGTACAAATTGAGTGCAGTGGTTTCTACATTACCACAGAGCCTATACTTCAGTAGTACCGAATTGGTTATAAAGCACCACGGGACGTCCTGGAAAGCTCCATATAAGAGCAAGCCATCTTTTTTAACATTGGTTCCCGATGCCATTGTTGTTTCGGAAACTGCTTACGCTTTTCAACCTAATTCACACAAGCAGTGAACTGGATTGATCACTCAAGAGTGGATAACAAGTGGACTCTTAAGTTGTGATTGCAGAAGTGTTTTGTAACTAAAACATTCTGAAAACCAAAACACCTAATTAAAAAATCTTGCATATACCGTGTGTTTATAGGGAATCATGCCCAGAGCTTGTCCATCATACTTGAATATATTAGATTTGAAATGTCTCCGTAGATTCATTCAGATTGGCATAAATAACTTCTGTCTGTTCAGTTAGCCATGCTGATTTGCTCAGATATTTGATTGTCAACTGACAAGTTGGAAAACTATGACCAGAATTCAGTAACAGCAGCCCTGACAAAATTAACCAAAAATCTGCTTAAATATTCAAAACTCTTAATCAGGCACCAGCAATTCTTTAAAATATCAATTTATCAAAACAAAACTTTACTATGTCCTTTAAATCTTAATGTCGGTTCTCGTCCAAGTACACAACGTGAAAAGGAACATTTATTATAACTGGTGTAATTCAGAAAAAAGCACTGAACATACTCTTGATGTTAACAATTGTATGTTAGAAATGTATCTAATTGGTTTCCCTCATACAGGTTGTTGCTGAGTGCAATTGGGCTTGCGTTTTGCTGTATTCTATCATTTACATTGTGCAGCTGTGGCTTATTTGAATGTATGGTTCAATCAGTAACCGATGCCCAAAGTATAATTAATGTCACTCCATGTAGGCCCCTCTGATGTTCCAAACCTTTCTTGTAGCCTATACCTTGCATGACCAGCCTTGCTCTCAAGCATGGACAGGGATCTGAAGCTTTTTCTCCTAAGTATAATTTGATGATTGGAAATCAAGCCCAGGCAAACCATTTCCTCAAAATAACTATTATCGTAGATTTCCAGCATATAATAGTACCAATTGCGGCACCGGGGACCCGGGTTCGATCCATGTGGGTTCTCCCCGTGTCTGCCCACAACCCAAAGATGTGCAGGGTAGGTGAATTGGCCATGCTAAATTGCCCCTTAATTGGAAAAAACAAGAATTGGGTACTCTAAATTTATTTTTAAAAAGTGAATGGTATAATTTCCAAGGTGCAGTAATTTCAAATTTTATTTTCTACGTTCTCTTTCTTCCCTTCCTCAATGTGACCCACTCCCTATAATCACTCCTCCATTGTGTCTCCCTTTCGTACTCTATTCTTCTCCTGAAAAGTTGGTCTCCAGGCAATGCGCACACAATGGTACAGGAGATGAGCTAGTTATATAATAGGTGCACTAAGCAAATCTTCAACCAGGACCTTTTTATATAAAAACAGAAAATGTTGGAAATACTCAACAGGCTATGACAGCATCTGTGGAGAGAAAGAGAGTTAGGTCTGTGGTCCTTCATCAGAATTGAGAAAAGCTAGCGATGGGTGAGTGGGACAAGGACAAAAGAAGGCTTATGACAGAAGAGATGAATGACACAAGAGTTGGTCTTCCAGGGTCAGTAGTAAGAAAAGAACAAACAATATTCCTGGAGCAGGTGCTGTTGTTGACCGAAAAAAATCGAAACTAAGCAAAGAAAAGGAAAAACGGAGCAGAGGTTATGGTCTGAAATTGTTGAATTCAATGTCCAAAAGGCTGTAAAGTGCCTAATCGGAAGGTGGGGTGCTGTTTGTCAAACTTGCGCCAAGCTTCATTGGAACAGTGCAGCAGGCCAAGGACAGAGATGTCAGTGTGAGAGCAAGATGCAGATTTAAAATGGCAGGCCTACGGAAGCTTGGGGTCATGCTTATGGACGGACCTTTGATTTCTCTTTCCAAGGATTCCCTTTTTGGTAATAGATAACCAAGCCAGAGTAGAACAGCTATATTACTGTTGACAAGCTTATCCTGGAACTGGAGTGCCTGTTTATTCACAGTGACATGCACGCTCTGCTCCTTCCCTAAAAAGCTTTGTCTTTCTATTGCATGGAGGTTACACTGTGCTTGCGACAGGTGCTTTCTTTCCTCCCTTTCTAACCGGAAACTGATAGTTGGGAACAATTCATGGTTAATACAAACGACTGGTGAGAGACAGCTTCAAGGTACGCAATTTCTATCCAAGCTTTTGTTTGTCTCAATAAAATACGTGTCCTTCTTTTGGCTATGATATATTCAGAAAAATGCATTTTGTTTTAAAGCGGTAAAGATTTTCTACAGAAATAGATGTGCACACCAACTTTAATTGCACGGAGCAAGGCCCTTTGGTGCACAGGGCAGTGATAATATGGTCAACTCTACTGCTGCTGATCATTTGCCAAGAACACGAATGGACAGGGAAGATTTACCACAAACAAATTTGGCTGGTGCTTATGAATAATGTGTGCAGTTTTATAATGTGCTTGCTTCTAATGAACTGAATATATTTATTTAGACAGAAATAAAAGTCTCAGTATAATAAAATTAAATTTGATGCCGCGTCGCCCAGCCCAGTTGGCACATTAGTCCCTCTGATATCGACACTTCAAAGGTGCTCAAAGGCTCTCGACACAATAGCCTTAATTGTAATTCAAGTACTTGTGATATTTTGGTAACAATTACTATTGATTTTACAATTTGTTTACAGAGATGTTGTTTTATTACTAATATATTTAATGTACAAATCAATAGGAACACTTGTTTGGCTCACTCCCTAGAAGGTAATAAAATCAAATATCTCAAGAGTAAAATGTTATCTGATCCATAAATGGCAGCAGCAGATGCTTAATGTAATAGTTAAAGACTATGAAGCATTCTTGGCAGGGGACTATATTCACACCAGTAATGACAAAACTTACAGAATACACAGGCAGGAAAAATTTAAACTGCAATTTACAGCCTAAATTACTAAAGATTTATTTATTTGAAATGACTGCGAGCTATGAACACTGCACTCCATTTAAAAGCTCTTTATTTTGCTTAGCCCCGGGGCATTCGGCGCATCTAATCTCACCCGCAACTATAATTCTCCGTCAAATAACCCTCACTTTCCACTGATTTTTTTTTTTCTGCACAGGGTAATTTCACTTTTTTTATATTTCCCCTGGATAAACCTACAGCTTTGATTGGTAGAAAAAGTTGCAAACCAGCAAACTTTAACTGGCTGGAAATGTGCTTTCATTTGCTGTACCCTTGGCACTGGTTCCTGTGGTGAAGGCTCCCAATGATTGTTTGCTTTGTTTTTCGCCTCCATCTGTTTCCCGACGTTGTTCGAAGAACAATCAGACACTGAACCTTTCAAGAGGTGGCATTTGCCAGTTTCGCAGGGGGCGAGGGGGGGGTGGAATCAGATGAGACACATTTCGTACCTGCACATGCACCAGCCAAGACTTTAACCCTTCTCAGATTGAAGATTACCTGACCCCACCCCCAATATTAAAACTTCCTTAATTGCCCCTTCACTGCTTACCCAGTGAACTCAGTCACTTTACTTGTTTAACATATCTGTGGACCTGCTTCCTAACTGGGCACAATTGGTTCTGATAGGATTGTCATGAACCCAACATATTGGGCGGGATTCTCTGTTGCCCGACGCTGAAATTGGGAACGACGATTGGATGGAGAATAGCTCCCGACGCTGAAATCATGCCAGGTGCCAGTTTGGCACTGAATCGTGAGGCACCGCCTCCTCCAAATCAGCATCATTGTGGCGCGCGCAGTTGTGACCGCATTAGCACCTCATTATCGGGCCCAATCACGACGCTCCGACTCCGATGGGCCGAGTTCCCGATGGCACGGGCCACGTGTGGTCTCGACCGACGTGAGCCTGGCATGGCGGCCACGGGGAGACAGAGAGGGCATACAGACAGTGTCCAGCACCACCATATGTCGGGGTATTCCGCCACGCAGTCCAGCACACCCAGCGCCATCTTTCCTGGTGCGATCAGTGCGTGTGCGGGGGGTGTAGGTATATGCGCGGCTGCAGCTTGTCGGCTCTGCGCATGTCCAGCACGGATCTGGTGATTGTCCCACCCTTTGTCGGGTGGTCTGCAGGCGTTTCACACTCCACTGGTGCTGGCCCCTCACTGGTACCTTAATCGGTGCGGGTGTTGCGCCGATTTGTCCGATGTGGAACTTCACGGATCCTCCGTTGGCGTTCGCACTTGGAGCCTCAGGAATGGAGGAAACTTACACCTTGGCTCTGGAGGTTTTAAGGTATTCTTGCCGCTGACTTAAGATCCCACCACAACAGCTTAACAGTAATTGGGCGAATAGTCCAGAGAAATGTCACATTTGCTTGTAAAATTTAAAGTTGCATTTTTAAAAATTGCATTAACGTGACTGGGGCCTCGTGGTTCACAGAAGGACTGACTGAGCCACATGCATTCTCAAACCTCTGTTCAGGCAACAGGCTCAAATCATTGAACCATTATTAGCTGGTCTGATGTTACTTCTCAAATAGAGTGGAATCCATCTGATGTGAATTTTGTCCCTCTTGGGCAAAATGCTTTTGGCTCATTGAAATACAAAATACCTCACAGATGAGTTCCACAGAATGATATCCCAATTAAACCATTTTGTTGTCACAGGCCATGGCAATTTAAGGCACCGTTTGCCATCTCATTATCCTACCCCAAATTACTGTGTCAATAGGGGCCCTGTGGAAAATCAAAGGTTATTCTTCCCCATTGATGAACAGCAATATATTTTCTGTCTGTGCCCCAGGCATAGACTACACCATTGGTAATTTCTCCTATTTTCACTCACTCCTGCGTCTGAGCCACTTCAATTAAATGATATTTATGTTAATCGGAACAGTGAGAAGAACAGGACTGGAAATGGTTCTGCAGACCACATGGCCAGTCTTAGGAACTAACATCCAGCAATCGGAGGCATCCTCCAGGGGCTTTTCACGGTAACTTCACTGCAGTGTTAATGTAAGCCTACCTGTGACAATAAAGATAATTATTATTACATCTATTCGGTTCTCACTGATTCTCACTAACTCCCTCCAATCATCTCCCTGGGTAGTCACGCCTTCATCAACCATGGTGCAGGAGGGTTATTTTCACAGTAACGTCATCGCAGTCTTGATGTGAGCCTACTTTCGACCATAATAAAGATTATTATTATATAAATAGAGCGACACAGCACAGAAACTGGACTGTGCCAGTGTTTATACTACATGAGACTTCACCCATTCCATCTACCTCATCTCCAAGTGCATCAATACGACTTACCCAAATCACATCAACGTTTAACATTCTCACCTCTATCTGGGTAAAGAAATTTCTTCTGAATTCCCTATTCGATTTCTTGGTGACTATTATTGTGGCTTTATAATGATACCTTCCCCCTCCCCCCTCCATACACTTGCACATACACACACACACAAGAGGAAACATTCTCTGTCCGCTCCAACAAAAGCTTTCTGAACTTAAAAAATGTAAAGTAACTATAGAGTCGCCAGAGTCCCGGATGACCAAAAGCTGCTTCACCCTTTGAGGGGGAGAGCTGACTGGTGGTGATTTAACCTGAGGATTGCCTCACCTCATGCGAGGGGCAAGGGTGAGAAGGCGGGGCCTTCATGAATAAACTCAGCGGGTATGGGGTTTGAATCCGCGTCGCTGGCCTCGCTCTGCATCCTGAACCAGAATTTGAAATATCTCTACTGTATTAGGTTAGTCCCTGTCACTTGTTCATCCTTTTTATTCCCAAATATATACTTTCTTCATAAACTTTGTAAAATTACGTTCCATATTAGTTCAAGTTTGACATTGCACATAGTGCAATAGAGTTCAATCTCTTTTACTACAGTATGTAGCACTCCGATAGTGCAGTCAGTCAACCCAGTTAGGATTTATATTTACAATATATATTTTGTATCAAACGTGTAGCTCAAAGGGCTTTTAAAGGGGTTAAACTCTGTTAAGCTTACTACGAATGGGGGGTGGGGGGGGGGGGTGGGGGTCTTTAACGCAATGGCTTTTCTCTATTGAGCCTCTGTAAGTGGTTGCCACAAAGCTTTATTACATCCCTCAGCATGTAGCCCTGGATCTTGGAGTGTGCCAGTCTGTAAAGTGCGATTGTGGGCAGCCCCTCGCACTAGAAGACCAATAAGTTTCCAGTAAGCCCAAGAGCTTCTTTCATCGAGTTGATGATCCTCCAGCAGTTGAGCTCTTTTTCCTCCTTTCCTGATAGATGTAACCTTGTGTTTCTGCTAATCCTTTGAAACCTTTCTTGCACTCTCTCCAGTGCCTCAAGCCCTTTTATAATGTGGTAACCAAATTTGCACACAGGATTCCGGGTGTGGTCCCACCAAGCTTTGATACAGCTTATTTTATAAATTTAGAGTACCCAATTATTTTTTTTCCAATTAAGGGGCAAAATAGCGTGGTCAATCCACCTACCCTGCACATATTTCGGGTTGTGAGGGTGAAACCCACGCAGACACGGGGAGAATGTGCAAACTCCACACGGACAGTGACCCAGGGCCGGGGACGAACCTGGGACCTCGCTGCAGTGAGGCAGTAGTACTAACCACTTCGCCGCCTTGCCGCCCTTCGCTTTGATACAACTTGAGCATAGCCCTCTGACATTTCGATTCAATCTCCATGGAAATAAACCCAATGCTTGGTTTGTTTTTCTTACAGCTTGATTCACCTGCATCAGAATTTTTAATGATTTGTATTCCCAGATTTCAATGTTCAGCTACACTTAGATTCTTACCATACACCTTCTCTCTTTTTTAATAAATTTAAAGTACCCAATTATTTTTTCCAATTAAGGGGCAATTTAGCGTGGTCAATCCACCTATCCTGCACATCTTTCAGGTTGTCGGCGTGAAGCCAACGGAGACACGGGGAGAATGTGCAAACGCTTCACGCCTCACCCAGAGCCGGGATTCGAACCCGGGTCCTCAGCGCCGTAGGCAGCAATGCTAACCACTGTGCCACTGTGCTGCCCACACCATACACCTTCTCAAAGGTCATTAGGGATGGGCAATAAAGTTTGGCCAAGCCAGCACAGCTCACATCCCAAGACAAATAAATTCCCGGGTGGGATTGGAGAGGGATTGTGCAGGGCGGGAGCTGGGCATAGGGTCTCGCTGTACGCGAACGACCTGCTGTTGTACATTTCAGACCCATCGGGCAGTATTGGGGACATTATGGGTATTGTGGAGGAATTTGATCGATTCTCTGGATAGAAGTTGAACATGGGAAAGAGCGAGGTGTTCCCGATTGAGACTAGAGGGCAGGAGAAATGATTAAGGGAGCTGCCATTCATGTAGAGGGGGTGAGTTTTAGATACCTGGGCATCCTGTGGATGTTGGGCTGAGTTTACCTGCACAAGCTGAACTTGAAGCGGTTAGTGGAGCAGATGAATAGGGACTTTAAGAGGTGGGATGTGCCACCAATGTCACTGGCAGGAAGAGTGTAGGCAGTAAAAATGACGGAACTGCCAAGGTTTCTGTTTGTTTTTCAGAACCTCCCAATCTTCGTCCTGAAGGCGTTCTTTAAAAAGGTCAATGCTGGGCAGCACATTGGCGCAGTGGGTTAGCATTACGGCCTCATGGCGCGGAGGTCCCAGGTTCGATCCCGGCTCTGGGTCACTGTCCATGTGGAGTTCGCACATTCTCTCCGTGTTTGCATTGGTCTCACCCCAAAACCCGAAAATGTGCAAGCTAGGGGGATTGTCCACGCTAAATTGCTCCTTAATTGGAAAAAATGAATTGGGTCGTCTAAATTTAAAACAAGAAAGGTCAATAGGCTGGTTTGTGGATTTGTGTGGACGGGGAAGACCTCGCGAGTCGGGAGGACTTTTTTGGAGCGGGGATGGGGGGGGGGTTCTGGCATTGCCGAACATGGTGAACTACTACTGGGCAGCGAACATTGTTATGGTCAGGAAATGGGTAGTGGGGGAGGGGCGGCATGGGGGGCGGATGGAGGCGGCTTCTTGTAGGGGAACAAGCTGAAGGGCATTGTTAACAGCGCCTCTGCCATTCTTTCCGGCCAGGCGCTCTGTGAGACCAGTGGTGGTGACGGCCTTAATGGTGTGGGGCAGTGGAGGTAGCATTTGGGACTGGAGGGTGCCTCGGTGTGGATGCCGATCTGTGACAGCCATAGGTTTGCACCGGGGCACTGGATGCGAGGTTTCGGGGATTGAGCCATTCGGTGACCTGTTCACAGAGGGCAGATTCACGAAGTTGGAGGACCTAGAGGAAGAATGTGAGCTGCTCTGGTGGAACAGTTTTAGGTACTTGTAGGTCCGGGGGTTTGTGAGGTGCCGTCTTTTCCTGGGCTATTGTCCCTGGGGTTGCAGGATAAGATACCGTCGAAGGAGGAGATAGGGAGGGGAAGGTGACCGAGATCTACAAGGAGCTGATGGATTGGGAGGGGCCCCGATGGGGGATATAAAACAAAAGTGGAAGGAGGATCTGGGAGGGGCGGTGGATGTCGGGACATGGGCTCAGGCCCTGCGAAGGGTGAATGTGTCCTTGTCGTGTGTGAGGCTAAGCCTCATTCAGTTTAAGGTAATTTACAGAACAAATAGGACGGTGACATGAATGAGCAAGTTTTTTGAGGGGGCAGAGGATAGATGTGGGTGGTGTGTGGCGAGGCCCGTGAATCACGTCCACATGTTTTGGACATGTCCGAAACTAAAATGACGTTGGCAGGATTTTGCGGACGCAATGTCCGAGGTACTGGGGGGGGGGGGGGGGTAAAAGATGGCCCCAAATCCAGAGGTGGGGGATTCCAAAATGGGGAAGGCAGAATGGGCGAAGGGGGCATTAGTTGGGAGGGGATGGGTGGTGGGCGGTGGTTATTTATAATATTACATAATCTTTCTTCTGCTTTTGTTTGTTTCTGAAAATGCCAAAATAAAATATATATTTTTTAAATTCCCAAGTAATACATGAGCTTAATTTTTTAAAATCAAAATTTAACATCTCACGCTTACCTACGCTGATATTCTTTTGCCAATCGTATGTTCATTCTGCAAGTTTATTAATATTCTCTTGTAATTTGCCGAGAGGATATTTTATTTCTGGAGTAAAGAACGAATGAGTTTCCTTTCTATTTCTGATGTGTGCAGCAATTGTAATTTACATTCCAGTCAGGGTGATATATTTAGATTGAGTGGAGACCGAGAGAATGGGCAGAATGTTACCGCATTTAAATATGATGGGTGACTAAGCCACCACCCGCTCGCCCACCCCCGCGGTAACCCACAGATTTCGGTAGGTGGGGGGGCTCTGAAATAAGCATCCTACTCACTATTTTTTTAAAAAAATATTTAACGGCCAATTGAACTTGTCAACAAACCAATTGTGATGTTGTACGAAGTAAATAATGGCATGATGGGAAAACTGGTCAACTACTGGGTACAATGTAAGAAAAGCTGACTTCGCATGACCTAAAGCCTGAATAAGATCAGGGAAGGTCAAGCTGATCCGAAATGCCTGGACTCCGTAAATTCTGATAAGACTAACTCGTCATAACCCAAAGCAGTCTAAACACGACAAGATAAGGTCAGGAAGAAACAAATCTCCTAAACATTTCATCAAAGGACAAAATAATGATCTGAGTGATGGGACAGAGTCCTGAAAGGTCAGCAAGGTGACGCCTGTTTTATGATATTGCTTATGTTTGTACTTCTGATCGAATTCCTGGTCAAGCTGTAGTCACGTAATCCTGATTCTGATAATGTATAAATACTGAGCTGATTCTCTGTGAAAGCGCGGATGTAAGTAGGAATCAGCAGTGACACTCCCTGCTCTCCGACCTCAACTTTCAGCCATAAACTACAGTCTGTTTGTAAATAAAGTCTTGTTATGTTTTCTTAACGAGCATTGTTGAATCTTTCTACCACGGTCCAGAAGCAGGAAAAATATTGACTTCTACACAATTAACCTCAATATTATGCTGATGCGCCATAATACATTGGCGTGGGCGGGCGTGGGTAGGAATTTCTTTAACAGCTGGTTAAAAGGCAACAAGGATTGGGGGGTGGGTATGCCCTTTGGGGAGGAGTACCCTTTGTACCTTCCTGCCTTCCTGTATCTCTCGCCACACTCCCTAGATTGCCCAATCCATTCCTGCCCAAAACCTACCTCACTCAAGACGTCATCACTCTTCCTTGTAGGCATGCTTGCCATCCTAGCAGCACCCACTACTGGATTCTGGCACCGGTGGGACTCCTGAAGCTGGCCCAAGGGTGGAACCTCTTCCCACTGAGGGGTGTGATGTGTTGGGTATGCTGGGTCTGTGCTGACTGCGTTTACCATAGCAGTGACCGAGACAGGCTACCAACACTTGTAGAAGTACAACTCTATTTTATTGAACTATGAGCTGTTAAACATACTTGCACTGTGGGTTGACACTATGCTAAGTTGACTGGAGACCTGAGGCTAACCTGACCAGACTATACTGGTAGCACATGGTAGATGTCCGTGTTGCTGATCACGGGCTCTGGCTGTCTCAGAGGCTGCATCCCAAGAGAGCAGGAAAACTAGTGCCCTCTGGCTTTATAGTGGCCGTGTCCTGATTGGCTGCTGTGTCCTGTGTGTTGATTGGTCATTCAGTGTGTCAGTCAGTGTCTGTCTATGCACAATGAGATACTTGTGTGTATATTATGACAGGGTGGGCATTCATTAACCCTTATTTGCATTCATTTCAATCTCATTAAGAAGATTGAAGTTGAATGCAGTGGCCTCACGGAAATTACCTGATTCCCCAGCGGGAAATCACGGTGCCGTTTAGTGTTCCATTTCAAAAACGGGAACCTGGACAATGGCTATTGAGGGGACGTGGGTAGCCATCTCCATCTCCTGGCAAGCAGCTCAAGGACACGAGTGCATGGGGAGAAGGGGGAGGGGGTTGTTGGGGGATCCCTCACGGGGGGGTGGGCTTGGATGAGGGGGGCTGAAGAGTTCCAGGTCGGGGGTCACCCCTGGGCCATGGGGGTGAGAGGCTTTGTAATTGTGGGAAGCCATCTTTATTTATTGTGGAGATCCAGAACAGGAGCAACAACAGCTGTTGTCTGTCTGTCTTTCCAACACTTCAGGACAGAGCCCTGCTATGGCTTCTATCCTGAAAGTCAATTTCACTCCCTTTGACTGTGAGCAACCTCTCGCTTCACAGCTGAAGGATATTTAATAATAATAATAATAATAGCTTATTGTCACAAGTAGGCTTCAATGAAGTTACTGTGAAAAGCCCCAAGTCGCCACGTTCCAGCGCCTGTTCGGGGAGGCCAGTATGGGAATTGAACCTGGCCTTCTTCTGCATTACAAGCCAGCTGTTTAACCCACTGTGGTAAACCAGCCCCTTTCAAATGAGGAATTAGCCTTGTTGGTTGTGTTAGCACTTCACGCTCCTGAACTCTCAAGTGCCATGCCTTGAGGGTAATTAGTGCGCTGCATGCCCAAACAGTGATGCCTGAACAGTGCCTGAACTCTAGGAGCATCAGCACCGTAGACGCAGCTGCCAACAATCAAACACTCAAGATCAGGGCTTCAGCACTGAGGGTCCTTTCATGATCAAAACGTAAGTGTGTGGATGAGCAGAGGACAGCTGACCACAGTCTGCATGATGTCTGGGGTCATGGGGCTCATGATGTGATCAGGGGGTGAAGAGTAAGGTTTGCCAGCGCAACTGGCTCGCTGGATGGCAACTCTGAGAGAAGGCGGGACAGTTATGGTAAGGGTGGGAGAGGCCGAGAAGATTTGAGGGTCCCGTTGTGGACGCCCTAACTGATTATTGGCCTCCCTCCTTCTCCAGTACCTTCCAGAAAAAATTGTTTGCTGGAGTTGATCCCGTGGAGGCTGTCGTCGTATTGCTTGTGGTAGATGCCATAGAAGGCAGTAGCGATAACGCAGGCTGAAGGTGGCTTCCAGTGGCTGTGAAGGTCACTACAGCCCTAAACCTTTATGCCATTGGGTCATTCCAGGGCTCGAGCGGGTACCTGTGTGGCATATCACAGTCATCTCCCACAGGTGCTTCCGGGAGGTGACGGATGCTCTGTAAGACCGGGCATCAAACTATATCACCTTCAAGCTGGACCAGGCCCAGGCTACAGGATTTGCTGCCATCGCCGGGATGCCCCAGGTTCAAGGGGCAATCAATAGCACGCATGTCGTTCTGCAAGCACCATAAGACCGTAAGACATAGGAGCAGAATTAGGCCACTCGAGCCATCGAGTCTGCTCCGCCTTTCAATCATAGCTGATATTTTTCTCATCCCCATTCTCCTGCCTTCTCCCCATATCCCCTGACCTCCTTAATGATCAAAAATCTATCTATCTCTGTCTTGAAAACTCTCAGTGATTTGGCCTCCTTCTGCGGGAAAGAGTTCCACAGATTCACCACCGTCTGGCTGAAGGAATTCGTCCTCATCTCCACCGGGGCATCAAGAAGTGCCTGATATTAACTGGAAGGCGTTCCACTCCCTGGATGCTCAAATCGTGTGTGACCACTTCCTCAGAATCGTGCCCGCTGACCTGGGAGCGTGTGAACCACATGCTTGATGGGTCAGGGGGATCTATAGTAGATGGCATGTGTGGGCACCGCACCTGGACATGAAGGGGTTATGCTGGTGGGTGCCAGTGGGTTCTAAGTAACACACACAAAGATCAGGGCCGGGATTCTCCCCTACCCGGGGGGGCGGGGGGTCCCGGCGTAGCGGAGTGGCGCCAACCACTCTGGCGTCGGGCCTCCCCAAAGGTGCGGAATTCTTCGCATCTTTAGGGGATAGGCCCACGCCGGAGTGGTTGGCGCCACGCCGACTGGCGCCAAAGCCGGCGCCAACGGCCTTTGGCGCTATGTCGCCCGGCGTCGGGTCTGGCCGAAAGGCCTTCGCCGGTTCACGCATCCGCCGGTGCATCAGCGGCCGCTGACATCACCACCGGCGCATGTGCAGTAGGGGGGTCCCTTCCGCCTCCGCCATGGTGGAGGCCGTGGCGGCGGCGGAAGAAAAAGAGTGCCCCCACGGCACTGGCCCGCCCGCCGATCGGTGGGCCCCGATCGCGGGCCAGGCCACCGTGGGGGCACCCCCCCGGGGTCCGATCGTCCCGTGCCCCCCCCCAGTACCTCGGGGGCCCGCTCGCGCAGCCAATCCCGCCGCCACCAGAGGTGGTTGAAACCACGTTGGCGGGAGAGGCCTGTCAGCGGCGGGACTTTGGCCCATCGCGGGCCGGAGAATCGCCGCGGGGGCACGCTGATCGGCGCGGGGGGCACGCCGATCGGCGTGGCGCGATTCCCGCCCCCTCCGATTCCCGGGTGGCGGAGACTCCCGGCCATGGCGGGGGGGGGGGGGATTTACGCCAGCCCAACGGGGGGTCGGAGAATTCCTCCCCAGATGTGGGGAGTGTGCGAGGTGCCACTCATGGAGGGCTGGGGGGGGGGGGGGGGGGGAGTGTGCGAGGCGCCACTCGTGGAGGGCCGGTGGGGGGGAGGGGGGAGTGTGCAAGGTGCCACTCGTGGATTGCCGGGGGGGGGGGTGCGAGGTGCCAATCGTGGAGCGCCGGGGGAGGGGGGGGGGTGCGAGGTGCCAATCGTGGAGCGCCGGGGGAGGGGGGGGGGTGCGAGGTGCCACTCGTGGAGTGCTGGGGTGGGGGGGGGGGGGTAGCTAGGCAGTTGAGGGTTCCCCAGACTTTGACTTTTCCAATGGCATGAAACACGTGGCCTTGTTTATAATCTTCACTGTGTTGTGGTGTCTGCATCAGAAAATTGCAGCACCTCAACAACTCAGCCTGACTATCAAGGGGTTGGAGTGTGTGATTGAAAGAAATTCCACCTGGAAAAACCCTGAACTGCGGCCAATCAGGGTTCTGAGTGAGGCCCACGAAACATTTTGTTGACCGTTGTCCCATGCGCAGAGGTGCCCCATTCTGCTGGTGTCCATCCGCGTAGCCTTCTTCCTACCAGTATGACTGAAGTAATCCACACCTACAGAGAGGGCAGATGAAGTGAGGTGTGTGCTAATTTCTCACAACATTGACCGTGAGAGCCATGCGCTCCCGCTGCATCAAATCTAAATATTTCTTTAGCTTTTACCTGAGGTTGATGAGAGTTCGATTAATATATGAATGATTAAGCATTTTCTATAACTTGTTATGAAATATTTGGCGTGTATTAAAAGCAATCATTTTATTCAAGGGTCATGGTAAGTGAACAAGCCCGATTCCAATCTTGGGGCTCACTGAGATAAAGGAGGGCCAATCATGTGGCCTACTCACTAGTCCAAGTTGCCCTTCACTGATAACAACAACAATCTTTATTAGTGACACAAGTAGACTTACATTAACACCGCAATGAGAAGTTACTGTGAAAATCCCCTAGTTGCCACACTCCGGCGACTGTTTGGGTACACAGAGGGAGAATTCAGAATGTCCAATTCACCGAACAGCACGTCTTTCTAGACTTGTGGGAGCAAACCGGAGCACCCGGAGGAAACCCACACGGATATGGGGAGAACGTAGACTCCGCACAGATAGTGACCCAAGCCGGGGATCGACCCCGGGTCCCTGCCGCTGTGAAGCATCAGTGCTAACCACTGTGCTAACGTGCCGTCCAGAGACCCAAACTGAAATCTTGCGAAACATCAAGCAGGTCCCTGATTAGTAGCTATTTATCCAGGAGTTTTAGACTTGACTTTCCTGCCTCTATGGTTTAAAATTCATTTCAAGCCATTTACTTAATAGTCAAAGTTTTAATCTGCTTATGCCATGAAGTGTTAGTGTTTAAAAAAAAAAGATGAAGAATACTCGACATGAAATGAAGAACGGTAATATTTTCCAGGCTTTAGTTTGGTGATTGGATTAATAAATTCTGTTTTAATGTCTGCCCAGTTTGGAATGAAACCTGAAATCCCAGTGAAGTCAGAGAAGGGCGGGATTCTCAGCCGCCGTGATTTTCCGTTTTACCGGCGCACGGGGGTTTCCCGACAGCGCGGGCTGCCCCATAATGGGAAACCCCAATAGTCGGCCGGCGTAATGGAGAATCCCGCCGGTGGGTTGGGGCAGAAATGTGGCGCGGCGGGGCGGAGAATCCAGCCCACTGTTTCCAATATTTTGGACAATTCCCCATTCATTTTTTTTTCTTATAAATTTAGCGTACCCAATTATTTTTCCCAATTAAGGGGCAATTTAGCGTAGCCAATCCACCTAGCCTGCACATCTTTTGGGTTGTGGGGGCGAAACCCACGCAGACACGGGGAGAATGTGCCAACTCCACACGGACAGTGACCCAGAGCTGGGACTCGAACCCGGGTCCTCAGCGCCGTAGGCAACAATGCTAACCACTGTGCCACCGTGCTGCCCGCATTCCCCATTCATTACAGTGAGACTGACATTGGGGTAGATGGTGGCATGAGCGACACAAGTGTCTTTCTCTGCATTGGAATCTTTATTGTGCAGTTCAGGCACCGAGCAGTATTTAATTTCGGTGCCTGGGCTCTTTCAGTCAGCCAGCACAGGAGCGATGGGCTGAATGGCCTCCTCTGTGCTGCATGATTTCATAACTTTACAGTATATGTAATGTTGTCTTTGGAACGGGTCTTGCAAGATAGCTGACCTCGGACCAAATATGATCTGATAAAGGAAGCCTGGAAACATATCAGTGGGACTGAAACCAGGGAGAAAACAGGCATTTGGAATGAAAAGCAACATTTGCTTCTTTTAATTTTTCTGAAGGATGTTGCCAGTAAAAGTCTCTCTCGTGCCAACTGTTTGATTTTATTTATTTCCATAATGACCAGCGTCAGCAAACTTTGGCTTGGGGCGGGGGGGGGGGGGGTGTGGTTACATGATGCGGGAGCTGTGGCGCTTACGCAAGTTCCGACTCTGCTCATCTTTTAATCCGTCTTTTTATCCTCGTGCACGTTCTTGGTGTACATAACATGTCCCGAAAATGGTTTGTCAATTTCTCCGCATGGTGGAGCCGGGTTAGACTGTTTAAATCCTCGCTTGTTCGTGGCAGCTGGAAGGAGTCGGGTGGGGTCCTGCCTTTAGTGTTGCAGTTGCTTATGAATGGGCTCCCGCCCTGATGGTGCGGTCTGCATCGACGGATGATGCGGGAACAAAATGTCATATCTCCAAATTTGCAGATGCCAAGGGTGATCTGTGAGGAGGATGCAGAGATCCTTCAGTGTGATTTGGACAAGTTGGGTTAGTGGGCAAATGAATGGCAGTTGCAATATAATTTGAATAAATGTGAGGTTATCCACTTTGGTAGCAAAATCAAGAAGGCATAAATTAGGACAGGGGAACGTGCAACAAGACCTAGGTGTCCTCATACACCAATCACTGACGGTGCAGCAGGCGGTAAAGAAGGCAAATGGTATGTTGGCCTTCATTGCGAGAGGATTTGAGTACAGGAGCAGGAATGTCTTGCTGCAATTCTACTGGGCCTTGGTGAGGACGTACCTGGAATATTGTGTGCAGTTGTGGTCTCCTTATCTGAGGAAGGATATTCTAGCTATAGAAGGAGTGCAGCGAAGGTTTATGAGACTGATTCATGGGATGGTAGCACTGAGGTACGAGGAGAGATTGAATTGGTTATGATTGTATTCGCCAGATTTCAGAAGTATGAGGGAGGGATCTCACAGAAACCTATAAAATTCTTACAGGACTTGACAGGGATGATGCAGGAAGGATGTTCCCAATGGGGGGGTGTGTCCAGAACCAGGGGTCACAGTCTGAGGATACGGGGTAGACCATTTAGGACAGAGATGAGGAGGAATTTCTTCACCCAGAGAGTGGTGAGCCTGTTAAATTCATTATCACAGGAAGTAGTTGAGTCTAAAACATTGCACGGTTTCAAGAAGCAGTTAGATATAGCACTGAAGGCAAAGGGGACCAAAGGATATGAGGGAATGCGGGATTCGGCTATTGAATTGGGTGATCAAACATAATGAATGGCGGAGCGGGCTTGAAGGGCCAAATGGCCTCCTCCTGCTCCTGTTTATTCGATGCTATTTTTTCTGTTTCTATGATGGCTGTCGGTCGAGATGCTGTTCTGGCTGAAGATCCCGGCTCTCAGGTACAGGCTGTCAAGGCCCAATCCCAGAATGGCGGGGTGCAATTGCGGAGGCAATGGAGATGCAAGAGGAACTTCTTGTATCAGAGAAATTCAATGGAGCCCATTTAATCCTGTCTTCAAGGCCTGGGGTTAGGACCACAGAAATGATAAAGCACAGAATGGGGCCATCCATACCATCTTGTCCAGGCCGCTCCAAAGGTTGGTGTGGCCTTCTGACCCCCGGCTCTGTGTTGTTGTCCTATTCGAGATGTTGGTCATGAGGGGTTGGGGGTGCCCAAGTCGGTCAAGTTATCCCCCCCCACTGGCCGAGGTCTAGGTTGTTGACCGCCTGAGTTATGGTGAGATGGCATGGTGGAAGTAATGGTGTCTCGTGCTTCGATCGTTGGAATCCTTGCGAGATCCTGAGGAGTGTTCATTGTTACTGATCCTGCCTCTTCCAAGATCTTGGCTTTCTTCATGTGCCTCATGTCTGAGGGCAGACTTGTATTTCTGTACCATGGTGATTATCCTGGACTTTGCTCCCTGTTGATCATACTGTTGTCAGCTTGCTGTTTCCTTTTACAGCGAAATAAACAATGTCGGTCTGATGGCCTGTGCTGTTGATTATCCTAATTTAACTAGTTTCTATCATGTTGAGCCAAATGTTGAATGCAGAATCTGTGCACAGTCTTTATCCTAAATGTATTTGGGCTTTATATTGTCTGACAGTCCCTGTGGGGAAGGGAGGAGTGAAGCTTCTTGTTGTCTCCCCCCCCCCCCCCCCCCCCCCCCCCCGCCTTATTGCTTAGAAGGAGGAAAATGAGGGGAGGCTGACAGAGGTGGGGGGGGGGGGGGGTGTGGAGAGTTGAAGCTGGCAGGGTTAGATTGTCCTCACTGGGATCGAGGAAGCCCCCCCCCCCCCCATCCCCCCACCCCCAGTTAGAGCTAGTCAGTTTGGGTTTTTTTCTCTTCTTTTAATTTGGGTCAGAGGCTTTTGCAAAGTGTAATGTGTAATTTTCCCCTTAGCTCTGGGGTTCTCAGGTTTTTGATTCCTCTGTTACGTTTCTTTGAAGCTATGCGTATGATGTAACTCTGTGCTGTTGACTGTATCCTGCTCTGGTGCAGACGGATCTTGTATCCATGAAGGGACCATGTTAGGGATATTGTCCCCAACTCACCCAGTCTTATTTGTTCTCGTCTTTGCAATGACTCCTGTTATATGTTGTACCTGTTTTGCATTGATACCTATGGCTCTTTTCTCTTTCTTCTTTTGTTTGGATGCAATAATTGTTAGAACTTGAAAACTTCAATAAAATACATTTAAAAAAAGAAATTTTGGTTTGATTGAAAACTGTCCAAAGGCCAAAAAGACAATTCTGATAATGGCACGCGATTGAAGCTACTGGTTAAAGCTGGTTGGTCTATAACAACCTCCTGTGAGTCCCGACCTGTGGTGGATAACCAGATTTGCCAGATTAAAAAATATATTTTCTGGGTACGACAGCTTGGTTACGTGAAAACCAAGATTATAAGCACGTCGTTTCTTTAGCTTTTAATATTTTTCAGCTGTTGTATGACGGTGTTCGACCGCAATGCAAAAAAAAAATGCAAAAACAAATTAGAATCAAAACCTACATTGTAAACCACAGCAACAACCTTTTTATTCACTGTCACAGTCTGCAAACCACTGAACCTGAGGCTAGGTTAATTGGCTGAATTTTCTTTCACAATAGCATTCAGATTTCAGAATTATTTCTTTTAAAGCCTCCCACCAAGGATGTTTGCATTTCAAAAGGTATTAAAACCATTGTCCTGTGTCTGAAAGAATACAGCTACTTTTCAAAAGCAGCTATAGTGTTCCAATGTGATCTGCATTCTATTTATGATTTAAATCTGGAAAAGATAGGAAATGGCAACTGTTGGGAACACTCCATTTATTTGGCCATTTTTAACCCCCTGAGTCCCAGTTAAAAACAAAACAGTTTCAAAAGAAGCCCGGAATAGCAGGGGCCATGCATATGATAGATGCTGCAGCTAAGTGTGATATTTGCATTGAATTCTTAAAGGCAATTTGACTGAAGAGACATCGGTGAGTCTCTCATTGTTCATTCTTTCACATACTCTGGGAGTTATTTCTGAGCTAGTTATTTTTAAAAACTTTTTCTGGGTTACAAAGCCAGAGCTCAGAGTGTGGACAGGGGCGAACCCCTAATCCAGCTCCTTGCCTGCGCCAGAAACCAATTCAAATTCAAATTCAAATTGAATCCAATTCATGGTCCCCACAAGAGAGACATACCAGATCTGAGCCAAAAGGCAGAGCAGACACTACACTTGATCTTGGCCAAAAGGCCGAGAAACGATTCTGAGCTAGTTATACGATGGGAAATGTACATTATTTTCCATCTACAAAGAGAATGACCTAAAATACATTCCATAAAGTTGGATTGATGAAAGATAAAATTGGAAGGATTTAGCATCGATTACCTTGTATGTAAATAAAAGTCACACCGTTAACCATCCGCGTGCCAAACAGACCTGTTACCCAACAGATTTAAAAAGCAGAAAATGCTACAATTGTGTCAAGTCTCAAAAAATGTTTAAAATATGCAACACTCGCAGAAATAAAGAGCAGATTTGAATTCTTAGAATGAATAATCATTGCAGTTTTGTTTGGAATTTTTGAAGTTTTGGTCTGAAAACTGATGATCTCCATTCGCAGAAGAGAAAAGAATTAATCTTGTGTTGGTGCACTGTTCATGTTTCAACAGGAAGTGAGGGGTTGCAACATGAAGGACATTCCTCAGGGCCCATGTCTCCAATACAGGGGTATGCAGAAAACTAACATTACCACTCAATTAATGCCCCAAGGCAGATCCCCCATTAGTATTCCCATTTGTGAGTTCAGTTCATAAGACTAATGGAGTCGCTACCTGGGGACATTAATTGTGAGTGACACCATTGCTGGCTCCTTGTAAACTCTCACTAATATTGCTGTGCGGCAAAGACAGAAAAGACTATGAAGATTATAAAGAAAGCTGCAAAGCTGCCAATATCTCGCCTTTATTTGACAGCTATCTGCACGTTGAGTTAAAAGGCTCACAATAAAGCAGGAGCCTCAAACTCATCGGCACGGTGTGTTTCTCGGAGTGCATTACTTCCCAAGACTTTTTAAAAAGCTCAAAATTACCTTTTAAATCCATTTAAGCTTTTTAGGTGCTTGGAATCTGTCACGCACATCAGATGTGGTTACGTGTGTTTAGCGATTTGAATAAAATACATGTTGTACTCGATGGAGTTACACATAATGCATTTTTGTGAAGAGAGAACTCAGGGGATGCAATGACTTACCTATAGGTGCACTTAGCAGGTTTGGAGTCCATCTGCAAATGGACATATCATTTAGTTGACAAGTCAGATTGCTTAAATACACCATTTAGTATTGGGTAATGGCACGCCTAAATCCTGGGGCATTCTTTAATTTTATCAGCCACTGCTTAAGTTGCCAGGTGTCACCCACCTCCTTCAGCAGGGTGAATTATGGGGTGTTTTATTTCAACAAGGTGATGAAAACAGATTAAATTATCATCAGAGTGACATTGGAAAGTCAGTTGCCAAGCGCACACTTCACAGACAAGATCCAGTGTAAATTTCTGTTTCTGTTTTAGCCTTTATATCAAGTCCCAGATTAATGCTGTTTTGCTGTAATAGAAACTAAATGAAACCATGAATAGGATATATGAATGTGTTCTTAACAAATCAGAGCAAACAGTCCACGTTTGACAGGCTGAGAGCCACTTGCAACATTTTTTAAAATCACTTTACATTTATATTACAGGCCCCTGTGTGAACATCAAAGGACAGGTTGCAGTGACAGTACAATCAGATAATTGCACCACCTTATCAGCAACTATCAGGACAACAACAATAACAACGGAATAATGATGTATATTAGCCATGATCTGTGGGAAGAAGTGATATAAATAACAGATATTACCATTACATATCATCTTAAAAAAATCATCACTCTGTATAGCGGAAGACGGGCCATTTCATTTCAACGCATAAGACATGCCAGCGAGGAAAGTCTAACCATCTAAACTATTTGATAAATAGAGGATTTTATTTCATTCTAGGAAAAAAAGGAGAAAGAAAATATTGCACGCTATAAATTTTTATGGCCTAAATTTTCTGGTGCGCGCTGAAGAAAACTGCATTGATATATGGTCAGTGAAATATTTTTTGGTCTTCAGGGCTACTGGTATAGACTTAAGGGCAAACAGTAAATGGTTTAATGGACTCTCACATCAACACATTAAAACCAAACTGCAGCTCTCTTATGCCATAGCTCTTGTGTCAAATACAAGCTGAAATTAAACAAAATAAAAAAAAAAATCATATTAAAAAATTATTAGCTTCTACAAGCCATTAGTCTACATCGTGCCTGTCATATTGTGATGGATTTCTCATTTAGTTAAATGAGAGGTTCTAACAACAGTGATAGAAACCTATAGATTAAAAAACATGGAAAATATTTAACCCCCAGGAAGCCCCAGACTGACACTACGCCAGATAAAAGGCCCGTGCTCAGTGTGGAAGGTTGGATCTGTATATATTTTTTCAAATATCCAAAACCAAAAGTTAAATCTTTGACAGTTGTGCAAATGTAATAGGATTTCCACATGGAAGATAAATAGCAACTAAATAGGAACAATTCAAAGGGATTGTTTGACTGCTTTGAGCCCAATGTCCATCTGATTGTAACCTGTCTTCTGCAAAGGCATTTTAGCTAAATCCAGTCAGTGATGGAGCTGTGGTACAAAATGTTAACTCTTTGGGGGGCCCAACTATAAATCTAATTCCAGGTACGCCTGATGCAAATAGCAGCCAAAACTCCCATAATGCTTTAAAAATGCTGTTTGGATTTTTTTGGCGTATACAGTGATAGCTGAACGATTCTTAAAACAATAATACAAATTATGATGGACAGATATGCTGTAATATACGTGGTCAAGAGTGCAGACTGGATGTGCTGTGTTTGTTCCGGACCTTAAACACTCTGTTGTGTGTGTGGATTGCTGAAAGGCTATCGGCAGTTTTACTATGTCTGAATTCTTTTTTCCTCACAATCTGTAACAAATCTTAATGGTCTGGATGACGAGCCTATAAAACAGACTCTAAAACCAAAGGCAGAGAAAGAAAAGGTAGCAGATAGTTATCTGTTAATTGTGTAACAGCAGTGCAGGACTAAAGTGTATTTATACTGCTTCATTTCAGCTGCCCGAGTCCTCAGCGGTGGCCTGACCCAACACTGGAAATGCTGCCGAGTGTGGCTCACTGGCAGGGTGAGCTTTGATCCACCTCATTTAGAGTCAGGGTAGTCCTTTTGAGTGAATGGTGGCAGCAGGAGTATCTACCTCTGGAAGAGTGGCATTCAAACCAATCATTGCAAACTAAAGTGGATCCAACCACTGCCCATTGGCACCCTCTCTCCTGGTGACGGCTGCTGTGATATTTCTAACCAGTTCCCTCAGATACCAGTCCATGTAGTTGTTGGGATGTAAGAACAGGATCTCGTTGTAGAAGGGTCCACCTGATACTCAGAAGCCCTAAAACAAGTTTGCTTCACTCCCAAGAGGCTTATGACACAGAGTCGCTGTCGTTCTCAGATAGCACCATAGGTCAGCACCAAAGGGTAAGGATTAAAAGGATATAACCATATTGTGTTAAAGAAGTCTTTTAGAGTACCTAATTACTTATTTCCAATTAAGGAGCAATTTAGCGTGGCCAATCCACCTACCCTATCGTTGGGATGTGGGGGTGAGACCCATGCAGACACGGGGAGAATGTGCAAATTCCACACAGTCAATGACCCAGGGCCGGGATCAAACCCGGGTCCTTGGTGCCATGAAGGAGCAGTGTTAACCACGGCGCCACCGTACCGCCGTAGAAGTCTTGTGTTGTAAGGTATGCCTGTTCTTTGTTTGTATTTGGCATTTGAGAGAATGTTTGGAGATCCGCTTGCAAAACATTGGGCCCAGCTGGTTGAAACAGTGCAGCATACAAAATCACATTGTTTCCAGCACAGTTTACTGAAGCTTTTTCCCGTGACACATTCTCAGGGAAACAGTGCATTGGGCAGACCTGGCTCTAATTGAGTGCTGCCTACTTGGCCTTCTCTTGGGACGTGGTGTGATTACGGAAGCCTCTGAAAATTCTTCTTTCTTCTTGTGGTAAAGGCTCCATGAGTGAAGTATAGGAATCAATCAATCTCCAGGCCTGAGATAACTAACGGGTGGTTTGCAGAATCACTTCTTAGTTGGAAGGGTAAATGGATCTTTTGCTCTGGCGACATCTGTAGAGAGAGAAGAACAGAGTTATCCTTTCCAGTTGTCTCAGAGTTGAAGAGAGGGAGAAACGAGTTGGATTATATACCGTACAAGAGGTTGTAGAACAACTGGAACAGAGCAGAAGGTCAGTGATTAGTGGCAACTAGGTGAGATTGTAACAAAGATGTAGCAAAACGTAAGAACAAGACTGGTGGGGATTTGGATTGGGACAAAAACTGTTTGGGATATATTTTTAAAAGGGTTAAAATGGAGGAGAATGGTCACAGACTAACGTTATTGAGCTCAATGTTGAGTCCCAAGGGCTATAACGTACCTAATCAGAAGATGAAATGCTGTTTCTCCAGTTTGTGTTGGGCTTCACTGGAGCAGTGCAGCAGGCCAAGGACAGACATGTGGGCATGAGAGCGAGAGTTAAAATGGCACACGGCAGGAAGGTAGTGGTCATGCTTGTGGGCTGAGCGAGGGTGTTCCACAAAGTGGTCACCCAGTCTTCATTTTTTTCTCCCCAATGTAGAGGAGACCACACTGGGAACACGGAATACTGTCGACCAAATTGAAGGAGGTGCAAGTGAAATGATGCTTCATTTGAATGGGGTGCTTGGAGCCTTGGAGGGTGCAGAGGTAGAGGGGCAGATTTTGCATGTTCTGCAATTGCAAGAGATGGTGCTGGGGGAAAGGGATCGGGAGTTGGGCGTGATGGAGGACATGGAGGGAGTGGTCCTTACAGAATACTGACAGGGAGTTTTGTGGTGGCATCATCATGGAGGTGGCGAAAAAGTGGGATGTTGATCCTTTGAGAGGAGGTTGGTATGGTGGAAAGTGAGGACAAGGGAGACCCGATCCTCATTCTGGGAGGGAGACGAAAGGGTGAGGGAAGAGGAATGAAATGGGTTAAACCCGATGGAATGGAAGGGGGGGGGAGGTGAGGGGAGAGGGGGGGGGGCGATGGAGGAACCTTGGTTAAGGAAAAAGGCAAAGTCGCCATAGCCCAGATGACCATAGGCTGCTTTCCCCTTCAAGGGGGAGAGCTGACTGGTGGTGATTTAACCTGAGGATCACCACACCTCAGGCGAGGGGTAAGGTTGAGATGACGGAGCCTTCATGAATAACCTCAGCCGGTACGGGGATTGAACCCACGCTGTTGGCGTTGCTCTGCATTACATACCAGCTATCTAGCCAAGTGAACCAACACCCTCCCACTGTAAGGAAAAAGCACCATTTTTGAAAGTGGCACCATCAGAACAGATGCGAGGGAGTCAGAAAAACTGCAAGAATAGGAGGAAGTCCTTACAAGAAATAGGGGGCGGGATTCTCCGAACCCGCGCTGGGTCGGAGAATCGTCGCGGGAAGCGTGAATCACGTGACACTGCTGGTCCGCCGATTCTCTGGTGACTGGAGAATAGGCGCCATTGGCGTGGCGCGGCACCGGTCGGGGGACGCTCAATGCGGCCCCCGCCCGCGTGTTGGACCAAGTGCCCGCCAAGTTAGGCTGAGTCCTCGTTGTTCTCGTATGGTGCTACCCGGTTGGACGCGGCATTCATGCTGCGGGGCGGCGTCCTGGTGGGGGCGGAGAGGGGATCCGACCCCGGGGGGACCTCCATGGTGGCATGGCCTGCGATCGGGGCCTACCAATCAGTGGGCGGGCTTATCCCGGTGGGGGTCTATGTTCCTCCGCACCGGACCCCTGTTGATCTCTGCCATGTTGCATTGGGCCGGCGCAGAGACAGCAACCCACACACATGTCCGAACTCGCTCCAGCCGTGGCACGCATCCACGAACTCACGCCGGCCATGGCGCGCCTGCGTGGACCCGCGGTGCCCGTGCTGACGCCTGTATCGGAGGTTGGAGGCTCTCCAGTGCCGTGCTGGCCCCCTATCGCTGATCCTAGGACCCAGATGACGCTGTTGTAAAATGCTCCTCCGTTTATTACGGCGTCAACACTTAGCCCAAGGATCAGAGAATCCCGCCCAGGGTATGAGAAGCTATATGTAATATCTGATGTGTTCCCTCACCATGTGTATTGCTCAAATGAAACCAAAGGAATATTGAAAAGTATTAGTTAATACATATTAGAGTGATAAAGAGATAAAATATGATTTGAAAATTAAAGTTTTATCATTAACGAGCGTCCCCTGACAACATCATCATTATTTTTGAAACCACTCATTGTTTATGAGAGTTTTCCCTGGTTAAATTAGAATTTGTCTGATCTGGGCTCAAAAACCACTCCAAAAAATTAGGGGAAAATAATTATCTTTCTGAAAAGGGGATGCCTTTCAAAAGGAAGAGATTGCTTATCGAATGGTATTTGAGCACCGACAAAAGTAGCAAAGCAGGCATGTGGAGGACAAAAAAACCCAGCAAAAATATAGATAGGGAAAGGTACCAAGTGCAATTACCAAAGCTGATTTATGGGCCTGAAGCCCAAACCTGTCCATCATTGAGATCAAAGCAATCTGCAATTATTACACAATACTGTATAACCATTCGTCAACTACTCCAAATTGCTTTGTTCTATTTATTATGGCCCTAATGTTCAAAACGCATGAATAGTTAAGGCACTGTTCCCAAGTTCTCAAGGCTGTGTTGACATGCACATTTTGCCTTGACACTAAACTAGGTGTGTCCGTTCAGAGTTATCCCCAAACTGACTCTCGAACAAAAGTGATCAAGTCCCCTGTTAGAGGACAATCCTGCACTTTTCTTGCATCATCATGCAGAGCCAAACCTTTTGCGCACTTTATTAATACATCTCGACTCGCTGTAAATATTCTCTCCTCCCCAGTTCCTGAACACTCAACCGCTGGAAGAGGCTTCAGCCCCTGGGACGGCGCAGCACTTTCCCAAGGAAGTCTGTGACGGTTCCACCCAGGTAGGAGTCAAGTAATGTAAATGTGGTTCTGCCTGGCTGGAACCGCACCCACAGCCAGCATTCGCAGACCAATAGCTACACTGCAAACATACTTTTAGAAAAACAACCAAATGATTTTATAACAAAGGATTAGTTTTGTTTTCAGACTGGAAGTAATTCTTTATAAATTGGTAATCCATCTTGTAGCTCAGGTGTGTAGCTGGTTCTCCACCTGAGTGATTAGCGGCGGGTACTGTGACTGTCGCATTTTATCCCAATGGATTTACCTTGTCCCCATGGGAAAATAGCATTTGGGATTTAGTAGCTAACCTGGAGGAGGGGGTGGCGGGATGAGCAATGGAATTTCCACTTGATCCCGATTTTGTTTATTTCTTCAATCAGTACTGCGAAAGAAGGTCAAATGTATTGCTATTGTCTTGCCAATTCACTTTTATTACAATAATTTCGTTTTGATGTTACATCTTCATTGAGAAAGAGACCAATCTTATGTTTACAAGGCCATTAGAATGGGGAAGTAAGACTAAAATATATTATGAGCCTTTATCAGTCAGTTACAGTTTCTCTTCTGCGCTAAATCTAATGTTGTTTGGAATTCAGCTGAAGAATGCAGGCACTACAATCAGTGTTTTTTACTCCAGTAAAAGCTTTGCCTAGCCAGAGTAAGCTAGTCAGGTCTGTCAAACGCAAGTTAGCGGATCCAAATATTTTAATAAATATTCCTGCTGAAATGCTTAATGAAATGCCCAGTAAAGGTATGTCATGTACATAACTTTAAACATGAACTGAGGGCAGCACGGTGGTGCAGTGGTTAACACTGCTGCCTCACGGCGCCGAGGTCCCAGGTTCGATCCCGGCTCTGGGTCACTGTCTGTGTGGACTTTGCACATTCTCCCTCTGTTTGCGTGGGTATCGCCCCCACAACTCAAAAATGTGCAGTGTAGCTGGATTGGCTACGATAAATTGCCCCATAATTGGAAAAAATGAATTGGGTACTAGAAATTTATAAAACAAAAACATGAACTGTGTTTGTTGGAATGTAGGAAATAGGAGCAGGGGTAGGCCATTCGGCCCCTTAAGCCAGCTCCACTATTCAATCTTCTATCTCAGTTCTATTGTCCTGCACTAACCCTTTTTACATCTTTGCTATCTAGAAATCTTATTGATCTCTGTCTTGAACATGCTCACTGACTGATCCTCCACAGCCCTCTGAGGTAGAGAATTCCAAAGATTTCCCACCCTCGGAGTATAGAAATTCCTCCTTGTCCCAGCTACCTCTGGGACTCGGTCTACTGGTTCTAGACTCCCAGCAAGTGGAAACATCCTTCCTGCATCTACCCTGCCCTGCCTTGAAAGAATTTTGAAAATTGAAATGAGTTGCCTCTCATTCTTCTATAATCCAGAGAACACAGGCCCAGTCTCGTCAATCTCTCCACACAGGACACCCCCCCCCCTCCCCCCATCCTAAGGATCAGTCTGGTGAACCTTGTTGCACACCCTCTATGGCAAGTACACTCTTCCTTAGATAAAGTGTGGAAAAGAACCTCTTCCTCACCGGGCCTCACCAAGATGAGTTAATCAAGAGACTTACAAACTATTCCTTTCTTTGTAACTTGTAAAAGTGCAGTATCCTCTTTAACGGTATTTTCATTGAGTGTGTGTGTGTGTGTGTGAGTGATTGATGTGGTGTTAGATTTTCGAGGTGAATACTTTTTAAAAATACCCAATTATTTTGTTTCCCAATTAAGGGACGATTTAGCGTAACCTACCCTGCACATCTCTTCAGTTGTGGGGGTGAGACCCACGCAGACACGGGGAGAATGTGCAAACTCCACACAGACCGTGGCCCAGGGTCAGGATTGAACCCGGGTCCTCGACGCCATGAGGCAGCAGTGCTAACTACTACGGTACCATGCTGCTCCTTTCAGGGTGGATATGTGTATAGATAATCGTCTTTATTTAAACTCATGAAACACTTGCTGCTGAATCAATCACACACTTGGGGGTTAATAAACACCCACAACTTTTTCAAAAATGCACGATTACGGATAGATAGGAAACTGACGCTGCAGTCTTCCCTCATCCTGTCTGTAACAATTAGCCACATCTCTGCCTCCTCTGGAATGGACAGCTCCATCATTCTCCTTGTTGGGCTCCAGCGGTCTGCCCTTTACAACTTGTCCAGAATTCTGCCTGCACTCTGTTCTGCTAAGTCTTCTTCCTCTTTACCCTCTGCCTTGACTAACTTTGGTTCTATATTTGTGATGCATCAACTTTGAAGCCATTGTCCTAATCTTCAACTCTATCTGGTAAATTCATCCCTCCCTACTTCTGTAAATTTATATTCCTATTGACACCTTCCACTCTTCAAATTGCAACCTCCTTTATGTTGCTCCTTCTCTTCACTTTGAGCTGTGTGACCTCCATCCATTTTCATCCTACATTCCTTCCTAAGCCTCTTACATTTTCTAACTCTCTTGCCCCATCAAATCCCAAATCTTTGAGCTGGTTTGCAGTCATTGCTCCCAATCCTTCCTCTATTTCTCCGCATTGCTTTCTTTCTGCCTTCTTGAAATGTTTATGGACATTTTACTATGTCGAATTGGTTATACGAAATGTGAGACTTTCTTTAAAGATATTGCAACAGTTATTTTATTTTTGAAGTAACACTGTCGAGATGTTTTCGGACTATTTTGTCAAAAATTAATTTCACAATTCATAGTGCACATGTATTCAAAACCAACAAGATATTTACACCTACATTCTTTCTACTTGCCAGACTGCCCCAAGATTCCTTTAACTTTGCAAACGGCATTCCACAGGTGAGTGCATGTAAGGAGTCTACGGTAGCACAGTGGTTAGCACTGTTGTTTCACAGCGCCAGGGTCCCAGGTTCAATTCCCGGCTTGGGTCACTGTCTGTGCAGAGTCTGCACGTTCTCCCTGTGTCTGCGTGGGTTTCCTCGGGTGCTTCGATTTCCTCCCACAAGTCCCGAAAGACGTGCTTGTTAGGTGAATTGGACATTCTGAATTCTCCCTCTGTGTACCTGAACAGGTGCCACAATATGCCAACTAGGGGTTTTTCACAATAACTTCATTGCAGTGTTAATGTCAGCCTACTTGTGACAATAAAGATTATTATTATTAAGATGGAGTCCCATTTTCAGTATTTTCTTTAATTATTGAACCTTGGGCTTGTGATTCATTTGGCTACATTTTCAGTCAACTTTTTTCTGATTTCTCTTTTTTTTGAGAACAAACATCAAGATTTTTAATTGGGGATTGGTGGTGGTGCTTGGTGTGGATCAGGCTGAGATGAGTCAACTACACGAGCTGAATAAGAGTGGGATGGTGTGATTTGGTGAGTTATTATTTCAATTGCATCTGTTAATTCGGCCCCTTGGCAGTGTCAGGATCAGTGAAGGATCAGGATTCCCCTAAAGAAAATCATCAGCAATTAGCATAAACAAGAACTTTCACCATTGAAAGAAATCGCAACAGAAATATGCGGGACAAAGGAAAACTATGTTAAAGTTAGCTAAAAACAGAAAACACTGGAAACACTCAGCAGACCGTCCGCTGACAGGTCTGGACCAGAATCGTTGTCTCTCTTCTCTCTCCACAGATGCTGCCAGACCTGCTGAGTATTTCCAGCACTTCCTGCTTCAAGTTCAGATTTCAAGCAACCGCTGTCATAAAATTAACTATATATATATAAAATTGTCTACATATATGTTTCTGGAACCCACCTCTTCATTGACCTGAGGAAGGAGCAGTGCTCCAAAAGCCAGTGATTTGAAACAAACCTGTTGGATTTTAACATGGTGTTGTAGGACTTCTTACTATAAAATTAACGCTGATTCGTGGCAATGTTTTGAAGTGCTTAGGAAGCTCTCTGATGGGGTAGGACTGGTCCGCTGAAGGTTATTAAAAAATAAATATTTTTATTGGTTTTTCTGTTACATATTTGAGTTCGAACGTTAAATATACAAGTGTCCAGGTCTCTTGATCTTCCCATTTAATACTGACAGGACGGGCCACCCCCACAATTGACCAGCAGAGAATAGGGATTCTGGCTGGTACCTCCCATTTGTTTGAACCGGATCAAAATCCCCAATCCCAGAGGGAAAGGAATATTTTGAACCTGGGATGTGACCATCAATTCACAAGACACGTGGTTGGAAGTGAACAGTGGTTTTAATAGTCTTACAACAGAGCCTGCCTGCGACGATATGAACTGGCAGGCAGGCTCACGACTGCAAAGCTTTATACTTCCGGTTAGTGGGAGGAGCCATGGGCGGAACCAAGGGTGGAGCCCAGTACAAACTCCTCTACTCCCCCTATGGGCAGAGCCGCGCAACTGCTCATATACCGAGTTTACAAGAACACAACACATACAATATAACAGTGTGAATTACTAGATTGTGATTCACCACAACCTGCACCTCCTCCCAACAACAATAACAACAAAAAGTGTCCTTGTGATGGGTAATTATTTGGAGCAGGTTTCTTTTTACCCCAGGGGAGGGGGGGGGGGGGGGGAGCTTTCTGAAAGACATTGCTTTCTAATCCTCAAATCATTGGGAAGTGAGTACCCCGGGTGCAGACTGTAAATCAACTGGATTGAACGCCACATATTTTCTGTCACAAACGCGCGTTTATCGATTGATGTGGCTGTTGATTGAAGTCTGGCCTGGGAAGTTGCTATTTAAATCGCGCCACTTGCTTATTCAGTTTTTGCACGGAGTGCCGGGGACGGTAATGATTTCTTTATAATTAAATTACGCCGTGGCAGAGAGCCCCGTTACCAGCAGGCCTGCGGGAGGGGAGGGGTTAATGCACTGACTGCAGTAACAGCCATGCATTATTTACACCCAGCCTAATGAATAAAACATTTAAGTAGTTGCCTAATAAATTTTCGAACACAAAGCAAACCCAGGTATGATTTAAATATATGTCTGTGATGAATATTGCTTGAATTACGGCTGGGGCAAAACCTGCCTTTTGCTAAGACGCCATCTCAAACAAAGAAGTATCTGTTGACTTGGAGAGAAGGGGGGGGGGGGGGCGGATGCACACACAGGACAAAAAAAAGAGGTGGTGTGTGTGTGCGTGGAGGGGGTGGGGGGGAATTGCGAGGCTGTCAATTTTCTAACATCGCTATCAGAAAAATTACATTTCAGACAGGCGAGTGACTAATCAACGCAACAGAAACGCTGCTGCAATAAATTACTCTGCAGTGAAATAAACCACACAAACAGACTGATGATAATAAATGTAAATTATTTCTCTGAAGAAATGTTCTTGGTACATGAGTAATAAGAACCATCAGGAAGGAGTCTTCCTTAACATTAATTACAGAAAATGACAAGTGAGCTGACAACTGCAAAGTCTCATTATCTAGAAACATATTCACAACTTCGCAATTTGCCCGAGATGGACTTGAGCTAAATTAATCTCCGCTCTTTGCATGAAGCTGTTCTAATTTTCATGTTATTAACAGGTTTGCAGTATCACTCAACGCTGTCACTCTAATCAGGTTTCAGCGTGTTCTCAAACCGTGTGTCATTTAAGAGGATAAGCCCTCATAATGTGTTCTCTTTCATGTAAAGAATTCTACATCGTATCTATAATAAGCTTCTTTAATCATCTTCCAGCTCTCAACTTTGGCACTGCTGGTGTGTGTGTGTGTGTGTGTGTGTTTGGAACAATCATGAAAGGACTTTGAAGTTTACAAAAGTGTAAAAAGGCCCTCTGTTTCTTGTTCCCCGGGAACAGATATGTTTGTCAGGGAGAGCATTGCCTTTCTAACTCCAGTTTGACAAAATGTCATATCTCTCAGGTTTTTGTTTCCCAAAAAAAAAATCACTTGCCTGGTAATCAGCGCCAAAGTTTATTAATGGATGATCAGCTATTTATTTTACTAACAATGAGCTGGTTGTGGGAGCTTTTATTGCCGTGTTAAACATATTCCTGTTTGGTTTAATTGTAATGAATCTACTTTTTCACCCAGGCAAGCAGAACACCACTCCATTGTACGGCAGCTGGAGTCTGCCCGATTGTCATCAGTAAAACAGGCATATTCTCAAACCAAAACCTTTCTGTCTGACTAATATCTGTTGGTACAAATGTACACAACGCCGCACTCCAAGTAATCATCTGATTATAAACAAGGCAGTGGAGTTGCAGCAGCTCCGTTTGGACGTGGTGAACACACTAAATGAATTGGATGGGCTGACTATGGATGTGTCAGAGAATCATAGAACTCCTACAGTGCAGAAGGAGGCCATTTGGCCCATCGAGTCTGAACCGATCCTTCAAGAGGGAGCACCCTACCTCGGTACAATGCCCCTGATGTACCATCAATTGAACGCGAGACGAGTTGCTCAACAGAAGTATGGCTTTAGTCTACTAGATGTTAGCCCTGCGGTCGATTACAGTAGAAGGACGACTGCCGGGAGTACTGGGTATTTATACCCCGCCCTGGTGGCAGGGTTAACTCAGCCTCTCGACCAATCGGGGAGCCATCACATGACTGGTCTCAACCAACCAGTCGAGAGGCACATGACCGACCAGGGCCAATGGTAAGCCGGTGTTCTGCACCAATGGCCGGCAGCTATGCTAATCATACCACCACATTCACCCCTTGCGGAGAAAGAAGCCGGGGGGGGGGGGGGTCAACGAGAGCTGGGGGGGGGGGAGAACTGGTGGTATGAGTAGTAAGGAGAGAAGGGAAAAAAATGTATCCTTGGCTTCCCACTGGCCCAGACATTTAGCAACAGTACATAGTGTCCATACACGGTCCATGGTGGTGCTGAAGTTAAATGGATTCGATCAGCCTTTTCGTTGCCCGTGACGTCCTGGCAGACCGCCGCAGTGGAGTTGGTGACGTTGGTTCAGCCGATGGTGGTGGTTCAGCTGATGCCCTGGACTCCGGGAGCGATGGTCCTTGAACTGTCTCTGTACCCCGGGCTGCTGGTGGAGACGCCATGGATGGGGGAGGGGTGGCCTGGGTGGGGCGCTGGGGGAAAAGGGACGGGGGGGAGGGTCTGTGGTGAAGGGGGGGGAGGGCCGCACGCCGGCGGGTGCCAGGTCCCGGAGGGAGACCGTGTCCTGCCGACCGTCAGGGTACTCCACGTACGCATACTGCGGGTTAGCATGGAGTAACTGGACTTGTTCCACCAACGGGTCGGACTTGTGCACCCGCACATGCTGCCGGAGCAAGATGGGTCCGGGGGCGGCCAGCCACGTCGGGAGAGGGGATCTGGAGGACGACTTCCTGGGGAAAACCAGAAGACGTTCATGAGGTGTCTGATTAGTTGTGGTACAGAGGAGGGAGCGGATAGAATGTAGGGTATCGGGGATAACCTCGTGCCATCGGGAAATAGGGAGATCTCTGGACCGGAGGGCCAGTAGGATGGTCTTCCAGATGGTACCATTCTCCCGCTCGACCTATCCGTTACCCCGGGGGTTATAGCTGGTCGTCCCGCTAGAGGCAATGCCCCTGCTGAGCAGGAATTGACGCAGCTCGTCGCTCATAAAGGAGGACCACCGATCGCTGTGTATGTAAGCGGGGTAGCCGAACAGGGAGAAGATGGAGAGGAGGGCCTTAATGATGGTCGATGTGGTCATGTCGGGGCAGGGAATAGCGAAGGGGAAGCGGGAGTATTCATCGATCACCGTCAGGAAGTAAATGTTGCGGCTGCTAGAGGGAAGGGGCCCCTTGAAGTCTATGCTGAGACATTCGAAGGTGTGGGATGCTTTGATCAGATGCGCGCGCTCGGGGCAGTAGAAGTGCGGTTTGCACTCTGCGCAGATGTGGCAGTCACGGGTTACTGTCCTGACTTCCTGGATGGAGTAGGGCAGGTTGCAGGTCTTTATGAAATGATAGAAACGGGTCACCCCTGGATGGCAGAGGTCCGCGTGGAGGGAGCGGAGGCGGTCTATCTGCGCGCTGGTGCAGGTACCGCGAGACAGGGCATCAGGAGGCTCATTGAGCTTCCCAGGACGATACAAGATATCGTAGTTGTACGTGGACAACTCGATCCGCCACCGCAAGATCTTGTCGTTCTTAATCTTGCCCCTCTGTGCATTATCGAACATGAAGGCTACTGACCGTTAGTCTGTGAGGAGGGTAAACTTTCTGCCGGCCAAATAGTGCCTCCAATGTCGCACAGCTTCGACTATGGCCTGGGCTTCCTTTTCCACTGAGGCGTGGTGGAGTTCGGAAGCCTGGAGTGTTCTGGAGACGAAGGCCACGGGTCTGCCCGCTTGGTTCAGGGTGGCCGCCAGAGCTACTTCTGATGCGTCGCTCTCAACCTGGAAGCGGAGGGACTCGTCGATGGCGCGCATCGTGGCCTTTGCGATGTCCGCTTTGATGCGGCTAAAGGCCTGGCAGGCCTCTGATGATGGCGGGAAGGTCGTGGACTGAATGAGGGGATGGGCCTTGTCGGCGTAATTGGGAACCCATTGGGCGTAGTAAGCGAAGAAACCCAGGCAGCGTTTAAGGGTTTTGAGGGTATTGGGGAGAGGGAGTTCCATCAGGGGGCGCATGCGTTCGGGGTCGGGGCCTATCACTCTATTACGCACTACGTAGCCGAGGATGGCTAGACGGTCGGTGCTAAACACGCACTTATCCTTATTGTAAGTTAGGTTAAGGAGTTTTGCGGTTTGGAGGAATTTTCGGAGGTTGGTGTCATGGTCCTGCTGGTCGTGGCCGCAGATGGTGACATTATCAAGATATGGGAAGGTAGCCCGTAAACTGTACTTGTCGACCATTCGGTCCATCTCCTGTTGGAAGACCGAGACCCCATTTGTGACACCGAATGGAACCCTGAGGAAGTGGTAGAGGCGCCCATCTGCCTCGAACGCGGTGTACTTGCGGTCACTCGCGCGGATGGGGAGCTGGTGATAAGCGGACTTGAGGTCCACCGTGGAGAAGGCTTTGTATTTCGCAATCTCGTTTACCATGGCTGAAATACGCGGGAGAGGATACGCATCCAGTTGCGTAAACCGGTTGATGGTCTGGCTGTAGTCGATGACCATCCGGTTTTTCTCCCCAGTCCGGACCACCAGCACTTGGGCTCGCCAGGGACTGTTGCTGCCCTCGATGACCCCTTCTTTCAGCAACCTATGGACCTCGGACTTGATGAAGGTCCGGTCCTGGGCGCTGTACCGTCTGCTCCGGGTCGCGACGGGTTTGCAATCGGGGGTGAGATTAGCAAACAAGGAGGGGGGGTCCACTTTGAGGGACGCGAGGCTGCAGACAGTGAGGGGGGGTATAGGGCCGCCGAATTGGAAGGTCAAGCTCTGCAGGTTGGACTGGAATTCCAGTCCTAGGAGTGCCGGTACGCAAAGGTCGGGGAGGATAAGGAGTTTATAATTTTTAAAAACCTCCCCCTGGACCGTGAGGTACGCGATGCAGCAGCCGGTGATGCGGACGGAGTGCGAACCTGAGGCTAACCCGATTTTGTGTTTTACAGGGTGGACAGGGAGCGCGCAGCGTCTTACCGTGTCAGGGTATACGAAGCTTTCCGTGCTCCCGGAGTCCAGCAGGCAGCCCGTCTCGTGCTCGTCGAGGTGGATTTGCGACGTCGTCTTGGCGAACGTGCGTGGACGTGACTGGTCGGGCTGAATGGCCGCTAGCCGTGGAGAAGATCCATAGTCGTCGTTGTCGGCCGAGTGGGTGCTGTCAGGACCTTGTGTGCCAGTCCAGGATGGCGGCGGCCAGGACCCGCACGTGGCGTCCGGGGCCCAAGATGGCGGCACCCGCAGGGCCCTCGTGGTTGCTGGGGGAGGGGTTAGCGGTGCCGGCGGGCCGATCGGAGCGGCTGAGAGCGGGGGCAGAGAGGCGCGCAGGCTGGGCGCAGGGGTCCGAGGGTGGGGGGGGGGGGAGATTGGCGCGGTGCGCTGGAAGGGCCCAGAGGAGGAGATCCCCGGTCTCTGCGCGGCACAGCAGCGACTGATTTGGCCTGGCAGACCGACGGAAAATGGCCCTTCTTCCCGCAGCTCTTACAAAGGGCGGAACGGGCCGGGCAGCGCGGGCGAGGGTGTTTGGCGAACCCACAGAAATAGCAGCGGGGCCCCACGGATGTGTCGGGGCATCCCGCGGCGCAGGCCTGAGGGGGGTCGGGAGCAGCGGATGGCGGTGGGGAAGTGTGACAGGAGGCCCAGGGCCCTGGGGACATAGGCGCGGGCATTTAAGTCGGCGACCTCCAGGGAGGTGGAGAGAGTCCGTGCCTCAGTTAGGCTGACGTCGTCTTTTTCCAGCATCCGCTGGCGGATAGCGGCGGACTGCATCCCAGCGACGTAAGCATCTCTGATTAAAAGTTCCATGTGCTCAGTGGCTGAAACTTGGAGGCAGGCGCAATTTCTCCCCAGGACAGCGAGGGCCCGGTAAAAATCATCTAAGGACACACCGGGGAATTGTTGTCTGGTAGCCAGCAGATGTCGGGCGAACACTCGGTTTACTGGCTTAAGAAATTGTCCTTTTAGCTTATCCATGGCCATGTCGTATTCCTTTTCTTCCCCTATCATCGCGTAGGCCGCCATGCCCACGCTGGAATGGAGAATATGAAGCTTCTGTGCCATGGTGGGGGGGCTGCTTGCGGTCGCCAGATAGCTATCGAAACACGCCAGCCAATGCTTGAAGATTTCCGATGCGTTCGGAGTTTGTGGGTTGATGCGGAGGCATTCAGGCTTGATCCGGAGCTCCATCTTCAAATTTCTAGTAGATTAAATTGATGTACCATCAATTGAACGCGAGACGAGTTGCTGAACAAAGGTATGGCTTTAATCTACTAGATGTTAGCCCTGCGGTCGATTACAGTAAAAAGACGACCGCCGGGAGTACTGGGTATTTATACCCCACCCTGGAGGCGGGTTAACTCAGCCTCTCGACCAATCGGGTAGCCGTCACATGACTGGTCTCAACCAACCGGTCGAGAGGCACATGACCGACCAGGGCCAATGGTAAGCCGCTATTCTGCACCAATGGCAGGCAGCTATGCTAATCATACCACCACAGCCCCCCATCATCCTAACCTACCTGTACATCCCTGGACACAATGGGGCAATTTAGCTTGGCCAATCCATCTAATCTGCACATCTTTGGACACTAATTTATAATGGTCAGTGTGGTAGTCGGTATTAGGGGTATTACGGTACCCAGGTTGATGCTGTAAGACCACTGGTGTGGGAGGTCCCTGAGACAGCAATATCATTGGTGAAGCCTGCCTGCTGGTTCCGCCCAGTAAGACGGAGTATAAGAGCCTGTGTCTCCCTAGCAGCTGCATTCTTACCTGCGCTGCTGGGGGAAATATCTCGTCCAATAAAGCCTTCAATTGCCATCCAATCTCGCTTCTGGAGTAATTGATCGAGCATCAGTCAGTCCTAACCTGCACATCCAGGACTGTGGGGGGAAACCAGAGCACCCGGAGGAAACCCCACGCAGACAAGGGGATAAAGTGCAAACACAGAGTGTCATCCAAGGCTGGAATAAAAAAATAAAATAAAATAAAAATAACTAAAATAATCACTTATTGTCACAAGTAGGCTTCAATGAAATTACTGTGAAAAGCCCCGAGTCACCACATTCCGGCGCCTGTTCGGGGAGGCTGGAACGGGAATCAAACCCCGCTCCCTGATTACAAGGGGCTGTTAGTGGAGACAAGGGGATTAAATTGTGTGTTCTTCCAGTTGAGAAAGAGTTTTGTCCAAAACATCATCATGTCATTCATATTTTAGACCATCCAAACAGAAATGTTTTGCTGCAAATGGATGCAAGATTTACTTCAGGCTGACTTGCGAACTTGCTTCGCTTCTTCGGCGAGAGCCAGCAATTTTCCCACGAATTCAGTGCCAATGGTTTTGTGCTCAGCCACAAAAGGAGTGGTGCTTGCTGCAGGGTGTGACCGTGAGCCGCCTTCCCACCCCCCAAACACTTTCCAAAGCAAATAGAAGTAACCTACTCAAAAATTCAGGGGACATCTTTTAAAAAAAATCTTTACTGTCACAAGTAGGTTTACATTAACACTGCAATGAAGTTACTGTGAAAATTGCTTCGTCGTCACATTCCAGTACCTGTACAGAGAAAGAATTCAAAATGTCCAAATTACCTAAAAACACGTCTTTCGGGACTTGTGGGAGGAAACCGGAGCACCCGGAGGAAACCCACACAGAAACTAGGAGAACGTGCAGACTCTGCACAGACAGTAACCCAAGCCAGGAATCGAATCTGGGGCCCTGGCGCTGTGAAGCCACAGTGCTACCCACTGTGCTACTGTGCTGCCCCACACCATCCAATGTACAGTGTCTTTCAGCGTTGGGAAATGTAACTGTCAGGGTAAGGTTGTGGAGTACCAAAGCTGCACACACTGTTGTCATGACACAATTACTAACTAACATTGACAGTTATATCTACAAAATGCTGCCTCCCTAGCAGGTAATTGGACCAATTTATTTCAATATGTCCACTAAATAAGTGACAAATATTGGAAGATTTTTTTCTATTTGCTGAATACCAGCTCCTTTCTATACAGTGGGTCACTCTGCTCCTGACCTCATGACATCCTTCATTCAAACATGGACAAAAGAGCTGAACTCCAGACTTGCAATAAGAGTGACTTCCATTGATATTGAGGCAACATTTGACCGTGTATGGCATCAAGGAGCCCTAGCAAAACTGGAGTCAATCGAAATCAGGGGGGAAACTCTCCGTTGGTTGGAGTCATACCTGGCACAAAGGAAGATGGTTGTGGTTGTTGGAGGGCAATAATCTCAGTCCTAGGACATCACTGTAGGAGGTCCTCAGGGTAGTGTCCTAGGCCCAATCACCTTCAGCCCTTTTTATCAATAACCTTCCTTCCAACAAAAAGTCAGATGTGGGGATGTTCACTGGTGATTGCACAATGTTGAGCATCATTTATGACTCCATGGATACTGAAGCAGTCCATGTGCAAATGCGGCCAGACCTGGACAATACCCAGGCTTGAGATGACAAGTGTCAAGTAATATTCATGCCACACAGGTGCCAGGCAATGACCAATCTCCAACAAGAGAAAATCAAACCATTACCATTTGATATTCAACGGCATTACCATCATTGAATCCCAACATCCTGGGTAGTTACTATTGACCAGAAACTGAACTGGACTAGCCTTATAAATACTGTGGTTACAAAAGCAGGTCAAAGGCTAGGAATCCTGTTGCGAGTAACTCACCTCCTGACTCCATTTCCTACAAGGCTCAAGTTAGGCAAATAATTGAATCCTCCCCATTTGCCTGGATGAGGGCAGCTCCAACAACACTCCAGAAGTTCAACACCATCCAGGCCAAAGCAGCCCGTTTGAATGGCACCCGTTCCACAAACATTCACTCCCTCCACAGTAACAGCAGGTGTACCACCTATAAGATGCACTGCAGTAACGCACCAAGGATCCTGAGGCAGCAGCTTCCAAACCCATGACTACTACCATCTAGAAGGACAAGAGCAGCAGATACCTGGGAACCCCATCACCTGGAAGTTCCCCTCCAAGTCCCCAAGTCACTCACCATCCTTTACTGTCGCTGGAACTCCCCCTCCCACAGAGGGGGTACCGACACTACCGCAGCGATTCAAGAAGGCAGCTCACCCCCACCTTCTCAAGGGCAATTGGAAATGGGCAACAAATGCTGGCAAATGTGGAAGCCCACATTCCGTAAAAATGAATAAAAAAGAACAGGGAAAAGCTGATGATTAAGAAACAAAAGTCAGAAGTATTTAAATAAGCAAAATACTGTGGCTGCCGAGTTTGAAACAAGAACAGAGGATGCAGGAAAAAAATGTTGCCAGACCTGCTGCGTTTTCCCGGCATACTCTGTTCAAAAGCATCTCAGTTGTTCAACAGAGAAACCAGATTCATACCTTGGCAAGCCAAAACCTAAGGACTGTGCGCCTTATTCTGGGGGAGAAATAGTGTTACCTCAACATTGTTACTTTTCACTTGGATTAAAATGCATTTCCAGAGTAAACGGCTGACGATATAGAAGGTTGTGAGATCAGCAATTTCTAATGTACCCTGCACTTGTACATAAACGGTGCAACTTGCGCTGGGAATCAAAGCAATTTCCGGGATTGTTTTTTGTCTTTGTTCGATGTTCGGCAGCAGATGAGGTCGTACCTAGAGGAGTGGAAAAGAGTGAATCAAGAAGAGTTTGGGTTTGGAGGGAGTTGGAGGAGGAGGGAGGTCGCCTCGGACTCTGGAAGAGGATACGGCTTCGCTGGAGAGGACTAAGGCCAATTGGGAGCTGGGGGTGGTGCTGGAGGAGGGGTTGCGGTGTGAGGTGTTGCGGAGGATTAACGCCTTGACCTCGTGTGCGAGACTGGAGTTAATACAGTTAAAGGTGGTGCACAGGGCCCACCTGCCGAGGTCAAGGAAGAGCTGGTTGTTCGAGAGAATGGAGGATACTTGCAAGAGGTGTGGGAGGGCCGGCCAACCATGTACATATGTTCTAGTCCTGCCTGAAGTTGGAGAAATTTTGGAGGTCTTTTCCAGCACCAGGCTGGTGATCTTGCACTTGAACTTGGCCCCTGGGGGTCACATTTGGGGGTGTCAGACCTGCTGGAGCTGCAGACTGGGGCGGGGTCAGATATTTTAGCCTTCGCCTCGCTGACTGCTGGCAGGCGGTTCCTGTTGGGGTTGATGTTAGCTTCTCCGCCCTGTGCCACAAGTGTGGCTGGGGGGACCTGATGGAATTCCTGCACCTTGAGAATGTGAAGTTCACCTTGAGGAGGCCAATTGAGGGGCTCCATAGAGATGGGGGTCTGTTTATTCTTTGCTTTGAAGAGTTGGTTGCTGTTAGCTGCAAACGGGGGGCGGGGAGGGGAGATTCGGGGGTAGGGACGGGGGTGTTATTCTAAGAGTCTAGGTGGGCTGGCTGGTAGAGTGGAGGGGGAGTTCTTTTGTTATTCTTGATGTTTTGTTTTATCTATAAAATGTTAAAAACTGAGTAAAAATATTTTCAAGAAGTAAGTAGAGTTTGGGTTAATATGACGCGGGTTCGATCTCGGCCCCCGGTCACTGTCCGTGGTGAGTTTGCGCATTCTCTCCGTGTCTGCGTGGGTCTCACTCCCACAACCCTAAAAAGATGTGCAGGGTAGGTGCATTGGCCACGCTAAATTGCCTCTTAAATGGAAAAAAAAAAGAATTGGGTACTCTAAATTTATTTAAAAAAAGGAATTGTTCAGTGAGTTTGGGTTGTCCAAGTGCATGTGTGTAGACGCCTATGAATAGTTATATGCCAACACGTGTTGCCCATTTTTTCAGTGCAATTCACCCAAAATTGGACAACCTCATGCAAAAGATTATGGAATTCCAAGCACAAATTATGCCAAATGTAAGTCAAGTGCTGAGATCTTTTGGGCTGGCTCAAAAAAAGTTAAGCAAGATTGCAACTTTCCATTTGTAGGCTCCTGTGAAGGTGTAAAATTAAGCTGGTTTCAAGACCAACAAAGCCAATGGACTCATTGTAAAAGCATTTATTTTTTAATTAAGGAGCTGACTTCTCCTCACCAAGGTAACGAGCAAATGGCTCTGTACTTTAAAAAAAAGTCATTCTGTTTTTTAATACCAGGTGAATCACAGGTGAAGGCTTCGACACTAAAAATGCTTCATTTATGTGATAAGCCCATTTTCAGTTGTATCAATAAAACTAAGCCAAGTTATTACTCTTAAATATATCAAGTAATATTTTAAATGCATGTAAAAATAGTTCTAAAAGGCTGCTCGAATGTGAACATCGGTTAAAAGGCGATTTTTATTTCTGATGATTTGCAAATGAAGTTTGAGAGGCAAATTGTGCACAGAGCCCATTCCTGTGGAAAGTTTGGATAGGCTGGAGGAGACCTAATTGTAGTGTCCAGAATTCTGAGGGGCCTCGATAGAGTGGATCGGCAGGCCCTATACTCCTTGGTTGAGTCTATATAATCTGTGGCGTAGATTTAGGGTAAGAGTTAGGAGCGGACCCAAAGGAGAATTTCTTTCCAACCTGGAGGTGGTGGACATGTGAAAGTTACTGTCTGAAAGAGTGGTAGAGGCAGAGACCTTTTTTAAAAATGTATTCATGGGACATGGGTGTCCCTGGCTGGGCCAGCATTTATTGCCCATCCATGAGGGTATTTAAGAGTCAGCCAAATTGCTGTGGATCTGGAGTCACATGTAGGCCAGACCGGGTAAGGATGACACATTTCTTTCCCTAAAGAACATTTATGAACCAGATGGGGTTTTTTTGACAATCGACAATGGTTTCATGGTTAACTTTAGACTTTTAATGACAGATTTTGTTTATTGAATTCAAATTTGAAGCCAGGTCCCCAGACCATTACTATGGGTTTCTGGATCACTAGTCCAGGTGACAATACAACAACTGCCTCCCCTCATAGCATTTAAAAAAACGCTTGAAGGGCTATAACCTACAAGGTTATGGACTGAGATCTGGAAAGTTGCTTTAAGCTGGATGGCAATTTGTTGGTCAGTATAGGGAAGGTTGGGCTGAATGGCCTTCTTCCATACTGTACATTTTGATGATTTCCATGATTCTGCAAACTCATGCAATTTGTACCTGGATTGCTGATTGAATCCAAAGCAAAATTCTTGTCCACAATATACCCATGATTTGAAAAGCAATTTATATACAACTTTCTTTTCCCCCTACATCATTTATTTACTTTCTTTCTTTCTTTCTTTCTTTCCCTCTTTCTCTCTCTATTTCTTTCCCTCTTTCTCTCTCTCTTTCTCTCTCCCTTTTTCTTTCTCTCTTTCTTTCTCTTTTTCTTTCTCTCTCTCATTCTCTCTCTCGCCCTTTCTCTCTCCCTTTTTCTTTCTCTCTTTCTTTCTCACTTTCTTTCTCTCTCTTTCTCTCTCTCTTTCTCTCTCTCTCTTTCTCTCTCCCTTTTTCCTTCTTTCTTTCTCTCTTTCTTTCTTTCTGGGGGCTTTTCGCAGTAACTTCATTGCAGTGTTTATGTATGCCTACTTGTGACAATGAAGATTATTATTATTGAAAATTCTTTATTTCTTTCATTCTTTCTTTCTCTCTCTCTTTGTCTCTTTCCCTCTTTCTCTATTTCTTTCTCACTTTCTTTCTCTCTCTATTTCTCTCTCTCTTTCACTTTCTCTCTCCCTTTTTCTTTCTCTCTTTCTTTCTCTCTCTCTTTCTCTCTCTCTCTTTATGTCTCTCTTTCTTTCTGGGTAACTTTTCACAGTAACTTCATTGCAGTGTTTATGTATGCCTACTTGTGACAATAAAGATTATTATTATTATTATTGAAGATTCTTTCTCTCTCTCTTTCTCTCTCTCTCTCTCCTGTTGTATTCAATTCTGACAATAAGATCAGTAGGACGAGACTCTTCCAGCCATATGTTTTTTTCCATTACTGACATTGCCTTGCTGTGCTGAGCAGAATGAAATGTAATTGAAATGATGGAAACCAAATGACTAATCTTTTTGTTTCCTCATCCCTCCACAGCTAGATGAGGATACCCTGCCAGCGCACAGTACTCGACCCACTGCTTTGGCAAAGTATGCACGTGGTCCCAACCAGGCACTGAGAAATATTCTGACATACTGACGTGATAATCACATCCGTGAGCTACTGCCCAGTTCTGCTGTGCCCCCTTTTGTTGAAAGGGGCTTCTTGCACTTCTTGTTTTACCCTGGGCTCTTGTGTGACTTTTATCAGGTGGCAGTGTCCCTTTAAGAGCATGTGGAAACTTTTTTTATATATCACATTGGATTACGTTGTGCTTCAGCTCCACATGAATGATGTGACAAGACTCAGGGGCTGAAATGTAATTGTGCTGTTCCAGACAGATCTCCTCATCTTCGATTAAGATGTTATTCCCACATACACATATGTGAAGCCAGCGAATGCAGCAAACTTATTACAGTTCAAATAACACATTGAATTAGTAATTGTACCTATTATCATTCTGATTTATGAGGTGTTGGGTCTTGCACCACCCGAGAGAAAATGTACATACAAATAGGGCGACAGGTGGCTGTGAGCACGCTCTTGGTGAGGTGTGCGCATGTGGAAATGGACACGTGCTGCCTGGCGGGATATTACTGGCAATGACAAGAAGCTGCAAAACACCAACTTAATATTCTTGTCATGGGCGGCACGGTAGCAGGTTGGTTAGCACTGTTGCTTCGCAGCTCCAGAGTCCGAGGTTCGATTCCAGTCTTGGGTCACTGTCTGTGCGGAGTCTGCACGTTCTCAACGTGCCTGCGTAGGTTTCCTCCGGGTGCTACGGTTTCCTCCCACAAGTCCCAAAAGACATGCTGTTAGGTGAATTGGACATTCTGAATTCTCCCTTGGTGTACCTGAACAGGCGCCGGAATGTGGCGACTAGGGGCTTTTCACAGTAACTTCATTGCAGTGTTAACGTAAGCCTACTTGTGACAATAGAGATTATTATTATTATCGTTCCTGGTGTTCAAAAACAAGAGCCCATATCCATGGTTTTTGGGGGTTATTACTCTTTCAATAGCTACAGTTTTACCTTGGTTGGCTTAGGGTGGGGTCAAATGCAGTTAAATGAAAAAATCAACTTTCGTTCAACGACCAGTGTATGTGTGGGTGTACCCAATTGGGTGGTAATTTGAAAGATGGCCCCCATTAAATATACGCAAATGTTGCCATGAATCAACAATTATATATTTTTCACTTTGTGAAAGGTATCATTTCCCTCAAAGTGTTCAGTTCATTTGGGCCGGGGTTGTGATGGCATTGAAAGGCTAAAGCTAATGCAATAATAATGGGCCCGTGCTTTGGCTAGGATCTACAGCAATCAGCCTGAGAAACGGCTTGCTGAGACAGCCAAAGAAATAATCTGAAAAAGCTTTGCCTTTCAGTAAATCACATTCTATTTTAAATGAGTTTTTTTTTTCAGGGGCCTCGATGTATAAAGACAAAAATCCATAACGGAATGAAAGCGTGCGGTACCCTGCTGCTTGAACTCCGCAATTATTATATCTTTGTCTTACTTTCTTAAATTTTAAAAAATTGTATTGCAGTCAAGCGCTGAGCGATGAGGCTCACCTCTGATTCAACCTCGGCATGGAGCCAGAACTGGCTGGTTGATTTAAAATTTATGAAATTGACCCAAAACATGAAACCAAGGCAAAACTGCACTGGTGGAGAACACGTGGCAATGTGTCAAGAGCGGCTTTAAAAAATACATAACTTTCAGGATTATATTTGTGTAAAACACACAGGCACACAGATGGGATTTTGACTTTAAGCAACGTGTAACACAGAGGACAGCGAATCAGAGCCCCAGGTTTCACCTCGCCCGATTTCAGGCTGCGATTGGTGCCCAAAGTCCAAGAAACCCACAAGCGCTGCTGCACATTCCACCCATTCCGTCTGCCAAAGCACAGTGAAGCCGGCCTTCCGTGAGATGTGCTACCACCCCTTAATTCTGTTTGACTGCTTGAGCAAGGTGCAATTCCATGTTCTCAGATGAGGCGTTAAACTATGGTCCAATCTGTCTGTGCAGGAGGGTGTGATGGCACTGTTTGAAAATAAGTAGGGAGTTCTCTCCGAAACCTGGAACAACATTCCTCCCACAATTAATACCACCAGCAACAGATTCATTCTTCCCCTCTGCTGCCTCAGGCCTGTCCAGACTTGATGTAAAGTCACGTCAGCGAGGTTTGAAAATTTAACGAGGGGGGAATGATTTGGCTGGTGGGGTGGGGAGGGGGGGGGGGGGGGCATTGATCATATAAAAATATATTAAAATGAGGTTCATGCCCTTTGTGTTTTCCTAATTCTCGTGCTATTCCTGATCCTGTGGATGCTGAGCGTGGGCTCAAAATCGCCCACACTTTGTGTAATATGAAGTATTCTTGTAATATGAAGAATTCTTGTTCAGGTGCTCCTGAAACATTATTCCAAAACCAACCTGGCCCTTCGACAACAGATCTAATGCGTCTTGTCTTTTTAGCATCCACTTATATTCAAGTGAACACCTACATGCAAGCCTTTGGTGCTTGAAAAGAGCTGTGCAATAGGCTGATGAATGACTCACTGGTAAACACATCATTAATATCTGATACTGGGCCAGACAGACCAGCGAGCTTCCAGGTTCTGCCGAAAGGTCACCGACCTGAAACGTTAACTCTGTCTCTCTCTCCACAGATGCTGCCTGCTCTGCTGAGTACTTGCAGCATTTCCTGTTTTCGTTCCAAGCTTAAATCCTGGCTATGCTGAGTTAGTTATCCCAGCTGTGGCAAAATACTGCTGTGCAATTGGCTTCAGCACTCCTGATCGAGTGAGGGGAACATTTGACCCAAGATCCTGATGTTCCTAATGTGCACTGCTGGAAAGCATTTGTGTAGACGGAGGATAAGTAGAGAATCGGGCTTGCCTGTCATTTTCCACCCCCTCCTGCAGTGCATTAGCCTGTTTGTACTTGGCTAGTGTCCCATAGGAAGTGCGGTCAATTGTGGAACCGCAGCTGAGTCCCTTGCTGCCTTCCAAAGAGGACAGAATCGAAAACCCGGAACGAAAACAGCTTTGTAATATTCAATTGAGTCACATGGACTCTTAGGATATGTAGGAGATGGATGCCGGGAGCGGTGGGGGTTGGGAGAGGGTGTGGAGGGGATGTGGTGTGCAGTCCACATGTCCTTTCGCAGGAAATACCTCTTTTTAGTGATGTTCACCAGAGCCCTCTGTGAAATATGGATCTTTCTTACTTGTAAAAAAAATTGTTGTAACTCACTATCACTTGTGTGATACAATTACACCTTCATCATGTGCTGTGACCCTGTTGTGGTGGTGAGGCTCCCATGCTCCAGGGATCCTGGGAACTATCATAACAGGGGTGTTGGCCCTTGGCAGGTTTAACCATGCTGGGTAGGTTGTAGATGAGGGATCAAATTCATTCAGCACCTGGTCCTCCAGGTTGGGAGACTGGGCGTGGGGTCAACAACTCCACCCCATAAAACAACATCAAGTTACAGAAGCTAAATTTCACATCACCATCCAGGGACCCAGTACTGAACTCCACGTCGGCAATATGACTGCTTCAGGTGAATGCTCAGCCGGGGAAGTCAGGATTTTGATGAGGAGTTTTCTGGGGTCCCAAACAACAGTCCACCTTGCAGCATGGAACCATGTAGGAAACATCAAAACAGCGCAAGTTACCAGAGACGTGCAGAGATACCACTTGTACATTCTTGGTTTCACTGAGTGTAGATAAGGCAAGGTGTCAAGCAACAGCTCAACCATCCTTTTCTCAGGTACAGACAACACACATGCCAGTGGTGTAGCCTTCATAGTGAGCAAAGACAAGGCCAAGTCTCTCACAGAATGAAAATTCATCAGTGAAAGGTTAATCAAAGCAAGGTTCGACTCCAAATGCTGCAAACTCGCCATCCTGAAGCTCAGAGCACTTCCCAACATGGCAGAGGAGGATAATGATGCCACGTATAAGCAACTAAAATAAGCAGCACCCAGGATCTCACAGCATGACATGTCATTTTTTAAATTTAAAGTGCTCAATTCATTTTTGTCCCAATTAAGGGGCAATTTAGCTGGGCCAGTATGCCTACCCTGCAGGTCTTTGTGTTGTGGGGATGAGACCCAGGCAGACACGGGGAGAATGTGCGAACTCAGCACAAACAGTGGGCCGGAGCCGGGATAGAACCCGGGTCCTCGGTGCCGTGAGACGGCAGTGCTACTGCGCCACCTTTCAGCCCCGGCATGACATGCCCTTGATTGTGGCAGTCATAAATAGAAATGTTGGAGTGGATAACACTGGCTGTGAAAGAGCTATGGGGTGTCATGGCTGTGGGAACATCAACAACAATGGAGTAAGGCTCGTCGACTTCTGCCTAAAGAATAACACCGGCATCAGCAACACAATTTTCCCTCACAAAGACATTCATAAGTTGACATGGAGATCTCCAGATGGTCACACTGCCAACCAGATTGACCACATCATCCTCAACAGCAAATGAAGGATGGCTCCACAAGATTTCAAGGTCCATCATGGGGGAGATGTCAATAGTGACCACTGTTGGGCAGCATGTGGCACAGTGTTAGCACTGCAGCCTCACGGCGCTGAGGACCCGGGTTCGAATCCCGGCCCTGGGTCACTGTCCGTGTGGAGTTTGCACATTCTCCCCGTGCCTGCGTGGGTTGCAACCCCACAACCCAAAGATGTGCTGGTTAGGTGGATTGGCCATGCTAAATTGCCCCTTAATTGGAAAAAAAATAATTGGGTACTCTAAATTTATTTTTAAAAATAGTAACCACTGTCTGATCAAACTGAAGTTGCAGGGCTACCTGTACCAAATACCAATGGCGACAAATCTTCGACACTGCCAAGCTTGGATCTCCCGATGGGAAGAAGGATTTGATCACCAAGCTCAGGAGTCACTTTAGCATACTTGCAGGTGAAGAAGACCAAGACACAGTTGAAAAGAAGTAGGATAACATCAAAGAAGCATACACTGAAGCAGCTAAGAAGACCATTGGAGAGGCAAAAGAAGTACAATTTCACGGGTTGGCGCAACATCGAGGGCCGAAGGGCCCGTACTGCGCTGTAATGTTCTATGTTCTATGTTCTAAGGGGTGGTTAACAACAGACATGGAAAAAGCTTGAAGAAAGAAGACTTAAGGAAAAGCTGCTGAACGTTAAGTCACCCAGGCTGACTGAAGAACAATATAAGACCAAAGACAAAGACGTAAAGAGAACTAAGAGAGCCTTTGTTGAGGAATTGGTGAGAGAGGCAGAATAGACTGAAGATGAAGAAAGAGGAGAACTGAACATGGTATAGAAGGTCATTAAACATCTCTGTGGACAAAACACTAATCATGCCGTGCCAATCAAGGATAAACAAGGAAGTGTGATGACAACAAAGAGAGAGCAATTTGTAAATGGATAGAAGAGGTTCTTAACTGACCTGGGCCGGATGATCTGGCTAATTCACCAGCATCCCCCATTGAAGTTGAATTGTGTGCAGCCATCAAAACCATTACAAAATGGCAACGTCCCTGGAATTGACTCTCTGCAGGCGCAGCTGTTGAAAGCTGGGGCGGGATTCTCCCCTACCCGGCGTGACGGGGGGTCCTGGCGTAGGGGAGTTGCGCCAACCACTCCGGGGTCGGGCCTCCCCAAAGGTGGGGAATTCTCCCCACCTTTGGGGGCTAGCCCCGCGCCGGAGCGGTTGGCACCAGAAGACTGGCACAAAAAACCGGCGCCGCCGGCAGCGGGGCTGGCCGAAAGGCTTTCGCCGGTCGGCACATGCGTGATGTGGGTTTCTTTTCCGCTTCAGCCATGGCGGAGGCCGTGGCGGCCGCGGAGGAGAAAGAGTGCACGCAGGGCACTGGCCCGGAGTCTGAGTGGGGGGCACCGATCACGGGCCAGGCCACCGTGGGGGCACCCCCTCCAGGACCCCGGGGGCCCGCTCGCGCCACCGATCCCGCCGCCACCAGAGGTGGTTCAAACCTCGGCGGCGGGAGAGGCCTCCCAGCGGCGGGACTTCGGCCCATCCGGGCCGGAGAATCACTGCAGGGGCCTCGCCGATTGGAGTGGTGAGATTCCTGCAGGCGCCACTTCCCGGGTGGCGGAGAATCTCTGCCACAGCAGGGGCAGGATTTTCGGCGGCCCCAGGCGATTCTCCGATCCTGCTGGGGGTCGGAGAATTTCGCCTCAGATGTGAACATGGCTGCCAGGGTGCTCACTGATCTCTCCTGCAAGATCTGGGAAAATGAAGTCATACAAGGAGCAAGTTCAGAATAATGTGGATAAGTGAGAAATTATTCATTTGGGTAAAAAAAAAGCAGAATTACCATTAAATTAAATCTTTCCTAGTGCAGAATCAGTTTGGTAAATCTTCATTGCATTCCCTCCGATAGCAAGTATATTCTTTCTTGGGTAAGGAGGCTAAAACTGCACATAATGCTCCAGATATGGTCTCACCATGGCTCGTACAGCTGCAGTAAGACATGCTTGCTCCTATACTGAAGTCCCCTTGCAAAGAGGACCAACATAACGTTGGCCGTCTTAAGCTGTTTACTACACCTTCATGCTTAATTTCAGTGACTGGCATACAAGAACACCAACATTCCTCAAACTGCCAAGGTACTTGTTATGTAGAATCATAGAATTTTCAGTGCAGAAGGAGGCCATTCGGTCCACTGAGTCTACACCAGCCCTTGGAAAGAGCACTGGACTTAAACCCAGGCTTCCACCCTTTCCCCATAACCCAGTAACCCCACCTAACCTTTTGGACACTCAGGGGAAATTTAGCATGGCCAATCCACCTATCCTGCACATCTTTAGACTGTGGGAGGGAACCTGAGCACCCGGAGGAAACCCACGCAGACACGGGGAGAAAGTGCAAACTCCGCACAATCACCCGAGGCCGGAATTGAACCTGGGACCTTAGAGTTGTGAGGCAGCAGTGCTAACCACCGTGCCACCGTGCCGCACTTTCTGGATTCTAATGGTGTCAAGGGGTATGAGAAGAAAGCTGGAGTATGGCATTGCAATAGAGAATCAGCCATGATCATATTGAATGGCGGAGCAGTCTACTCCGACTCCTATTTCCTATGTTTCTGTGTGCCTTCCTGGTGTGGAGCTTTAGTCTGATTCTGGCTCAATGGCAAAGATCCTACCAACTGCGGAATAAGATCTCCTACACAAACCCATACACAGCATATCTCAGGACACAGGGTCTAGTTCGCTGGAGACACATGTTAATTGGACCTCAGTTGGGGGTTAAAGAGGAACCATTTTTTGGAGGGGGGGGGGTTGTCGGTTCTGAGAGAGCGTTGTGCCTGTTCGCTGTTTCAAATGGGCCCTGTGGCCTGGAGTTTACTTTCTTCAGCCTTCGCACTTAGTCCCTGTTTGGTGTTTAACGGATTGCCATCCAGAGACTAGTTTGAAAGATTGCAAATGGCATCCGCTCCTTCAACTGGCGCCCTTGCAGCAACCCATGACCATTGCAGGAGGTGCCCTGGTTCTGCTTCCAGTAATAGCTCATGTGGCAGCTATGAGCATATTGGAGGATGACCAAAGTCTAAAGCGGGCCAATGGTGGATCAGTTTTTTCTTAGGGAAAACTCAGGACCATCCAATAATGCTAACCTTGTCCGAGACCTCTGAGAGTGGCAAGATGAACAACATGCCTGTGAATCCAGCATACCTTCATCTTAATGATTTGGCTTCTGAAGATGTTAGGAATTTCAGGCATTCCAAAATATTAATCATTAAAAAAATGAATGCTTTAATTTCCAATCATGCTTTTTTAAACAAACGATTCCTTGTTTTTTTTCCATGTAATTGGTGGGGATTGTTATAAAGTGTATGTCCATTTGGTATTCTTGAACATCTAATAAATGAAATACTTGAGCAGCCTGAAAAACAAACTAGGGATTCACCTGTGCTCACTAATAGGGGTGTTTCTCTGTCAATAAAAGCTTGTAAGTGCAGAAGGACATGACTCCAGTCCTCACTTTCATAACCTGAACCTATAGGTGCAGCTAGAACTTCCACTCTTGCTGAATAATTCCCCAAAAGTAAGCCTACTCTGTCTACTGGTAACCTTTTAACCACACCAACAACTGGACCTGATTGTAAAACACACTCCAATTGTACTTTATACAATGGAACTGGGATATAATCTCCATTTATCCCATTCACTAACACCTTGCTTTCATTGAACTCTCCAGAGGAAAAACCAAATCCCTCTCCAGTAAGATCTTTTGCATAGTACCTGGTGTCCCTTGAAATAGTTATTGGTTTGGCTACATCATTTGAAAAAAAATGGGGTGATCTTCCCCTTAAACAAAAACCCTGAATATCTGTTTTCTACCTCATTCACCACACTTGCCCCCACAACAGTGTTTCTCTCAGGTCCCCCATTTCTAGTTAGAGCTACAGTCTGTCCTGTAGTATTCTCCACTTTTGCTCCCTTTTCAAAATCATCCTTATGAACCCCAACTAGTCCCATGGGCTTTCTTCACAACTTCCAACATGCTGAACAAACACGTTCCACTTTATTGTAATGGTAACACTTAGGCTTTCGAGTCTCACCTCCCCCTTCAGTACCTTCCTTCCTGGCCTGAGGAAGGGATCTCTGCGCATTCCCAGATATCCATTCCTTATCTTGGCTACCTGCCTTCCTTTCACTCTCCCACTTACTATCTTTTTCAAAATTATGGGGTGACAGTACCAAGGTTTAACTTTATGGACCAGCTCCTAATCGGGAGCCATTATTGCTGCTTGACTAACGGTTATAACCCTTTGGTCTCCAACATGGATTCTTAGCACAGAGGGTATGGAATTCTTACATTTTTCTAAGTGAATGATTTCAACTTAATTCAACTTAAGTCTGTCCCAGCTGGTTCCTTAATTTTGAAATATGCCTCTGGAACTAATTAATATGAACATAGAATCATCGCTTTTTTAACCTCGTTGTAATCTTTGGACACCCCATCTGACAAGGAAACATAACCTTCCTGTATCCACCCTGTTAGCTTACTTTGCATGTGTAATGTTCACTTTTCCTTTGGCCACTCCATTTGGATTGCTATTTTCTCAAATGCCATGAAGAATGCCTCTACTTCCTTTTCCTCAAATTTTGGTTGGGCCTGTATAAACCTGAGCATATCTCCACTGGGTTCAGTTTGAGGGTTAAGCCCCCCCCCCCCCCCATAGCTCCTAGTAGCACCCTATTAAATTTCAGCGCTTTAAGCTAGAACCTCCTCTCTTTTGCTTTTTCCTCTCTCTTCAATTCCAACTTTCTCATTTCAATTTCCATTTGAAAAGCTCTATCATTTTCTTTTTGATTCATCTCCATTTTACATTTTCTCTCTCATTCTTGAGCTGCAACTAAATTCTCTTCAACTCGATTTCCCCACCAAAAAATGCCTCTGTTTCTACACTACTTGGACTACTTGCTCGTGGGCTCTCTCCCACCCACCCCTCCCCCCATAACCCCTCCTGCACAAACCTGGATATAAATGGGAAATTTGGCATGGCCAATCCACCTAACTTGTACATCTTTGTACTGTGGGATAAAACTGGAGAACCCGGACGAAACGCACGCAAACACGAGGAGAACATGCAAATTCCACACAGATTGTCACCCAGGGCCGGAATTGAAACTGGGACCCTAGCGCTAGTGATGCAGCAGTGCGAACCACTGTGCCATCATGTCGATGTACCACCTTACTGCCTAGGCTCCGGGGTGGTGGTGGTGGAGGGGGGGGGGGGGGGGGGAGGGGGTTGGTGTTGACCAATATTTTTTTTTTATAAATTTAGATTACCCAATTATTTTTTCCAATTAAGGGGCAATTTAGCGTGGCCAATCCACCTACTCTGCACATTTTTTTTGGGTTGTGGGGGCGAAACCCATGCAGACACGGGGAGAATGTGCAAACTCCACACGGACAGTGACCCAGAGCTGGGATCGAACCTGGGACCTCAGCGCCGTGAGGCGGTTGTGCTAACCACTAGGCCACCGTGCTGCCCGTGTTGACCAATATGACCAACCTCAACCCATCATGTCCGACATCCGGTCCAGGGCAACCCAGGACCACAGTGATTGGCTAGCCAGGCCTCGAAGACAGGATTAGTTGCACCCTGTCGAATTTCTCTGATATAAAAACCTCCTTGTACACTCCATTACTTCCACAAAAGCACCCCGCAACTTTTGGAATTGGACCTTGAATAACTGTAGCTCAGAGCCAAGATTTTAAGCCAGAACAGCATCTTCATTGGCAGCTGTCATCCATTGATCCACCGCACCATCAGGGCGGGAGCCCATTCAAATGCAACTGCACCATTAAAGACAGGAACCCACCCCGACTCCTTCCAGCCGCCACAAACAGGCGAGGATTTAAACATTCTAACTCGGCCCCATCATGCAGAGACTCTGACCAACAATTCTCGCGACATAGAAACCATGAAAACCAAGAAAAGACAAAAAAAGGAATGTGCACAAGGATTAAAAAGACGGATTAAAAGATGAGCAGAACTGGATCTCGCAAAATGCAGCCGCTCCTGCGCTCACAGACATAATTTTAATATCAAATTGTGACTTAGTTCCAGATGTCTTCCTTGCCTCATCAGCAATAGTAAAACTATTATATTGACGCTGGGTTCAGTGAAACTTTTCTCATTTACATATTTCTTTTTCCAATCAATGAATATTGTTTTTTGTCCAGTCGAGTATGAAATGAACTATTGGAACATTTTTTGTTGGAATACAACTAACTACTCTTTCAAAATCTTCATAGTCCCTGTTTATTGATCATTTAAGATTGCGTAAAAGTGCCTCTTCTGAGCAAAGATTTTCATTTGCTGCAACATTCATCACAGAGCATTTGATTATGGAAATCTAAGTCGGAGCAGTTTTACACAGAGAACAGGTCTCCCAGGGCCTTGCTGCTGTGTAGTTTGTGTGATGGTGTTTTGCTTCTAATCCAGGCTGTTGGTTCTAAATAGACAAAACCAGGTAATTATTAACAATTTGTAAATTCCTACAGTCAACCAAAGGATGGTTGGAACCATTTGTAAATTTCATACTGGAGATTTTTTCTCTTCTTTTTTTTTCTTTTTATTTGATTTGAATTGATTTTTTTTAATTTTTAGAAATTTAGATTACCCAATTATTTTTTCCAATTAAGGGGCAATTTTAGCGTTGCCAATCCACCTACTCTGCACATTTTTGGGTTGTGGGGGTGAAACCCACGCAGACACGGGGAGAATGTGCAAACTCCACACGGACAGTGACCCAGAACCGGGATCGAACCTGGGACCTCAGCGCCGTGAGGCAGCTGTGCTAACCACTAGGGAGTTTTTTTCTCTTCAATATTGTATCGTATTTACTGCACGCTAATATATGGAATATTGTGTGACTGCACACTAATTGCAGGATATTAATGAATATATGTTATATGTTGTGATATGTGACCATATTATACAGCATTCGCCAAAGTATAGCTCATGACAGGTCAGATGATGCATTGTTTTCTTAGCGATAGAGCATCAAGTGGGCAGTATGGTGGCGCAGTGGTTAGCACTGCTGCCTCATGGGGCCGATGTCCCAGGTTCGATGCCGGGTCCAGGTCACTGTCCGTGTGGAGTTTGCACATTCTCCCCGTGTCCACAACCCAAAGATGTGCAGGGTAGGTGGATAGGCCACGCTAAATTGCCCCTTAATGGGAAAAATGAATTGGGTACTCTAAATTTATTTTTAAAAAAAGGGTTAGAGCATCACATCACGTATTGTGAAATACGTTATTCTGAGAAAGTCAACCTGTGGCTCTTTTGAGATTGATTTTAATCGTTGATCAGTTAATATGGCCTGAAGTTAAACAGACCTTTTTTGGTACGTGACAGTCAAAGAATCATAGAAATGTCCATTACGGAAGTAAAGGATTCAGCCCATGGTGCCTGTGAAGTCCAGAAAAGAACAACCCAGCTGTTATAAGGTATACGAGAGCCACAAGACTGGGCCAATTAGGCTCCCCGCGACTCTCGAGGAATACGAGCTACCTTGCTGAGGGGCGGAGCACCCTCATTTATCAGGAACAAACCTGGACATAGAAACTCCGGCCTGGGTGTGGGTCGGTCATGGGGGTGTATAGTTTTGTTGTGCATTCAATAAACCTTTGTTTCATTTACAGTCCCATGTGGTCACTTCCTTGGATCCAACACTGACACCGAGGGCCAAGTGGAGTTGCAGACGGCGCTATTTCTGCAATACTCGGCCGCCTCTCTGAAGGCCTCTGGAAGTTGCTTCATCGGCCGCTGACATGCCACACTTTGGGAAGCTTGAGGCGTTCAACCATCAGTTGCAGTATATAATAATAACAATCTTTATTAGTGTCACAAGGAGGCTTACATTAACACTGTAATGAAGTTACTGTGAAAATCCCCTAGTCGCCACATTCCGGCGCATGTTCGGGTACACAGAGGGAGAATTCAGAATGTCCAATTCACCTAACAAGCACGTCTTTTGGGTCTTGTGGGAGGAAACCGGAGGAAACCCACACAGACACGGGGAGAATGTGCAGAGGCTGGAAAGGACTCCTCCCCTAGGGGCTTTTCACAGTAACGTCATTTGAAGCCTACTTGTGACAATAAGCGATTTTCATTTCATTTTTCATTTAATTTAATTTTCATCCGGATGACACAGACCATGGTTATCACAGGCCATGTGGTCAATGTGGCTGGAGAGAGCAGCGTTCGCAGGATGGCCCGTTCACCTGTCATCCCACCAGGCCTGGCCGCCCTGGTCCCGCACCTTCTTTGCCAGCAACTGAACTGTGTTTCCTCAGCCAAAATTACGCCCATGAGGATCATGGTTCATGTCAACAGTTATCCGATCCAGATGGAAATGGATATGGGTGTCGCTGTCTTGGTTGAGAATAAGGGCACTTTCGACAGGGGTTCAGCCGCTATCCTTGCAGGACACTGAGGCCTAGTTGGCCATTTACAACGGGGAGCCACTGGCAATTGTTGGAACTACGCTGGTCCCGGTTGTCTATGGGCAGCAATCTGTTTGCCTACCCCTTGTCATGGTATGGGACAATGGCGGCAGTTTGCTTGGCCGAGATTGGCAACAGGTTTCGGATAATGGGACTGCTTTCACCAGCATGGAGTTCAGGACATTCATGCAGATGAATGGGATTCGCCACGCGCGCACCATGCCATATCACACCGCATCCAACAGTTTGGTTGAGTGAGCAGTCCAAACATTTATGTGTGGGATGTGCAAACAGGCGATGGTGTCCCTCGACATTAGTTTGACGCGTTCTTTCTTCAGTTACTACACCACGCCTCACGGTACCACTGATGTGACGCGGGCGGAGCTACTTATGGGTGTCGACTCGGGACTCACCTCAGCCTCGTGCTACGTGATATAGGCGGGAAGACCCACCGCGGACAAGACCAGGTAGAGCATGGTCCTGGCAGACGTGCACACCACAGCGTTTCGCATCGGGGGACACAATCTATGTACAAAACTTTAGAGATGGGGGTACTTTAGACTTTAGACATGGATCCGGGGTACCGTTGCCCAACAGACCGGGCAGGTATTGTATGGGGTTCATGTCCGGGATCGCGAGTCCAACAGGCACCTTGTCCATCTCCGCAGCTGAGCATCCGTATTGAGCGACACTCTTATGGAGGACCCAGCGCAGCCCTTGGGCACGCCACCGCCATCACCCCCATCACACCCTCCACAACCCCATGAGGCTTTCGACACCGAGATGCTGGATGCTGATTCATAGATTCATAGAATTTACAGTGCAG